>NW_028246877.1:0-545381 GCF_964263255.1 Lissotriton vulgaris | reverse complement strand
GCTGACAAACAAGACATCGCTGACAAAGGCTCTCAGAGATCATCCTGAACTTAGGATTATACCATGTCTGTCTGAACATTCTGATCATGGTATCCCTTCCAATATGCACTTGACCACAGTACATACGGGCCATATTTTAAATCGTGTTATCAGGCAATACTGGTCTTTCATCTTTGTAAACCCAAATTTCATCCTATTCTCTTTGTCTACATCCTGATTTTAACCAGATGTCTTTTTTTTCGTCACTTGCTTCTTCCTGCTTCTGCCTCACTTCCTTCAAAGTCTCAACTACTGTTGTTAGCATTAAAGGACTTGAAACATGTTCAGCTTTTCTGTCCCGATTTATAGATGCAAGATTTTGGCACAGTATTTAGCAATTGAATCGACAAAACCATTACCTCTGGTGACATAATCATCTCCTTTCTTGTGAGCTGCACATTTTACAACAGCAATTTTTTCAGTTAACTGGATTGCATCAATAAACATTTTCACAAATTCAGCATTTCTGATTGAGGATCCTGCGGAAGTTAAATAACCTATTTGGGACCACAGTTGACCATAATCATGGACAACCCCCAAACCATACTGACTATCAGTCACTATGGTGACCCTTATCTCTTTTCCAAGTTTCACATGCTCGAATCAAAGCAATCAATTCTGCTATTTGAGCAGAACAAATTCCTTTCAGACAAGATGCTTCCAGAACATCTGCCACTGTACATACAGAATATGCAGCAATTAGAGCACCCTCATCTGTTCTCAGACATGAACCATCTACAAACATTACATAATCAGATTGAGGCAATGGTTTGTCTTCAATGTCAGGTCTTGGTTTGGCACAGTATTCAAGAGCATCCAAACATTTATGATCAACTTCATTTCTCACCTCAACACCCATAACATCAGGTAGCAGCGTAGATGGATTCACATTCACGCATCGTGAAATTGTCACATTATCTGCCCCTAAAATTATCTTCTCATTTTTGTCATCCTGTTATTAGTAAGGAATTGCATTTTAGTCCTAGTGAGGAGAATCTCCACTGAATGAGGTACATATACCCTCAGAGGATATCCCTTCACTATACCTTCACTTTGTTCCAAACTCACACTTGTAGCAGCTACTGCTTTCAGACATCCTGGCAATGCTTTAGCAACTGGATTCAAAACAGCTGAGAAATATGCAATGGCTTTCTCAGTTTTCCATGTCTTTGAATTAGAAATGATAATGCACATCCTTTTCGTTCACTGCAATATAGTTCAAACTCTTTCTCACAATCCGGCATTCCCAATGCTGGTGCTTCACATAGACTGGTTTTTAGTTCCTCAAAAGCTTCCATTTCTGTTTTATTCAGTTCTATGAGGTCTTTTACATCTGCTCTTGTCAGCATCTGCAATGGTTTTGCTATCAGTGAAAATCCACTAATCCATTGTCGACAGTAACCTACCATTCCTAGGAAAATTCTCACTTGTCTCTGAGTTTTAGGAGGTTGCATTCCCTGTATCATTCTGATTCTCTCTATAGTGACTTGTCTAATTCCTCGGGCAATCTTTTGACCTAAATATTGTTCTTCTTTCTGACAGAACTGTAACTTTGAAGGGGGCACCTTATGTCCTCCGTCTGCCAAATGGTTCAGTAATGCAATGGTATCTGAGACACATGCATCCTTAGTTCTTGATGCCACTAGCAGGTCATCAATGTATTGAACCAGTACTGAATTTCCAAGCATCTTCAAACTCTCCAATGATTTGTTTAGCAACTGATTAAAGATGGAGGTGCTCTCAGTATACCCCTGAGGAATTCGGCACCATGCCAAAATACGTTCTCCAAACCGGAAAGCAAATATTGGCTGGCTATCTGGGTGTAATGGATCTGTAAAAAACGCATTACATAGATCAATGACTGTATACCATTCTGCATCATGTGGAATTTGGTACAGGATCACTGCTGGATTTGGTACAATTGGACAACATGGACAACAATTTTATTAATTCTTCTCAAATCCTGTACTATTCTAAATGTTCCATTAGGCTTTTTCAATCCCATTATAGGTGAATTACATGGACTGCTTACTATTCCTCTCAGAATTCCTTGTTCAATCATTTTGTTTATCACTGGAGTTATTCCTTCAATTATTTCTGCTGTCATTTTGTATTGGGGAATGTTTGGGTAACTCACTCCTTCTTTTACAGAAACTTTCACAGGATCTACATCTTTCATTAGTCCGATATCTTCTCCTGTGAAATCCCACACTTGTTATTTGACTGACTCTTTCAATTCACCAGGTATCTTTTCTCGGTCAAATACAGGAAACACTACTTCATTCTTATTCTATCAGTGACATAGTCATTTTATACAAGCTATCTTCATCTGGGGTTTGAAGCTCAATGCCATCTGGTGAACAGTAAATGGCACAGTTAATTTTACACAGTATGTCCCTGCCAAGAAGGTTAACAGAATTACTGTCAAATACTACATATCGATGCATTTCTTTGAAATTTCCAATTTCCACTTCAACTGGTTCTGTCAGGGATGTTTTGATCTGTCTGTTTGCTACACCTACAACTTGGATGCTTTCTCCAGAAAGAGGAAGATTTTGAACTTCTACTGATCTAACAGTAGAACGGTTAGCACCTGTGTCCACTAGGAAAGTCACATTTACATCATTCACCTTTCCATTCACAAAAGGACCAGATTGATCTACCTCTAGAGTTGCACCAAATACGCACTCTTCTCCCTCTCTTAGGCACCATCAGAAGCTGTCATCCGACTCACTCCCATCTTCCTTCAACCAATACTGCGAACTCACATTCACTCTAGGTGATCTTGTTACCTGTTATCCTCCGAAGAATTCTGTCTCTGCACTGTATTTCTGTAGATTTACAAAGTGTGGAAGTGGTGGTTGTGGCACCTGACTCTGTTGGGTAACTACCTGCTGCTGTGGCGATGGCTGTTGAATTACCTCATTGTACACCTGCGGATTCAATGATGTATTTTCAGGATTAACATTTGGTGGATACTTACACTCTTTCTTCCAATGCCCTAACCTGCCGCAATTGTGACAAGGAAACTTTTTCTTGGCCTCGTCCAAATTATTAATTATTTTTGTTTTATTGAAATTTCCTTTCATTCTTGCTTGGCCTCCTTCTGAATTTTTATTCTCTTATTGAGCTACTTGATGTTCAGCCACTTTTACCAGTGCCCACATTGCTTTCTTTGCTTAACCTCAATCTCATCACTGCAATATTTCGCATGCCTCAAAACTTCATCCACTGAGCATGACTGCCATCCCATCAAATTATGCTAAATCATGTCTCCTATCTCAGGTCTTAATCCAATAACGAAGACATACACAAAATGACTCGTGTCCTTTTCATGTAATTCCTCATATCCACTGTATTGCTTAAACACTAGCAGCAATCTCTCATAAAAGGCATGTACTGATTCTTTAGGGTCCTGCAATGTCCTGTCAATCTTTACCCAATCTGTCTCTTTTGGCGGGATTTTATTCTTCAAGAATACTATTACTTGTTCATACTTTCGCATTACTTCAGGTCCAAGAGCACCTGTCCTAGTGTCTCTCGGATATTCAGTTTTTGGCCAGTCCACTGTAATTTTGCACTCAGACCATAGGTCTGCTGGTACTATATGTCAAACAATCCATCTAAATCTTCCCATAGTACCTTTGAAACCTTTACAAATCGATCCACTTGTCGGTACCATTCCACTGGTTTCTCTCTCAATCTGGAGAAATCATTTGTGAATGACAATATATCCTGTCTAGTCCAGGGAACATGTACATACCCTCCTCCTGGTATTTTACTCATAGGAAATTCATTTGCTACAGGCTCCTTTTCTCTAACAGGAAACGCTAATTATGTTTTATCATTGCTCTCTTCCCTTTTCTTTGTCCATTTAGCCTTCCATTTATCCACATCTCCCCACTTTCTCAGCAACACAATTAATTCTTTTAACTGGGTTAATCTTCCAGCAGTGTTCATATTTTCAATATTCTTTTCAGTAAAATCTACTCTGTAAGGCTTTTGTAACAATGTATTCTTTGCGAAGTCTACATTGAGTTCACTTGCCAACCCTTCTAGTCGATCATGCAGATTCTTCGCTCTCCATGTAATGCTTTTACACATAAACATTAATTCTTCATCTTGGTAAGCTTTTAACCTATCTGTTCCAACTGTCCCAATTATTAGTTCTTCCATGTCAATTTTCAATCTGACCACATCTAACACTTTAGGTTCTTGTTTTTTTTTACTTTTTAATGTTTTAAGCCACTCACTTAATTCCTGCTCTGTTGGTCCTACAGGAGTTTGCGACACATCGATTTTTTCTATACTTCTTTCGGGTGTTGCAGAACTCGATTCCACACCCAATGGAAACTTACATGGGAGACTTTGATTAAAAGTCAAGTTTGGCGGTGTCATATGACTAGTACGCCTAACCTCGGACAAGTCTGGATAAACTTTTTCTCTTACTTTCTGTAAACTTTGATTCAAAGGGATTGTTAACGATGGTTCTTTTATTTTCTGGTTTTCGAACACTGGAATTACAGGACCTATTGTTACTGGGACAGTTACAGCTTCTATATTTTTAGTGAGCTTCTGTATCTTTTCAGTCAATTCATTAGTAGACCGCACATATTCAGAAGTACTTGGGTGTTCTTCAAATCTCCTCTCTACTCTAGCCACACTGCCTCTGATTTAATCATTTTTCTGGGAGTACCAGTAAATCTGGTTTCCATTAATGGGGCATTAGAATCATATCTTATTTCCTCTCTCTCTGGAATGTCTTTGAATTTAGAAAATCGTCTTGGGGTACCAGTAAATCAGGTCTCTATTGGCGGTGCATTTGGAGTCACAGTTACAGAACTAGGTTGATATGAAGGGGGGCTTCTATTTAATATCTCCCCCAGTACCACATCCTCTGTCTCACAATCCTCATAATTCTTCCTTTCTGGCTACACATTATTTCTCTTCTCCGTACATTTCCGTCCTACCATTGCATCAACTGTCCTTACCGGATACATTCCAACACACATATCAGCGTTTATCCATCTCCACATTCTACTCTCATGAGTCGTTCCCCATAACCCTCGCAATGTGCCTCTAGG
This sequence comes from Lissotriton vulgaris, assembly GCF_964263255.1. NCBI lineage: Eukaryota > Metazoa > Chordata > Amphibia > Caudata > Salamandridae > Lissotriton > Lissotriton vulgaris. Next base: position 540,258 of record NW_028246877.1, on the reverse strand, counting down.
TCTTCTGAACTCTTCAAACCTTTCTCACTCTAATTCATGCATCTCATCTTCCCACTCTACCAATGCCTCAAATTGAGTCGGTCCAGGTCTCGGTTCAAGCTTAGTCATCTTTTCTCTCAAATTTCGCTGTACAGCAGTGCTAAAAGAACCTACTTCTCGAAATGCTAATACGCCATCATTTTTAGTATATCTAGCCCAATTTTCTAACCATATACATCTATGGTAGCCATATTTTGTCATCATGTACGATGCAGGTGTTTTAGGCGGAGGAAGCAATTTTCCCTCTCTCGTCATTATTTCCTTATCCTTTTTGAACACATTCTTTAATTTCTTAAACCATGTAGGTTTTTCTTTTTCTTCTCCATAATAAAACGCAATTTTTCGGACGGTTTCCCTGACTTTCAAACAATTGCACACTCTTCCGCAAACTGCTTCGCTGCACCAACCTATCACAGCGTGGTTCACACTAACGCACCCATTAGAACAAGATATTTTTCAATCACTCTCAACCAATGCTTGCACAGCCTTTGCTAGCACACCAATCAGCGCTTACTCCATTCTAGTCAAGTGGACCAATCCCAGCCCAATACGTCTTACGTCAGCCCTGCTCCAGCTTCTGCAGCTTCGGCTGACCCCTCCTTTACAAAATGTATCGGCACACTATATTTACACCTTTGTACAACTAAAATCAGTAGTAACCATATAAAACATCTCCATTTGTCTGTTTCGCTAAAACCAAAGTGATAGTTTCCTCAAACTCACAAGTATTCTGTATTTCCAGTAGACAGTGCTTACCTCTTCTCTACCACAGAATTTTTGTTTTGCCGATAAAGTAGCACATCCCTCTACCTTACCCTTTTCTCAACCTTAGGTGCAAACTCTATTACTCTCTCAGGGAAAAGTTTTAATTCAGAAGACACATTGATTCCTGTACTTAAGCTCAAAATTTTATAGGTTGCCTTCGTTATACATTCACCACTTTTACACGTAAAGGTCCCTAACTTGTAACATACGACAATGTTACCACTTTGAAACAGACTATGTGATGTGTGACTTACATGCCACACGTGTGCGACTTACATGCCACACGTTCCTTTTCCTAGGCAGAGTAACCAGCTTCCTACTTCCCAGAAGCCTCAAATTCCGGACTACATATAATGCAATACAGATTCAACATATAATATTAGTCATAAAAATTCTGTACATCAAAATTCTATATGCATTGCCCTAATAATTCTATCCATTACCTATTCAAATTAACCTATCGCAACCAGACTCCTGCTACCAAGAAAAACTGATACAGCGGGGCTCCAAACCAAACCTTCAAACCATCACTATGTCCCCCAGGAGCTACCACACACTACTCGTCAGTGGGGCCCATAACACTGCGAGTCACTCATTCACACAAATCACCCTGCTCCTAGGATCAGTGAAAACTAGAGGAAGAGATGCTGGATTTTAGCGGAGTGTCTTATTTCATCCTAAAATTCTATACACTATATACATCTGCAGTTTATCAATGTTACCACAGTTTTATTCTTAATAAACATTAAAACACCCCACCATTTGGTCAATGGATCAGCTAGTAAAAGTTAATTAATGGACAACAAGACCAGCTTAATTCTCCATTTATTCAATTTTTATTTAGAGACTAGTTCTCCTAGCATGACCTTATTTCATTTAACCTACTTCGATAATCATGGAAACATTTAATAACCTGGAAAGAAAGTTATGTTCAAACAGTTTACATTTATTATCAGAATAGTTCCGAAAAATACGTTGAAATATTATTACCAAGATTTCGGAAAACTGCCATCATAGTAAGGACAGCATAGTTCCCAAAAACCACCTCTCAATTCTTTCTTGATGTTCACCACCCATTCGGAACTCCACACCCATCAAAAGTTAAAGTCAAGAAAAATTTCAAAGTCTTTGCACCATAGGAAAAGTTCGTCAGTCCAACAGCATGTCGTGGTGTCAAAATAAAATCAAAAGCAAGCTTTTTTTCTTACTTCCAGCCGTCCTCTTTTATACCCTTTTTCCCTAACTTATCTATCTAAGATTTGAAACTTTTAGGGTGCTTATTCACTCTCATTGGTCCTTGTAAGGGATGGATGAGCATAACCTCATCTCCTCATCGTCCATATTTCCGCCAAGTCATCGTTATAATAAAAAAACACGGTCTTGATTGTTCTTTAACAGTTTTTTCACTTGTGTTCTTTAAATTGTCACTTCAGGCTTGTTTCCCATGCTCAGGATGGGGACATACAAATTCTTGGCACTGGTCTGCTCTCCAGGCCATGCTGACCTTGACCCACGAAGTACAGGCACAGGGTGCTTGCACTTCTCTCGAGTACAGTCGCGCATTCGTAGATCACCACAATTTCGGAGTCTCGCAAACTTTCATTTTGGAACAGGCCTCATGGGCCATAATGGAAACTATTATAGAAACAAACACAATTAAACGTTAGATTTCGAAGTATAGCCCTTCTGTTTACCTCCCCCATTCTAAGGTAACCTAGCGGTTTTGCGACAATTAGGTGTAGTTTTCTTACCATTCTCCATCATTTCTGCCACAATAAGGCATACAAAAAGCATACACACATAGATTTTCGTTAGATTATGACATTTGCGTACCAGATTAGTATAATGATTTCACTTAATTAGTAGATTAAGATCACAACACAAGCAAATTTGTATCCCTCGTGCTTTTGTGTGTGTGCACTCTATTCTACGTTGGTTAATTTCAAAACCACAAGATTGATGCCTATTACTGTTATGGGAAAGAGACTTCGAGAGGGGTATAAGAAAATATTTGTTTTCACCCTCACTCCATCAACTGGGAATATTTGTTCAAACACTATTTGCAAGTTTGGGGAATTGTATTACTCCTTGTGTACAGTTTGCAAGGGAACTTATTGTGGTGAGCCACTCTGTGATCTGTGGTGGCCTAGTAGGCCTCGTATTTGCATACGAAGTTGTAGGACAATAACGCGCACTTAGACACTGTGGTGGCAGCATCAGAGTTGGCACACAAGTGACCAATTCCCATTTATTAACTCTCCCCCTGGACACACCTGGCCAGGGGATGACATGTATGTACATCTGCGGTTCTTCATAATAGCAGGACCCCTGACCTGCTACATCCCTATCCAACTCGGTCTTGAAGAACAAAGTTCCTTGTATTCAACATGCAAAGCCTTTGAGCCATTACCTCGGTTGAGGGTTCGGCCAGAAGTTCTAACATTGGGACTAACTTTGAAGGAGCGGCTCACTGACAGGGGCTGCACTCTGCGGAGTGTATTGTTGGTATGCATTGGTATTTACTTGGATTCAACCCCCATTACTGCTCTCAGCGGTGTCGCTGACCTCATACTCCGGCCAGCTGGTACTGTCCTCATCATTACCTGAACTTGAGGAGAGTGGTATTACCTCTTTGAACCATGAGATATCTCTTGAGACCTCTTCTTGCCCTTTCCTAGCTGTCACCTTGGTGCTGTCTTTCTTAATGACTGTCCATATTCAAGGCTCATATGGTGTCCTGACCTTCCCGCCCGGCCGGCAGTCTTAGATGATGACGGAGTCCTTGGGTCGAAGCGATCTTGGCCGGGCTCGGCATCGAAGGCTGACTTGCGTGTTGCACCTTTCGCGATGTGCTTGTCTTTTCTAGGCATCATGAGGCGGCGCCCATCCTGGGTATATGGGAATGAGGTCCCTCTTTGGCCAGTTGAACATCAGGGTCCGAGGGGTTTGTTGAGTCAAGCAATGGGGAGTGCTCTGATATTCTATGAGAAATAGGTGGAGTTGTTGTTCGGGATCAGCCTTTTCAATGGAGGCAATCCGTAGTGCTTTGTTTAGCGTGCGCCTAAACCTTTCCACTTTGCCATTAGCCTGCGGCCACTGCAGGGCGATACAGTAGTGTTGGTTCCCTCGCTGTTTGAGAAACTCGTAGAACTCTGCTCCATGGAACGGAGGTCCATTATCACTCCTGAATTCTGCCGGGAGGGTGAAGGTTGCGTACACTTTCTCTAGAACTGGGGCCATGTGGATAAATGCCGGGGAGGTAACCACCTCTACAATAGGGTACTTGGAGTAGGCATCCACGATAACGAGGGTAGTCCTCCCATCTGGGAAGCTTCCAAAGTCCGTTCGCAATTTGGACTAGGTCTCGGTACACGGTTCTTCGGTGATCACAAGTGCTGGTCTTTCCAGGACGTTCACCATCTGGGCTGCCCAGCACCTTCGCACAAGATCTTCAGTTATTTCCTCTAGTCCCGGGAACCACACTTTTTACCACATCCGTGACTTAATCTTCATGTTGCCTTGGTGTCCTCTGTGCGCCAACTGTGTGACCTGGTGTCTTAGGGTCTTTGGATTACAATGCAAGATGCTCGCAGTAGGATTCCATCTTTTATGGTGCTGAACTCATATTGCATCATCCACATCTTAGTCAGATTCTCCAGGCACCCAGTCGGTAGCATCCCGGAGTAAGCCTCTCCATGTTGCACTCCGTACATCGCTGCGCCCTCGGGCAATGACGGGATACTATTCGGTCGCTTTCATGATATCTTTCAGACTTAAGGCTCGGGGGCGGGGCAGGCTGCACTTAAAACCATCTGGGTGTAGTCTTTTACCTCATCGGAACTGTTGTGCTTCTCAGAGGGAATGGGGTGGCAGAAAGTCAGCGGGGTTCTTTGCTTCTGGCCTGTGGACCACTTCCATTTGATAATGTGACAGTTGGATGGCCCACCTCTCGATTCGCGGAGGTGGGTGAGGAGCTGACCCTCTGAAGAGTGATACCAGAGGCTGGTGATCAGTGACGATCTTAAAGGGCTGGCCGCTCAGGTACAGGTGGAAGTGCCTGCAAGCCCACTTGATTGCCAGGGTTTCCCACTCGATCTATGCATATAATGCCTCTGTGGGTGTCAGTGCCTTTCTTGCGAATGCCAGTGCTGCCAATCATCCTGGCTCTTGTTCTTGGGCAAGCACGGCTCCTAACCCGACCGGGCTGGCATCTACCAGAAATTCTTCTTCTCTGCCGCTCCAGACCCATCTTGCATTCATCTTTGTGAGAGTTCTTAGTGGTTCTGCCAGGGTTGCAAGGTCGAGATGAACCTCCCGCAATACGTGGCCATGCCGAGGAAACTCCCCACTTCAGAGGGTGTGTTGGGCGTCGCTGCTTATTTGATTGTCTGTGACTTGCGTGGATCTACTTGGATTCCTTCTTGGTCAAAGATGTATCCGAAGAATTCAAGGAATGGCTGAAAGAAGGAGCACTTGTCCTGGTGTAGCGTCACTCCGTACTCGTTGAAGTGCTTCAAGGTGTCTTTCAGGAGCTTGTAGTGCTCTGCTGATGGAGAGGATTGAATTAGTGTGTCATCACTGACATTCAGGACGACAGGGAGGCCAGACAGGGTTTTGCGTATAATGTTGTTTTGAAAAACCTCGGCGGCCGACAAGATCCCAAAGTTCAAACACTTGTATCGACACAGCCCCAGGTGAGTGCTGAAGGTGGTGATGTAGCAGCTTTCAACCGCCAGAAGTATCTGGTGGTATCCAGCATTGAGGTCCAGCTTTCAGAACCACTGAGCTCCATTGATATACGCTAGGATGTTGTCTATGGTTGGTGTGATGTGTTGTTCCCATTTGTATGACGTGGTTGGGTAACTGCATGCCCTTGGGGAGAGGAGTAAGCTTAATGGCTAGGGCGGTCGACCTCGAATCTGGGGAACTGGGTTCAAGTCTCTGCAATGACGCTGAACATCCTGTGATTCTGGGAAAATCACTTAATCTCCCCGTGCCTAACAAAAAAATGAATGTCTCGTAATGCAACTTGTGCTGCGTAAAGCGCTCTGATACCAGATTTGGGTTAAGTCTGTGCTATATAAAACTCTGTAATGTAAAAAAAATGCACAGACACACTTTTCTAGGTTGTTTGGGTTTCTCAGCGATCATTGTTGGGGAGACCCAAGGGTTCGGTCCCAAAACCTTCTCTATGACACCTTGTTGCTATAGCTTCTCAAGTTCTTTCTCGACCAGCAGTCGGAGGTGGACCGGAATGCGGTGGTGCCTGAGTGCTACTGGTGCGAGTGAGGGGTCGATGTGCAGTCTAATCCGGGTGCACTTGAGGCAGCCCAATCCTTTAAATAGCTCTTGGTATTGGTCCAGTAGCTAGTTGATTTGGTACAACCGTACACCCTTGGCGAAGGACACTAGGCCAAGTTCTTTTGGAGTGTGGCCTTCAAATAGCGTGTCCGTCTCTTGGTCGAAGACATGAATTGTCATCATAACTTCTTGTCTGTTGGACTGTATGGGTACAGACATCGTCCGTTTGAGAGGTAGCGGGGATTGACTCCTGTAGGTGAAGATTTTGATTTGGGATGGTGTTAGTTGTGGCTTGGATCGAAGACGGTGTGGCATTGGCAGGTAACTATTTGGTCGTATCCAATGTGCCACTACCATGCTTAGGGCCTGATTATGAGTTTAGTGTTGGGGTCAATGTACTCAGAGGGACCCGGTCCACTTAAAGCCCTGGTCTTAAAGAGCTCCTTAGTATCTACAAAAGGCACGCATTGTCAAAGCTACTAGTTCTGCTTATTTTCTAAGTCAAAGACTGATGCATGTAAACAGCATTAGTGCAAGCCTTTGTCTGCTAGCGTTATCACATTTTAATTATGACCTTTTGGCTTTGCCAGTGCTTGTTTTTTTGTTGCAAGTACTATTCAGGGTGTATCAAATTCAGTTTTACGGATGCTTTTGCTGCGTTTGCACGAACCACCGTTTTGTTTATGCTCGTATGTAGTAGACTGCAGAGAATCATGCTCTCAAAGATTGACAACTGTGTAAGTTTTACTTGGGCTCTGTCAGAAGAATTGTAACAAATTCAAGTCACTTCTCAACAGCTCACTTGTGTTTACCTGAGGACTAATGTCGAAAGATCAGCACCAGTTCACCACTAAAGCACTGCGACAGACGTGACTTCACTCAAGAGGTACACTACGTAAACCATCAAGCATTTAGTCAATGGAATTCATTTTTCTGGAAGGCTTACATTTTTTTACAGGACGTGAAGTGAAAGTTTTACGTTTGTTTTAGTGCATCATACATGTAGGACTGATAAAAGGCAAGGCACGTTTACTTTTTTGTATGTGTACATTAGTCATTTATGTTTATTTATTGAAGGCAGTGTGAAAAAGAGTTTTAATGCAATAAATCATTGCTTACTTAACTAATCAGTGTGTTTTTCCCGAATTTGTTTGTCTGTGATATTCTTCCTGAAGAATAAGATGTGTATATTCCAAACTAACAAACACAAAAACGTTATATTTGAATTAGCAATTTATGTACATGCATATATATATTTAAATGTATACATTAGTTAGAAATTGTCACGTTTTAACTAATCGTAATAAAAACTAAATTTGCAAACAAAACATTCTACACAATCTATATACAGATATTGCAGCTACCGATTTTATGCGCAAATGGTTTGAGGAGATATACACACACGCATACACATATTTCAATTAACAAATATTTTTTTCCACTAAAAAACAAAGGCTAATGTAAAGTTATGGATCGCTTTGGTTAACACCTAAATATAAGTTTAAAAAAGCCTAAAAAATGAATAGAAAAAACACAGTTTTAGTGCAGTTATGATTACGTTGAAACTGAATAACCACTGAAAATCGTGGGTTATGGTTAGGATTACAATTCATAGCTTGAACAAAAGTCATGCAAACCATAATTAGCACCCCAGATGCAATATGCATGACCTGACCATTAATATGACAGATACAATTACAAATGTAAATATTTCTTCATGTGAGGTTACATATTCCAATGACTATGAATGTACTATTATTTATTGGTTTGAGTATGTGTTGTTATGTAAATATATATTGTGCCTTCAAGTGTCGAATTTTTTTGTTATAAATATTGAGAGAGCTAAAAGCATTGCATTTGGTGTGTGACTACATGAAAGCATGTGCATAATAGCATCAACAGTTTGCGAAAAATGTGCAGCCAGTTTTAGTGGTCTGCTCAATGGGATAGATGCACTATGTTTTGCGTTAGGATTTATCTGATATAATTTAAAGTTAGTCTTTGCCATGTTGGAACAAGAGTCACCATTTTAGCACTGAATGGCTGTTCGTGTCTCCATCGCACCTCCATGGCTCCTTCGACTCCATATATACTCCCACCCTACTGCAGAAGCTATTGTCCACTGTTGCTTCCCGCTCTTATTTGCTCCTATTTTGTTTGCCACAGCTATTCTGATTGCTCTGCCTTCTCAGCTCCTTTCATCTCCTCCTCCTCACATGGACAGGTATGGCCGGAGGAGTGGTGTCCTCTGCTCATACCTTATGTTCATGGCCCTGCTCTGACAGTCTGGAGGTGTCCTTCATTAATCCGTTAGACCTGCTCAGGGTTGGTGGCGGTTGGATAGGCCCACCCTGGTCTGCCTTTGCCTTACGGCTGGAAAAGGTTAATGGTGGCACTACGCTGCAAGGAGGCTGGGGACCCAGGAGCACTGAATCCCACCAGCCCCTTAGATCCCCTTACATCCGCTTGTGCAGGGTCAGCCCTAAATTGCATTGACCAGGACAGCGTCCTGGGCGGAAAGAACATTTAGTGTCTGCTGTGGGGGCGGGGGTCATTGCAGTGTGCCGGCAGATGGTGTGAAGAAGATGAGAGGAGGGCAGCGGGTTAATGGCATGCTAACAATTACACGGAGGTACATTGAGAGCTGATTACAAAGTCTTTAATGGCACCCGATTGAGACCAAGTGGGATGTACGAGCTGCTGATTGCATGAGATTAAGTCAGGCAGCTCCCTGCGGCTCCCCTCTAAATATTTAGTGCCCAGAGCCTGGGCCCAGCTCACCCATGCCCAAGGCCGGCCCTGGCTTGCACTAAGCAAGAGCATATTGCATAATCTGCAGAGCTACAGGGGGTCCTGTGAGAATGAAGAAGTTGAGTTATCTGCAGTCGTCTTGCACTGTGCAAGAGACTCTTTCAGTCTGAAGAGGGTACAGCAGGGCTGAAGTGGCTCAATCGTAACTTTTCACAAGCCACTGTGCACGATCAACAATGATGCGGAGCCTACCAGAGATAATGTTTACTTAATGTACTGAAATAATATTAAGACCTCCAGTATCAGAAGGTGGCTAAGATGGCCACCGAGTCGGAGCTCATGACAAGAGGGATTACCAGACGGTGCATATCCCAGTCATAATAATAATAATCCGAGGGGCGTGGCCAAGATGGCGACAGAGTGAGACGTGTTTTGCTGTTCCTCCTGAGCTTTGTTAAGCCCCCCGGAGCTGTGCACTTCTGGAGCCCTCATGCCTGGGGCGCTCCCTGCTGCCAAGGAGCACGATCCGGTTGAGTGATCCGGGCCCCCGGAGGTGTTACGACAGAGCGATCGCGCCGCAGGGGCCACGGTGGAGTGCGGCCTAGGAATCCCCGCCCTCGAGTGGTGGCGGGCTATGGACCTCCGGAGCAGTGGCACGGATTGAGGGTGCTGGCGCAGAGCTGAGCATGGAGGTGGCCCCGCCGCGCTTGAGCTGACCCCCCACCCCCGATACCTGCTGCTGATCTACGCGGAACTGGGGAGAAAGACTGGGGGTCCGCGTTGGGATCTCCGGGGGAGGTCGCCCACTTCGTCTTGCACGGGCGATCGGCACCTCTGCTGTGCGGCCCCTCCCTCGATCTTCGATCGGTGATCCGACCCAGCAAATGGAGCCGCCCTTGGGGGTGATCGCTTGCGGTACCCACGAGACCTGCTAGAGACACTGGGCATGCAGGAGTGCCGCCCTTCTCCTTCCCTGGCTGGCGTCCGTATCGCAGCGAGAGGCCGCCATTAAGGGGCGAGGCCTGTAGCCGCGTGGAGAGCCGGCGGAGCACCGACGCACCTGGACTGCGGCTGCGGCCCTGTGAGGGGCCCCTGGTCTTGAGAGGACTTTGGGGGGACTCGGCCCTCGGATCCACCCTGCTCGCCGATGGGCCTGGTTTGCGTGAGGTTGGGGGCATAGCAGACGAGGAGCTATCGCCGGAGGCGGCTGAGGTGCATGACATTGGCTAACGGCGCCCTCTGGACCCTTGGGAGGCCTGACTTGCTGGTGGGGGCCCGCTGCCTGGTCGCATTCTGGTAGCTCGGTCCCAATTGCGTCTGGGCCAGTCTAGTCGTGGTGGGCCATCACCTCGAGTGACGCGGTGACCCGCGAGAGCACCTGGACGGAGCGGGGGACCGTATGTCGCTTGGATAGCGCGATCCCTCCCAGAAGACCGTCGAGGGGTACATCTTGCTCCTGCCCGGCCCTGGACAGTGACGGAACACTGCCCGGCGTGGAAAGTCTCGGGGGTAGCGAACGGTGCTCAGGAACTGAATACCCGAGCAAACGGGGGCATTGTGATGGCCTCTACCCAGCGGAGAGGGAAGCCTGGTAAGGATGGTCCGTCCAAGGGATCCCAGCAGCCGGCATCCCCTGGGACTAGCGCTTCGCCTGCGTCGAAGGACGGTGAGGCCCCCGCCACCAAGGCATTCATGATGGAGCTATTCGCCTCCATTAAGGAGGACATTTCGGAACTTCGCTCTCAGCTGACATCGGACCTCCGTGAGGTGAGGCGAGACGTGGACGGTATCGGAGAGCGGGTGGCCACCCTGGAGGATCATGACCTGAGTGTGGCGAATGATGTGCACCAGTTGCAACAAGATGTGATTCGGCTCACGGAGCAGAACCTGGACCTTCAAGCACACGCGGAGGACTTGGAGAATCGTTCCCGCCGGAACAACATCCGCATACGCTTGGTGCCCTGGGACGGGGAGTCTGGTGACCTACGGGGCTATGTCCTGGCACTCTTCCTGCAGATCTTAGATGATGAGGAGCTCCATGAGATCAAGATGGACAGGGTTCACAGGGTTGGTCTGCCTAGACGTGGAGGAGGCCCTCCACCCGATATCCTAGTGTGCGTCCACGATTTTCAGTTAAAGGAACGCATTCTTCGAAAGGCGCGGGAGACTCCATCATTGCAGTTCCGGGATCACCACCCCCAATTGTATCAGGACTTGGCGGCATCGACCCTTCAAAAGAGGCGTGAGTTTCGCCCTGTGACCACCTTTCTAAGGGAACGTAACATCGCCTACTCCTGGGGTCACCCCTTCCGCATCATTTTCCGATGGCAAAATAGGCTGGCGCAGATCCGATCACTACAGGTAGCGAAGGACCACTTGGGCATTGAGGACACGCCCCCCCCGAGAGCAGTGGCTCCCCATCGTGGAGAAGATGGTGGTCCTCCTCATGGCAGAGAGTGGGCAGGGACTCGGAGCGGAGAAGGCCTGATCGTGCGACCAGTCTCCAGGAGAGGGGGGCAGCGGTGACTTCTGTAGCGTCGGTTACGTTGGCGAACTCACAGCTTGGCTCCGGGGCGGCTTAAGCCCTGAGATGACAGTTGCTTGGCGTCGGAGGGACGCAGATTTGCAGGTACCGTGGGTAAACTTGTACTTTTTGGGAAGACACCCCGGTATGTGGCCTACGGGACACACCCTATGGTGTCCCGTCCTCGGCCCCTGGAGGACCTCACAGACTTATATCTACGGGTATGGTTCAGGACATTGTTCCTCCATGTTCTACGTTCACCTCCTGTTGCCTCCTCTTGTGCTGTTGGTTTGGGGGCTACATTGGGGTTCCTTGGGGGGGGGGGGTGGTACTGTGGTAAAATTAATTACCTGGTACTGAATTTCTATGCGGTAAAGTCAATAAGAATAACTCATAATAAATAAGAGGCAAAATCCGTGATATTTGAGGTTTCTCAAAAAGGGTTTTATTCCTATAAAAGGAATTGGGTGATTAGCATATTGGCTCGAGCCAAGGTGGCATACCGTTCCGTCACCACATAGGTTCGGGAAGGGACAGACTGACAGAGTCAATGGTAATATGCGGGTATGCAAGTATGCGACAATACATTATTGACAGGCATTCATATATATAGTCAATGCATTACAGTAAAGGCATATGCAGGAGGCGTAACAGCTGAGAAGAGAGATAAGAGTGCATGTACGTAATACAAAGAGGCGTTACAATAGGCGTGCATGAAGGCGTGAACAAGAACGTCATTTATCATGATGTCACAAGTAGGCGGATCCATGAGTGAATCCGGCAGTGTCAGCAAAAATACATGGCAGAGATGCGCGCGCAGCAGTATGACGTGTAATGTACGTGTAACTTGAGGGGTGAAGGGGGACTTGACATTTAGCCCTACATGTGGAGACAGATGTCTGGATGTCAGATCAACCTAATCCCAAATCGTATCTAATATCTCATGTTTAAGGAACTGTATTATCTGGAAGGAAAAGGTCTCTCGGACAAGAGGCTATTCTATACTGACTGTGAGTGCGTGTATGAGCGTCTACGTGTCTGCATGAGATGCGAGGGAGGGCATGGGCCTACCATGGAAACAGAGCCATGAATTACTTGCATAGAGACAGTGAGGCCAAGCCCTTTGCTCTGCAGCTGGAAGGATGTTGACATGAAACTACTAGACAGGAATGTATTTTCGAGGAGTGGAGCAGATAATTCGAAGGTTGAATACAGTCTTGGCAGGCAACAGGCTGAGCCAAGTACCGTTAGCCGCACAGGGAGTGAGGCAGAGGTCACGGGTATAGATGCAAGCCCAGGTTTAAGATTCAGAGTCAGAAGGCAGGAAAAGGCTCGATGGCAGAATTCAGGGCCTACTTCGCCAGAGCTGAAAAACGTGTAAAGTACACTACATAAAGACGTTGGCATGGCATATTTAGGAACGGACTATTTGACCCATTCATGGTGGATCTGAAAGAGGACATGTTAACGCTGGACGCAAATGTATTTGCGTCTTCATAGCTTGAAGTGGAGGGAGCATACATGTACTTGTAGCGTGTACACGGAGTCGTTGGGGTCTAAGATAGGGGACACAATTGATCACAAAATTTATATTACCTCATTCCCTCCTTGTCCCCTACGGACCCTTCATGATATATCGATCTGCATGAATCGATCTATCTGTTCATGTAACATCATTTGCTCTTCTTTCTTCTTTTGACGTTTTGAATGGGAATTTGAATGCGGAATACATGATGTGGCGCACAGGCCGCAAATCGCCGGTCCACATTGTAAACATAGGCAGCAACTGAATACTATGAGAAGGCCAATGCCTAGGAAGGATAGGATCTTCCATCCCCAAGCAGTCAACGTTGTCCAGAACCAACCGGACCAAGTCCAGGTGCCTGGATTCTGATGTATCAGACTTACAATTTTATGGAGACGTGTTATAGCTTTATATACCGTTGGCGCGTTTTCTGGAATGAAAACACAGCAACTTGACCCGATGACCTTACAAGCTCCACCCCTATCAGCTAGGATGACGTCAATGACGAGACGATTTTGAAGAACAACAACCCGCATGGCGGACTGCTCTTCTGTTAGGTTGCCTAGAGCGGAGGTAGTTTCATTCACTACTGCTTCGAGGGTTCTAGTTAATTTGCGTATCAGTTTACTATTGAAAACAGCACCTAAGTAAGGGAAGAAACCTTTATTGAAGTCTGTGTATTGCTCCCATGCCGTTTCAGTGTAGTCGACAATCGGGAGATCTCTTCAGAGTCTATTGTTTACTAGATTGGTATTTCTGTGATAATCAGGAGGAGCTAGGAAGACAGGTGGCAGAAGGAATGCAATGTAACAGGTACCATCCCAATCTGGAGGCAAACGTATGTATGCGGTATGGCCACAGACAAAGTAGGAATGACGAGTAGCTCTAAACGTGGATTTGCCTTGATCACTGAATTCGATCACAGTAGTACATTTACTATGACCTAAGTGTATGGAACCATTCTTTCTGATACATAATTCACCTTTGACTGGTAACACTGACATAGCAGGTAATACTGGTGCGGCTTCGGATTCAACAGTAAGAATCATGAGGTTAATTGTGTAATTACCTAATCCATATACTTCATTTTCTAGATCAGTTCCTGTTCTAGTGGGAAGTCCCTTCTTATCAGGGTAACAGACTTTAAGTAGAACTAAGTTCAGGTTTCCCCAAACCCAATTCCCATCGTAAACAGCAATGTCAGAATCTAAGGAATTAATCAATCTAAACCATGCCCCACAGGAGCCATTGTGAGTGAACGGGTACGGAAAGAGGGGCAGAACTCCCTTGTATTTCTGGTAGGGACGGAGTCGGCCACATATCCAGCAGTTTGTAGCATTGTTAGTCTGATGGGAGTGATGTAACATACTAATGAATGTGTTGTTGCGCAGCGCAAGTCTGTAAGACAATTCATGGGGAGGTAATTCGCTAAAAGAATGTTCGGCAGTGACATTGTAAGCAGATTGTGCACGCTTGAAAATAGGGTAGTACATGTGTAATAATATACTGGCAGCAATAATAAGAAGGCTTAGGAAAAACATAATCAGTAATGTCACTATACAGTGACTACGAAGTGATTTACAATATGCACGTTTCTTGAGTTGTCTCTGTCTATCTCTCTCTCTATCTCGGTCTAGGGGATACATGTCAGAAACTAATTTAACCGATTCACCTAGGGGAGGACTTAAACAATTAAACTGTCTGACTTGCTAGACCGTAATTTTAGTCTATATTCTTCGGAGGCGGTTTTCTCAACCAGGTGGAGTTTTGAGTCAGTTTGTGAAGGAGGGCAGGGCTTAGAGTCCAAGTCCGAAGGAAGTCCGTGAAACTTTTTGATGTGGCTCGAGTGCAGCCATCCTTTTCTCCCCTCCAATTTAACAGCCGTCCTTGTCGTCAGAAGAACCAACTTCGGGGTCTGCCAGCGGGGCTCCAGTGGACTTCTCCGGTCAAAATTCCGCACGAACACAAAATCGCCAGGGACCACTTCATGGGGCTTCACCTCGGTGTTGTCGGGAAAGGCTGCAGCTACCTGTGAACGACAAGATTGTAGTGCAGACATCAAGGAGGCAAGGTAATCTGTCAGCATAACGCAATCAACATCTGTGATTTTACGAGGTATAGGCGTCCCCCACATATTTGGTGGCCTACCGAAAACCACTTCATACGGGGATAGCCCGGTTCGAGAGTGCGCAACCATCCTCATATAGAAAAGGGCAACTGGCAAGGCTACTATCCAGTCAACGCCTTTCTCTCTACATATTTTTGAAAGTCGGATCTTTAGAGTCTGATTATGGCGCTTCACGAGACCTGCTGCCTCGGGATGCTGGACACAGTGGAACTTCCACTGATACCCTAACAGGAGTGTAATGTGTTTCACAAGCTCGGATGAGAATGGCTGACCGTTATCTGAGTACACGATACGGGGCAAACCATACCGTGGGAAGAACTCGCGAACCAGCTGCTTGGCTGTGGTCGGAGCAGTGTAATCTGGGACTGGACAACAAGGAAGGGGATTGAGGCTTTAAGATAATCTGGGACTGGATATGCTTCTGTCCATCGGGAAAGTGCACATACGACTACGAGGACATACTTGAATCCTCGACAACGTTCCATCTGGATATAATCCATCTGGAGGACTTCAAAAGGGTGATCGGGAGGCTGAAATCCACCTTTCTCTACAGGAATGCTTTTACCTGGATTGAACTGACAACAAATCATGCAAGTACGCACTTTTTGTTTCGCTGCTGCTCGTAAGTTCTTATTGTACCATATGTGTTGAATGCTATCTAGCATTGCCTTTTCTCCTAGGTGTGCTGGGCTATGTATAGTGTTAATGATGACTTGAACCATAGAATCGGGGAGAAACCATGTAGATTTTCCCTTCGTCATCCATCCTTGATCTGTTTGGATCCCTCCTAGTTCAGTCCACTTCTTTATTTCATCTGGTGTGGCATGTGTCTGTATGTCAATTACATCATGTGCGGGATCCTTGACTGTCATGCAGTGTGATTGCGTCGGGACTATTGTCTTTGTCAAGTCAGTTGCATGCATTCGATTCTGGGCAGTTTGCTTAGCTGTTCGGTCTGCCAGGTCGTTACCCTGGGAGATCGTATCGGTAACCTTTGTATGTGCCTTACACTTCATAATAGATATCGCAGTAGGTAGATGTATTGCATCTAACAAGGCTTGAATGAGGGGACCGTGTTGAATGTTGGCACCGTGAGAAGTTAAGTAACCTCTCTCTCGCCAAAGGACTCCGAAATCGTGAACGACTCCAAATGCATAACGTGAATCAGTGTATATGTTAACTCTCTTATTTTTGGCTTGAATACAGGCTTGTGTCAGAGCGATGAGCTCTGCTGCTTGAGCTGACAGGGTGTCGATACAATTTGTTTCTATAACTTCGGTGTCTGTCGTGACTGCGTAAGCTGCCACTAATTCTCCTGTACCTGTTCTCATACATGAACCATCCACATAAAGTGTCAGGTCTGGGTCTGGTAATGGGACATCTGTCAAGTCTTGTCTGGGTTTCGTCGTAATAGTAATGACTTCGATACAATCATGCTTCAGTGGGTCTACACCGCTTAATGGCAAAAGTGTGGCAGGATTCAATGTGCTGCAGCGTCTGATTTCTATGTGTGGTTGAAACAATGTCAATTCATAACCTGTCAGTCTTGCTATGGTCAAGTGTTGGGTCTGTGTACGATTTAAAAGAACTTCCACGGAATGTGGAACTTGTACTGTCAATTGATGTCCTAATACTATGGAATCGCTCTGTCTGATTGCTAAAGCTGTCGCTGCGACTGATTTCAAACATGCAGGTAAAGCTTGGGCTACTGGATCTAATGTGCTAGAAAAGTAAGCACACAGTTTGTGTGAACCTGCTAGTTCCTGAGTGAGGACTGACAAGGCAGTACCTTCACGTTCTTTAACAAAAAGTGTAAAGGGCTAACTGTAACATGGTGTTGCTAAAACTGGTGCTTGACATAAGGCTTTCTTTAAGTCTTCAAAAGCTTGTGTATGTTCCTGAGTCCAAGGGAGGACAGTCGATGTCGCGGCCTCCTGAGTTGTCAACTGAATGAGTGGCTTTGCTAGAAATGCATATTGGGGAATCCATTGTCTGCAGTACGAGGTGAGGCCTATGAAAGCCCGCACCTCCTTTTGTGTTTTCGGTGGTGACATGTTTACAATTAACTGGATGCGATCTGAAGTGAGCTGTCTCCCCACTTTGGACAGCAAGTGACCCAGGTACACAACTTGCTGAACACAGAATTGCAGCTTTGAAGGGGAAACCTTGTGCCCCTTGTCAGCCAGGAAACTTAAAACCGTCAGTGATGCTTTTTCACATTCGGGTTCGCTTCGGGCGGTGATCAGCAGATCATCGACATACTGGAGTAGGGCGGTGTTAACAGGCATGTGGATACTGTCAAGTTGTCTTTTCAGTGCTTGGCTATAGATGCTGGGGCTTTCTGTGAATCCTTGAGGTGCGCGTGAAAATTTGAAACTTCGTCCATTTAAACTGAATCCGAACAAGTATTGGCTTTCTGGATCAATTGGGACGCTAAAGAAGGCGTTCTTGAGGTCAATTACAGTAAAGAACGTCGCTTCTGAATCAATAGCTGTCAGTAATGAAGAGATATCTGGAACCACAGGATACTGTGGTACAATGCATTTATTCAATTCGCGCAGATCAATAACTAATCGATAAACAGGTGGTGCATTTGGATCAGTACGTTTAAGAACTGGGATGATAGGAGAATTACATACATTGGAGTCGGTTTCCACGACCACTCCTTGTGCAATGAGCTCGTCAATTATTCTCAGTAAAGCCACTACAGCATCTGGAGGTAACTTGTATTGTCGAATTCGTGGTAATACCACTCCTGCTTTAAGTGTGACTCGATATGGTGTAATGTGCATACAACCTACATCAGTGGGGCCTTTCGCCCACAAGTGTGCAGGTACACTCTGTAACCGGGGATCCATGTCTCTTAATACATAATGGCCTTTAAAATCTCGCAAGAATAATCGTACTCCTTCCGGAGAACAGCATATTATAGCTCCTAGAGCTTTCAGTGTCTTTATACCTAATAGGTTTTCTGGACATGATTTTGTAAGTAATAAATCTGTAGTCCGTGTCAAAGGACCAACTGCAAGTGGAAGTGGCTGTGATACTTCATTAATAATAGGCTTTCCTGAAAATCCAAGGGAAACATTCTGTGAGCCTGAGAGGGGTGCCCCTGGAACCTCATTGTGACTGATGGTGGTCCTGCTTGCCCCTGTGTCAATTAAAAACTTTCTGTCTTTTCCTAACACTTGACTGTGTACATAAGGACCCTCTTGATCTACAGGAACTTCAATAAGGGGCAAGCCAAACTCCCTCTCTAGGCCGTTTCATGTGTATCGCTGATAATCAGGGTAGTCATTCTGTGCATACTGGTACATCTGTTGTGTCGTGTTCTGTGTTGCAGTAATAGGCTGTTGCTGTGGCACTGCTATAGTTTGTGATGAAGCTGGCATAGGCGGAATATGTTGTATATTCTGTGGTGCTTGTTGCTGGGCCTGATCTTGTCTAGGTACGCGCGGTCTCTCCTTGGTCTTACCCGTGGAGATATTGTGTTTCAGAACTGCACAATCGTTTACATAATGACCTGGCTGTTTACAATAGTTACATGTCCCTTTAACAGGAGCCGTCGAATTACTAGGCTGGGTCGCACCCTTTTTGTGACCATCAGCAGGAACTGACTGGGCAACTAACATTTTCATTTTCGTGTCTTTCATGCGTCTTTGTTCATGTTCTTGTTCTTCTCTAATTCTATTCTGGTGGTACTGTAACATTTGTAACATTTGTGAAGGGGTGTTAGCTTGCCAAGTGCTTTCGACTTTCAGTACTCTGTTCTTAACCTGGGGCAGTGAATTCTCAACTAATTTCGTTACAAAAAGGTGTGGATAGGACTCGCTACTTGGTTTCAGGCCGCTATTAATACCAAAACATTTCTCAAATCGAGTATAAAAATCACTAGTGTCTTCATCGGGTTTCTGTTTACAGGCTGAGATTGCATCCCAATCTTCCTTTTTCGTACTTAATAAACGTGGCAACACTTGCACTAACAATCCTGGTAATGCTTTAACCTTATCCCCAAGCCCTTGGCCTGGAATTCTAGTATTTTCTTCGTTGTCTAATGCAGTCCAATCAATCTTTGCATTTCCCACTTCCCATTCTTTTTCTTTAAGTTTCTCATAAATACCAGGAGGCAGTAATACTTTCAATATCTTCATAAGGTCGGGATAAGTATAGTCACCCATGAGTAACATGTCTTTTATTTCACGGTGAAAACCTGCGGGATCTTTATCATGGCTAGGTACTAGTTTTTTCATTTCCAATAATTCTATTTTGGTTATGGGTGTGAACACAAACACACGTCTAAGTGTATTATCGGTATTCTGAACTGGGTGCACTTCTCGTAACGGATTCTGTCTATCCAGGTAATACATTTTTCTTTCCATGGAGTGTGCTGAATCAGATTGTGGACATAGGAAGGCACTATATCTGTGCCGTTGTTCTAGAATTACCTTGATTAGATCGGTACCTAGACCTCTCCACTTATTCATGAGTAGTTCTGCTAATATATCAGGCAGGGGGCCTGGATCGGAATGTTGGCTTCTATATAATAGAAGTAGGTGTTGTATCATGTATGTACCAGCTAAACGCTGTTCACTTGGTGTCATGTTCAAAAATGTGTGTGCTAACGCATCATCACTATATTTCTCGGGACTGTCAGCCCATTGTACTGCTGACCTCGCTAATTCTTGTTCATCCATAGAATCTAGTACATGGTACCCCATTCGTTCTCGAAGTCTGTTATCAGTAGCTTGAAATAAGTGTTCAGGAGTTCTTGGATTACACATGGCTTCTTGAAAAATTCTTTTACTTTCTGGACGCACTGGGCGTATTGAATTATTAAAGGGTCTTCCTTTACCTACATATGCTATCGTTTCTCTAACTGGTAATTGTGTTTGTCCCGTAGCTTCCTCTGGTTGCTCCTCTTCTGAGGACTCAAACTTGTCTGATTCATTTTCTGGTTCTACCTGTCTTGTTTCATGTATTTTTATTACTACGCTTCTGATTCTTTGATACATGTTTTTTATACAATTCTGTTTATCATGGTTCCCGTCTGCTATATTCTGACCCCATCTATGAAGTGCTTTCATTTCCTCCGGGTCCATCCCCGGCCTATCTTGTTCTCTTATTAAGCAGTTTATGAAGAACCGTAATATCTTGGCTTGAATGTCAACTTTCTGGTGAGCCATGGCTTCCTTAATACTTTCAGGTCCCTGCCCTGTTTGGACAAAATGATATATTCTGTCTAGATGTTCAACCATTCCGGGTAGGGTCAACAAAAAGTTGGTGACCCGTCTTAGTCGTACTGATGCTAGTATTAATCTTTCATCATTTCTACCGGGTACTGGATCATATCTACAATCCCCGAGACGTTCTTTTATTATATCGAAATCGGCTGATCGAGGTGTACGTTGTTGTGCTAGATCCCTGTAAGTCAATCTATGTACTTGTGGAGGTGTCTGGAAACCTATCGCCCCTCCGACGCGCCTCCTGAGGCACTGCCTCCGAAGGGGTTGTTCGGATGTAAAGTGGGAGGAATGGGTGCGGGAAGAGCTGGAAGAACGGGAGGAAGACCAGGAGGGACATTCGGAACGGGAGGTAGAGGTGGAGGAGTAGCTTGTCGCGGGGGTAGGGGCTGATTGTCTCGGGGTCGAGCGCCGCCAGAAGGAGGTGTGCGCGGCGGTGCGGTATTAGCGTATGCAGGCGCTACATCATCTAGATAAGAAGAAAGGAAAATGTCCTTCGCGGTTTTGGGATGCATTTTAGTCGGGAGCATGGGAGGCGGTAGATCTTTTGGTACTTCCGGAGTGGCCTTAGGTAAACCTTCGGCCAGGAGAGGATACATACCATTCCTAAGGGTGTTTAGTTGTCTGTCTACTTGTTCTATTTTTACTCGGATACCTTCCTCAACTAATACGTTTTCTTGGGCCTTGTCGGAATCCTCTTTCCTTTTCTCTTCCTTTCTAAGTGCTTTTTCTGTACGCCTATGCGATTCTTTACGCCATAATTCGATGGCATCTTTCTGTGACTGTCTGGCTTTCTTTTTTCGTAATGCTTCTTCTACTCTTATGATGCAATCTGAATCCCATGTCCCTGCAGCGGGCCATCTCTGATTCTCTGCTAGATCTTTAGTGTAGTCCACCCATAAATCGAGAAATAGAACGGCATCTAGGCCGTGCTTGTGGTACATAAAGTACCCTGGAGTGTCCCTAGGTGGGATGGGAACAGCTTCCTCGAGTACCCCTTTTCTAGTCTTTATCTGTCTTAATTTGGAGAATAACGGCATCTTAAAAATCTGGCTACTTAGTGCTTACTCAGATATGAACACAATGAACACAATAATCACAATAATGACGATCGAACAATCACTCATACCACGACATTTTGAGACACATTAAAACATTTTGAGATGAACAATAACAATTAGAATGTAACTCGCTAACTGCATAATACTAGATACACTGCTCAACAGTGCAGACTGGATATACTGCTAAACAGTACAGATACACTGTCTAAAACAGTGCAGACCAGGTCTGTGTACCCAAACCTGTCTTGACCGGCACAACCTAATGCGCACGTCTAGATGCGTCCCCAGCAACGGTACTCACCGGGAAGCACGGAAACAGAAGGCCTCGGAAACTCTGGACTGGACTCGACTGGATTCGGACTGGATTCGGACTCGACTCGTGACGCAGATACTTCGGAACTTCGGAACCTGGTGGGCCTCCGTATACCTCGGATCTTGCTCTCTCAGCTAGGCTCTGGTCGGGATCCTCCGCACTTCTCACCGCCTCGTCTGGGTGTCGATCGCGGCGTCAGTCACCTCCGTTGGCCTGAGGGAGATACAGGAAATCCTGCGGGTACGCGTAGTTTCCGTCCGGCTGTGGCAGGGGGCTAAGCCTGCAAAGCACCTCCGGCGGGTGAGATGGGGGAGGGGTCCCTATTCGGGCGCCAATTATGTGGTAAAATTAATTACCTGGTACTGAATTTCTATGCGGTAAAGTCAATAAGAATAACTCATAATAAATAAGAGGCAAAATCCGTGATATTTGAGGTTTCTCAAAAAGGGTTTTATTCCTATAAAAGGAATTGGGTGATTAGCATATTGGCTCGAGCCAAGGTGGCATACCGTTCCGTCACCACATAGGTTCGGGAAGGGACAGACTGACAGAGTCAATGGTAATATGCGGGTATGCAAGTATGCGACAATACATTATTGACAGGCATTCATATATATAGTCAATGCATTACAGTAAAGGCATATGCAGGAGGCGTAACAGCTGAGAAGAGAGATAAGAGTGCATGTACGTAATACAAAGAGGCGTTACAATAGGCGTGCATGAAGGCGTGAACAAGAACGTCATTTATCATGATGTCACAAGTAGGCGGATCCATGAGTGAATCCGGCAGTGTCAGCAAAAATACATGGCAGAGATGCGCGCGCAGCAGTATGACGTGTAATGTACGTGTAACTTGAGGGGTGAAGGGGGACTTGACATTTAGCCCTACATGTGGAGACAGATGTCTGGATGTCAGATCAACCTAATCCCAAATCGTATCTAATATCTCATGTTTAAGGAACTGTATTATCTGGAAGGAAAAGGTCTCTCGGACAAGAGGCTATTCTATACTGACTGTGAGTGCGTGTATGAGCGTCTACGTGTCTGCATGAGATGCGAGGGAGGGCATGGGCCTACCATGGAAACAGAGCCATGAATTACTTGCATAGAGACAGTGAGGCCAAGCCCTTTGCTCTGCAGCTGGAAGGATGTTGACATGAAACTACTAGACAGGAATGTATTTTCGAGGAGTGGAGCAGATAATTCGAAGGTTGAATACAGTCTTGGCAGGCAACAGGCTGAGCCAAGTACCGTTAGCCGCACAGGGAGTGAGGCAGAGGTCACGGGTATAGATGCAAGCCCAGGTTTAAGATTCAGAGTCAGAAGGCAGGAAAAGGCTCGATGGCAGAATTCAGGGCCTACTTCGCCAGAGCTGAAAAACGTGTAAAGTACACTACATAAAGACGTTGGCATGGCATATTTAGGAACGGACTATTTGACCCATTCATGGTGGATCTGAAAGAGGACATGTTAACGTTGGACGCAAATGTATTTGCGTCTTCATAGCTTGAAGTGGAGGGAGCATACATGTACTTGTAGCGTGTACACGGAGTCGTTGGGGTCTAAGATAGGGGACACAATTGATCACAAAATTTATATTACCTCAGTACTAAGGGGTTTTTTGGGGATTTGAGGGGTGGAGGGGGTGGCAGGGGTAGTGGTGGTGACAGGGGTGTGTGGCTGAGTGTGATTCTGGTACTCTTGCGAATGGTTGCTGTGTGTCCAGGAGGGGTGCGGCTAGAGTCGAGGATTCTAGACATATTCTATTTGGTTGTGGGGTGCTGGGAGGGCCTCCTGGGATGCCATTCTGCATTATCTTTGGTTGCTGGACGGGGGGGCGTGGGTGGGGAGAGGCGTGATGTGACTGTAGCCAGGGCGGGCCTGTTGATTAATGATGCCTCTTAGTATAGGGACATGGAATGTTAAAGGCCTGAACTCCCCGCAAAAGCGTCAGAAGGTGTGGAAGTATGTGATAGACCACCAGCTAGACATTTTGGGTCTCCAGGAGACTCCCCTGACGCGTAAGGATGAGCTGCGCCTCCGGCATAAACTTTTCCCCCTCATATATAGATCATCTGCATCCACGAAACATAGGGGGGTGGCTCTTCTCTTTCGTGCAGCCTTGCACTTTCAGCCTATGGACGTATGCAGTGATAGGGAGGGCCGCTGGCTGATGGTGAAGGGTCATGTCCATGGGAAGCTGAGCACTTTCGTGGTGGTGTATGCCCCCAATGCTGGTCAGAATGGTTTTATCCAAGGCTTGCTGCAGAGGGTGGGAGACTTTGCTGAAGGACACCTGTTCTTGTTGGGGGACTTTAATTTGGTGTGGAATAGAGAGATGGATAGCTCCGGTACCCACAGGGCCGATACAGGTTTGTTCTCTGCTGAAACGCAACGGTTGGTTGGGGAACTGGGTGTACTCGATAGCTGGCGTTCCATACACACCCTGTCCCGAGATTACACCTTTTTCTCCCATGTTCACCACTCCTACTCACGCCAGGACCACATTTTTCTAAGTCAAGCTCTTAGGGGAGATGTCCTCAACTCTAGAATATTTCCGCTATCGGTCTCTGACCATAGTCTGCTCGTGCTCAACCTGCGCTGGTCGCCGGCCGGTGACGGACAGCGGAAGTGGTATTTCCCGGCTTCGGTGGTCAGGGACGACACTTCAAATAAGGAATTGTGGAAGGCTATCAGGGTCTTTTTCGTACTCAACCCGGTGTCAGATACATCTATCTCCATCACCTGGTACGCCTTTAAGGTGTCAATCAGGGGCACCTGCTTAGCTCTTAATGCTCGCCTCAATAAGATGCGACGCCGGGAGCGGGAGGAGTTGGAGACCGAACTAGCGGCACTTGAACAGGTCCACAAACTTAATCCTTCGAGGCTGACCCTTCATCCATTGACGGCGGTTCAGGGGAAATTGAGGGCCCACTACAACAACAGGGCAGAGTTTACATTGTTGAGACTGCGACGCCTATCATATTCCCACGGGAATAAGGTGGGGAGACACCTGGCTCGCCAACTGCGGGACAAGAGGGAGCGGGAGTATGTTGGAGGGGTTCATGACTCGACGAGTGAACTGCAGTACCGTGACGAGACCAAGGCTGCCATCTTTGGCCACTTCTATGCGGAACTCTATACGGGGAGTCTCTCGATGCCGATGACCAGCGGGAATACTTGCTGGATCTGTCTATGCCACAGGTCTCTAAGGAATGGAACAAGCTACTGGAGGCCCCAATTACTAGTGGCGAGGTGCTTGATGCCATTAAGGACCTGAAACTTCACAAGGCGCCGGGTCCGGATGGCTACACCGCTCTTTTTTACAAGACGTATGCCACTGAGGTATGCGACTTTCTAGTCTCCCTTTTTAATGACATGGCTGACTCCGGCACTTAAACAAGCTCCCTCGCTGAGGCCGTGATTTCAATCTTGCCTAAACCAGGGAAAGACCCCGCCCTCTGCTCCTCATTTCGCCCGATAGCCCTTCTCAACATCGACGCCAAGCTATATTCCTCGATCATTGCACGCAGGCTACAGGATTTGATGCCAGGAATCATACACCCGGACCAATCTGGGTTTATTAAGGGGCGTCAGACCCACGACAACACTAGGCGGGTTGTCCACCTGATAGAAAAGGCTGATAGGGTCCGAATCCCGGAGGTACTCGTGGGCCTTGATGCTGAAAAAGCTTTCGACCGCGTGAACTGGGGCTTCCTGTTCAATACCCTAGCGGCCTTCGACTTCTCGTACAAATTCATCTCCATGGTGAAAGCGAACTACTGCAGTCCCCGCTCTAGGGTGGCGGTGAACAGCCACCTATCGGCGTTCTTCCCGCATTCCCGCGGCACCAGGCAGGGATGCCCTCTCTCCCCCCTGCTCTTTGCCTTGAGCATTGAGCCACTGGCAATTGCGGTGCGGGAGCACAAGGGGATTCGGGGCCTTCCCTTTACCGGGGAGCAGCATAAAATTACACTCTTTGCAGATGATGTCCTGCTTTCCATCATGGATCCAGTACAATCTCTGCCATATGTCCGGGAAGTCCTGTTGCGTTTTGAGGAGGTGGCCGGCTTCAAGGTCAATTATGACAAATCATATGTATTGAACCTTATGCTTTCACCTGCAGAGGTGGAGCAAGTGCGGCTTTTAATTCTGTTGGCCTGGGCTTCCAACTACATCGTTTACCTGGGGGTCCATCTGATGCCGACGATTGGGAAATTGTTCTCAGCAAACTTCCCACCGTTATTAGCAAAGACTCGAGCGGACTTGGGACGGTGGAAGCCCAAATACTTGTCGTGGTTGGGCAGAATCCATGCTATTAAGATGGTTCTCCTCCCTAAATACCTATACCTCTTTCAGGCACTCCCTATTCCCCTAGACGGGGACTTCTTTTGACGCCTTAAGACTCAGATGCTCCGGTTTGTATGGCAGGGGGGAAGAGGGTGTAGGCCTTCCTGATCTACATCTGTATTACAAAGCAGCACAATTAAGAGTGCTGGTGGAATGGTCCCAACAAACATCAGAGAAACACTGGTTACACATGGACAGGAGTGTCGCAGGCAGATCAATTTGGGACCTGGCCTGGAAACCCAAGAAAGACAGGCCCCAGAACGCCTACATTAGTACTCCAACTAGTACCACTCTGAAGGTCTGGGATTCGCTGGCCACTGATGATCGCTGGACCACGTTTCCTTCGCCGTTCACGCCCCTACACTTTAATCCAGCTTTCTTGCCGGCGCTACAGGAGGGCCCTTTCAAGGTGTGGAGGGAAGGAGGTTGCAGGGCTTTGACCCACCTATTTCACGGCCATGCTCCCCTCTCCTTTGACAATTGCATGAGGGACTATGGTGTCCCGCCGTCGGAACGGTATTGCCACGTCCAGCTGCTCCATTGGGCCACGTCGCCTGAGGTCCTCGATGCGGCTACAAGACCCCCTTCGCCCTTTGAGGCCTTCATACTCCGGACCTCTGCCATGAAAGGAGTCATCTCCTTTATTTACCAGCTCCTACTCACCTCGGCGGTGTCGCCTCATCCCCGCTACATGGGACAATGGGAGGAGCTCCTGGGGCGGGATATCTCGGACAAGGAATGGTCGGCGCTGTGCCGCGATATTGCTACATATAATCACTCGTTAGACCTGAGGGAGGCCCACCTTAAGACGCTCATGTACTGGTACTTGTACCAGGCCAGACTCCATCGCATTTTCCCGGCCACCTCTGACCCTCAAACTCTTTCTTCACCCATTACTAACTCGCCCTCCCAACCTGAACCCCTTGTCTAGCCCACTATCATCTGCCCCCTCGCGTCCTCAGAATCTTGACTCGAGGAGATCTCACTTAACCTGCTATATCTCAAGGAAGATATTCTAAGACTTACCTTAACCACAGAAGTGTTGCTCAACCAAAGGCACCACTTTCTCCATGTGAAGCAAGCAGGCTCCCATATCATCCAACTCCCCAACAGCAAACCTCACACTCCTCACTTCAATTGGAACTCCTTTCCCCAAAGCTCCCCCTCTCAACCCAGGAGATTGACCAATTGCCTCTCAGATGGCAACATCCACACACTGCTCCTTTTCTACACATCCAATGATCACAACTCCAAGACTTATCCTGAGCAAATCCAAACCGTCCAAAGTAATCCATACATAGTATCAACTCACAAATCTAGAGGGATTAACAAAGCTAAGCTCAAGCCCATCAACCTCAATCGACCAGTCACAACTCACTCCAATACCCCCCTCTTTTTAATTTTTTTATTTTGAAAGTTTTATAGAGCGCGAACAAGACCCTTGTGGATATCAGAGCGCTTTAGAAACAGAGGTTATTTATACAACAAAGAGGTTACTTATAAAAACAAATAAAGCATATAGATCAGGTAAACATAACATCTTGTGCAACGAGGAGCAAAACGCACAAGTTACTTACCTTCGGTAACGATATATCTGTAAGAAACAGTAGTTAGTATTAGATTCCTTACCCCAGAAACATCCACAGGCATCAGTCTGGATCCGGAAACCCCTGCGCAGCAGCACCCCTGCGTGTCGGCAGGCGCTGTCTGCGGCTCCGCGTCCGTCGTCGGCGCCGGGATGACGTCGCGGGAGTACTTAGATGCCGACGTCGCCGGAGTACTTAGACGCCGCCCTCGCTCGCCGACGTCAGCACTTATACACAGCTTTTCCACGCCAGAAATGCAGAGCCATGATAAAAACCAACACTGGTGCCATGAAACTAGGGCACTGAGAAGGGATGACCCTAACCCTAGATATAGGTTCGCAGAACGGGGAGGATGGGTGGGGCGGTAAGGAATCTAATACTAACTACTTTTTCTTACAGATATATCGTTACCGAAGGTAAGTAACTTGTGCATCTGAAAGAAACAGGTTAGTATTAGATTCCTTACCTTAGAATAGATACTCAGCAATACCAACCCCGGTGGTTGGTCTGCAAAGAAATAATCACACCAGAAAGTCCTGGAGAACGGAACGGCCGAAAAAGCCATCTCTCCAGACTTGGCTGTCCAGGCAGTAGTGTCTAGCAAACGTGTGCAGCGAGGCCCACGTAGCTGCTTGACAGATGTCCTGCAAGAGGACTCCCCGACCCAGGGCAGTCGTAGCCGCCGTGGCCCGAGTGGAATGGGCATGCAGCCCCACAGGAGGCTCCTTTTTAGCCAGAGAATAACAAGCCTTGATGCACAAGACGACCCATCGAGAAATGGTTTGTTTGTGCGCCGCCCGACCTTTCTTAGCGCCCTGAAATGTATGCTCATTAATTGCAGATCATGCTTCCGATTTCCATGACCTCACCTGCACTCAGGAGCTCGACCTTGTTATCCTCATGGAAACTTGGCTAAATGACTCATCAACCCCTATTTTAGACCTACTAGTCCCACCTAGTCACAACATTATTATACTAGACAGAACTCACAGAACTGGTGGCGTAGTCGCATGCATTTACTGTAATACCCTAGAGGTAATTCAGGCTGTTTCAGATGCCCTTCCTACAGAAGAATACCTTTGCATTAATATCATTAGCAATGACAGACCTACTTGTAAACTTTATCTAATTTACCATCCACCCTGAAACAATCCAGCTTCATCGACCAACTCATGAAAGGATTCTCTACCAATGCTGGCCAACAAACCAGTCAGATCTTCTTTGGAGACTTCAACCTTCACTCAAATGACCTAAATGACCAACTAGTCAACACCTCCAAAGTCTTCCTATCAGACCTCAAACTGACCCAAATATGTGATCGCCCCACTCACAATAAAGGCGAGACCCTAGACCTAATCATCACAGAATGGGACTCCACAACACTTAAGTCCGTCCTGCCTTGCGGTTGGACAGACCACTTCTGTATTGCAATGAGACCCGTAAAGAATCTCAAGTAAAAAAAAAACATTGGAAATGAAACCTACGGAACATGAACTTCAATGATCTATCGGCCCTTAGCCTCATTTACCTGCCCCCCAATTGGACATGGTGGACGTCCACGGCCTAACTGAGCACTACAATACCTCCATCTTGAAATCCTGGACTCGATCGCTCCATTACAGCTAGAAAATGTATTCACAAAAATGTCAAAACCCTGGTTCAACGAAAACCTCAACAATGAAAGACGCAATTTAAGACTAGCAGAAAGAACCTGGAGATCGTCAGCTTTCTTGGAAAATCTGGAAAGGCTACGAGCTACCAACAAAAGAATCAGGAACTTGAAAGCCAATTTCTTTAGAACCCAACTTGACCAAGCCAGAAATCGACCCAAAAAATGTATTGAAATTGAATGTCAAGTAACAATCCAACAACGAACCCCACCCTGATAACGGTTTCAAACAGCCTCCAAATTGCTAATAATTTGCCTCCTTCATGGAACAAACGGTCTATATTAAAAAGGAGTTACAGTCTATGAGGGAGTTGTTACAATCTAACTTCCCCACCTCTAATTTTCCATTACAATCGCTATCCTGATCAACCACCCTGAGCGCTCCTTCAAAAACAATGCCTCTTAGCACACATTCACCCAAGGAAAGTGACATTCACTACTTGCTCACAGTGCTAAGCCATCAAACTACTTCATCGACCCTTTACCTCCATCTATCTTTAATGAGATCAAACTGTCTATCCTTCCTCTATGGACTAAGATTGTAAATGCCTCTCTCCTCCAGGGCACCATCCCTGATTGTCTAAAAGTTGGACAGGTAGCCCCATCCTAAAATAAATAATGGAAGACTTAAATAATTTACGTCCAATCTCCAATATTTCCACCCTGGCAAAGTTTATCAAGAAATGTGTTCAGATCCAACTCTGTAATCGCATAGATAAGTTCCAACTCCTTGACCAATACCAGTCAGGTTTTTGCCAAGACCACAGAACTAGAACAGCTCTCACTCTCATAATTGATGACGCCCTATCAATGCTAGATCAGAATGAAGCGTGTCTCCTTAGCCTCCTTGATCTATCCTCTGCATTTGATACCGTAAAACAAGACAACCTTCTATACATATTTGAAAAAAGAATGGGTCTTTCAGGGACCGTCCTCCAATGGTTTGCTTCATTCCTCCAGAACAGAACCCAAAGAATCAAGGTCAACCATTCTCTTCAACTTATTCACAGAACCTGTAGCAGACTCTTTAGCATCCTCCAACATTCATCACCATATGTATGCTGATAACACACAAATGTACCTGAAAATCTCTTCTCCTGATGACCTCATTACCCTCAAAACGATCTTAGAGAATACTCAGAACCGACTTACGCTCAACCATCTCAAACTTAATACCATCAAAATGGAATTCCTCTTCATTACCCCACCCAAACACAATCTGAAGATCGATCATTGGATGACACATCTAACTGCTCTCAACTGTACACCTCACTTTAAAGACTCTGTGGGATCTCTGGGAATTATACTTGACAAACATCAGCACATGCAGAAACATATCAGCAATGCCACCAAAAGAGCAAACTACCAGATCAGCATTCTAAGGAAACTGAAACCCTTAATTCCCCAGGATGCTCTTAAATCGGCGATCCAAACCCTTGTCCTTCCGAGTCTTGACTACGGAAGTGCCACGCTCAGCGCCCTTCCCAGATACAAGCTGGCGCCCCTATGGGTCTCCCTTAATGTGGAGGCCAGACTCATCACTGGAACAAAAAGAAATAATCACATCTCCCCTGACCTGGAATCCTTAAACTGGCTCCTGTATGAAGCACAAATTCATCTGAAAATAGCTTGCATGACTCACAAAGCTTTACATTTCAACACCCCAAGTTACCTTGCACAAAGACTGGAACTATCGGGCGGCTGTAGGACATCGCCAGCAACAGTTCCATGCTGCTAAAAACCACAGAATTTCTGCACGAAAAAAGTGCACTACAGAGCTTTCTGTAGCATTGCACTGAAAATCTGGAATTCTCTCCTGAAGGAAATCCATCTGATTCACTCTACCGCCTCCTTCAAATCAGAAGTGAAATCATTCCTAATGTCTAAATGGTTAGACTAAAAGCCATCTCCATAGCAGGAAAGCCTGTGGCTTTCTCATCCCCCATGCAATGCTTCTTCCAGTCATTGCTTCCTGCATTACAGTGAACCTAGCTATGTTCCTCTTTATCAGCTGGACTGCTGTGTACCCACCTTACTCATAGGCATTTCTATTCCCCCTGCAAAGTGTCTCCCCACATCCTTGTTACCCCTACTATTGCACATGTGTTCCCTGCTGTCTGTGTCTGTGCCACTAATAAATCAGTCAATCAATCAATCAGCATTTGTAAAGCACAGCACTGTCACCCATAGGGGTATCTAGGCACTGTGTCTCTGTCAGAGTCAGGTTTTGAGTCTATTTCTGAAGTCTGCAAGGGAGGGCACTGTACGGAGATGGAAGGGCAGGTTCCATGTCTTGGTTGCAATGTGGGAGAAAGAGAGGCCAGTGCTGCGACTGCGATGGATGCAGGGGGTGTGCAAGGGCGAGGGTGGCCGAGTGCAGATGCCTAGAGGGTTGGTGGAAGTTGAGTCAATGGTTGATATAGGAAGGTCCTAGGTCATGGAGGGCTTTGTAGGTGTGTATGTGGATCTTGAACTGGCATCTCTTCTGGATGGGGAGCCAGTGGAGGTTTCTTGGGGGAGGGGGCAATGTGTATCCATTTGGGGAGGCCCAGGATGAGTCTGGCTGCAGCATTCTGTATCGTGTGTAGCCTTCTGAGGAACTAGGTGGAGATGCCGGGTTAGAGAGCGTTGCGGTAGTCGAAGTGGCTGATGACAATGGCCTGACTGATGGTCTTTCTGGTGTTGGTTGTGATCCATCTGAAGATTCTGTGGAGCATGCGGAGACAGCTGCATTAACTTGTCATTTATGGTCAGTTCACTGATGAGGGTGATCCCTAAGTTATATGCATGGTCTGTAGGTGTTGGGGTTGGTCCAAGATAAGCTGGCCACCAGCTGTGGTCCTGAGTGGAGGTGTTGTTCTCGAGTCAAAGTCAAAGTCAAAAGATTTATATAGTGCGCTACATACCCGGAGGGTCTCAAGGCGCTTGAAGAAGGGTGGGGAATTACTTGTCGAATATCCAAGTTTTAAGCTGCTTTCTGAATGCTAGGTGGTTCTGAG
Source organism: Lissotriton vulgaris (assembly GCF_964263255.1). Taxonomy (NCBI): domain Eukaryota; kingdom Metazoa; phylum Chordata; class Amphibia; order Caudata; family Salamandridae; genus Lissotriton; species Lissotriton vulgaris. The sequence goes on along the minus strand of NW_028246877.1, from coordinate 508,007 downwards.
TGAGACAAAGGTGAGTGGGGAGTGAGTTCCAGGTTTTAGCTGCGAGGATGGTGGTTTTGTTGATGCGAGGTACGGTAGCAAGGGCTTGGTTGGAGGATCGTAGCTGACGGGAGGGGGTGTAGAAGGAAAGTCGTGTGTTGAGGCATTCGGGTCCAAGTTCGTAAAGTGCTTTGTGTGCGTGGGTTAGGAGGCGGAAAGTAATCCTCTTATTGACGGGGAGCCAGTGGAAGTTTTTCAGGTGACTAGAGATGTGGTCTTGAACGCGGGATGTCTAGTATGAGTCTGGCTGATGCGTTCTGGATGCGTTGGAGTTTTTTCTGGAGTTTTGCGGTGATACCGGCGTATAGGGTGTTTCCGTAGTCCAGGCGGCTTGTAACCAGTGCATGGGTGACCGTTTTTCTGGTTTCGGTGGGGATCCAGCGAAATGTTTTTTTGAGCATGCGAAGAATGTTGAAGCAAGATGATGAAACGGCGTTGACTTGTCTGTTCATAGAGAGTGAGGAGTCTAGGATGACGCCCAGGTTCCGTGCGTGGTCCGTCGGGATGGGTGCTTTTCCAAGGGCCTCTGGCCACCAAGAGTCATCCCAGGCGGAGGGGGAGGTACCTAAGATAAGGACTTCTGTTTTGTCTGAGTTCAGTTTCAGACGGCTGTGCTTCATCCACTCGGCTACTTCTTTCATTCCTTCATGTAGGTTGGTTTTGGCGGTGTTAGGGTCTTTGGTGAGTGAGAGGATCAGTTGAGTGTCGTCGGCGTAGGAGATGATGTTGAGGTTGTGTTGGCGTGCGATGGCCGCGAGGGGGCTCATGTATACGTTGAAGAGGGTGGGGCTGAGTGAGGATCTTTGTGGTACGCCGCAGATGACTTCAGTGGCCTCTGACTTGAATGGTGGGAGGCGGACTCTCTGGGTTCTTCCGGTGAGGAACGAGGTGAGCCATTCCAGTGCTTTTCCTTGGATTCCGATGTTTCTGAGGCGCTGTAGAAGGGTGCTATGGCAGACTGTGTCGAAGGCTGCGGAGAGGTCGAGGAGGATGAGGGCGACTGTGTCTCCATTGTCCAGTAGAGTTCGAATGTCGTCTGTTGCTGCGATGAGGGCGGTCTCCGTGCTGTGTTTGGCTCGGAAGCCGGACTGAGAGGAGTCGAGGGATTTGTTGGTTTCGAGGAAGGCGGCGAGCTGGTTGTTGACGGCTTTCTCGATGACTTTGGCCGGGAATGGAAGGAGCAAGATGGGGCGGTATTTTTTGAGTTCGGTGGGGTCCGCTGTGGTTTTTTTTAGAAGGGCGCTAAGTTCTGCGTGTTTCCAGCTTTCCGGGAAGGTGGCGGAGTTGAGGGAGCAGTTGATGACGTCTCGGAGGTGTGGTGCTATGATGGAGTCTGCTTTGTTGAAGATGTGGTGAGGGCAAGGGTCTGTGGGGGATCCTGAGTGGATGGAGTTCATCAGGTGGATGGTGTCCTCAGTGGAGATTGGGTTCCAGTCATTAAGGATGTTCAAGGGGGGTGAAGGTCCTGCAGAAGGTTGGGAGGGTTGGTCTCCGGGTCGGTTGTCAAAGCTGTTGTGGATGTCTGCGATTTTGTTGTGGAAGAACGAAGCTAGGGAGTCGCAGAGGGCTTGAGAGGGGGTGATGTCGTTGGAGTTGGCTGAGGGGTTGGTAAATTCTTTGACGATGTTGAATAATTCCTTGCTGTTGTGGGCGTTGTTATCTAGTCGGTCTTTGAATGCGGCTTTCTTGGCAGATCGGATTAGTTGGTGGTGTGTGTACGTTTTTGAAGGCGTCCCTGGTGCTGGTGTTTGGGTCTTTTTTCCAGGCCTTCTCGAGGGAGCGACAGAGTTTCTTGGATTTCTTAAGATCATCGTTGAACCAGGAGGCGTTTTTGCTGCCTAGTTTGATTTGACGTTTTTTCAGCGGTGCTAGGATGTCGGCGCTGTTGGATAGCCATTGGGTGAGGTTAATGGCTGCTTGGTCGGGGTTTGAGGAGTGGGCAGGGGGGTTTTGAAGAAGCGATGAGGAGATCTGGTCGATGGTGATTTTGTTCCAGTTTCTTCGCAGAGTAGGTTGAGGATGGTTGTGAGTTGTGGTCTTATTGTAGATAAAGTGTACGCAGCTGTGGTCCGTCCAATGGAGAGTTGTGGTGTGACTGAAGGAGACATGTTTGCTGGAGGTGAAGATAGGGTCGAGTGTGTGACCTGCGATGTGGGTGGGCGTAGTGACAAGTTGTTTGAGTCCGAGGTTGGCGAGATTGTCCAGAAGGGAGGTGGTGTTGCTGTCATTGCTCTTTTCGAGGTGAAAGTTGAGGTCTCCCAATAGGATGTATTCCTCAGAGGGGAGGGCGTGTGGGGTGATAAATTCAGTGATATCGTCGCTGAATTGTGCACGGGGTCCTGGAGGTCGGTAGAGGAGGGTGCCTCTAAGTGTGGTCTTGGGGTCGGTGTGGATCTGGAAGTGAAGGTGTTCAGCGCTGGCAAGGTTGACGTCTGAGCTGGTTGAGATGCGGATGGAGTTCTTATGGACGATAGCGATGCCTCCTCCTGTTTGGTCGGTGCGGTCCTTACGGATGATCTTGTATCCTTCCGGGATGGCAATGGTGATGTCTGGGGCTGATGAGGCGTTCATCCATGTTTCTGTTAGGAAGGCGACGTCGGGAGAAATGGTGTCTAGTAGGTTCCAGAGGTCGATGGCGTGTCTGTGGACTGAGCGGGTGTTGAGCAGGATGCATTTTAGGTGGTTGGAGTCAGATATCTGTTGTGTGTTCGTGGATGAGGAGTTTTTCTTGGTGCCGTAGAACTTGCAGGAGTAGCATGTGAAGGGTCCATGGGTGTGTCCAGGAGCGGCTTGGGCGCAGTTGGAGAGTCGGCCGGGGTTAAGGGCTAGGAGGGTGGAGGCGTCGTATGTAATGCGGGGGGGGTGGGTGGTACGAGGGCCAGGGAGTCTAGCGCTGGGCGCGGTCCAGGCGCGGACGGGCGTAGACGGGCTTACCTTTGGCGCACCTTCGGCGCGGCCGTAGCGCGTGGACGCTGCGCGTTGGGACATCAGCCTTAAATGGAGAGTGGAGGGGGCGGAGCGTGGGCGGGTCAGCTGGGAGGCGGGAGCGAGGTGGAGGAAGAGCAAGGGGTTCCGGACAAAATGGCAGCAACAACAATAAACTCAGGCGCTTGGTAATGTGCAAATCACGTTACCATACACAGCAAAGAGGTGCGCGCTAGCGCTGCTAAAAAACAATATTAATTCAAGCTCTACGATAAGGCTAAGGGCTGTGCAGTCAAGCGCTGTGTTAGGGGTGAGTAATCTGCAGAAGGCGCTACAATAGAAATCATAAAACAGAGTCAGGCGCTACAATACCGGTCTGCAGTCAAGCGCTACGTTGCTAATGCCACAAGTGGAGACAGGCGCTGCAATACAGATCTCAGCAGAGGAGGAGGCAGGGGGAGCGACTACTCGTGTCCAGGGCAGGACGGTCACAGCTGTACCAGAGTAAGAGGACGGCCTACAGCTTCAGTGGGTGGGCGGGTCAGCTGGGAGGCGGGAGCGAGGTGGAGGAAGGGCCAGGGGTTCCGGACAAAATGGCAGCAACAACAGTAAACTCAGGAGCAGTGGTAGCGTGGGCGCTTGGTAATGTGCAAATCACGTTACCATACACAGCAAAGAGGTGCGCGCTAGCGCTGCTAAAAAACAATATTAATTCAAGCTCTGCGATATGGCTAAGGGCTGTGCAGTCAAGCGCTGCGTTAGGGGTGAGTAATCTGCAGTAGGCGCTACAATAGAAATCATAAAACAGAGTCAGGCGCTACAATACCGGTCTGCAGTCAAGCGCTACGTTGCTAATGCCACAAGTGGAGACAGGCGCTGCAATACAGATCTCAGCTGAGGAGGAGGCAGGGGGAGTTCAGTTTGAAGTTGTTTTCTCTCATCCGATTGGCTATCGGTCATGGCATTGGAGAAGTTGGGTTTGGTGTTGGCGGGGTCCTCCGTGAGTGAGAGGATTAGTTGGGTGTCCTTTGCTTAGGAGATTATGGTGAGGCCATGGGATCTGATGACGTCTGCGAAGGAGGTCATGTAGGTGTTGAACAGGGTGGGTCTGAAGGATGATCCTTGGGGTACACCGAATATGATGTCTCTGGTTGAGGAGGTGAAGGGGCAGCCTGATGCTCTGTGTGCGTCCTGCGGAGAAGGAGGCGATTCACTTAAGGGCGCCTTTCTCTATGCTCATGTTATGGAGTCTGTGGAGTCTAATGCATCTTTGTGTCCCCTGCCATGTGCTCCATTAGCCTTGTCCCTTCCATGTGATCATTATATGCCAGTACCTCCAGACAAGTGCCTGATGTGCCCTCTGTCTTCCTTGTCTGTGCTCCCTACATGCATACCTTTGCCCCCAGCATTCATAGCATGGCTTATGTATTTCCAGTACCTCTTCCATGTGCCCATTGTACTTGAGCTTTACTTCTTTTTGCCATTCCATTTCTGTGCATACCGTCATATGCCATCTGCAGCCCAGTGCCCTCTGGATTACCAGCATGTGTCTTCTGCATTTACCTCTTTCATAGGTTCTGCCATGCACTCTGCATCTTTGTACCAGCATGTTATATGCACCCAAGCCACATGTTCCCTTTTCTCCATGATGCCTCTGCCTGTACCATTTGCATTCTTAGCCCCTGCCATTGAGTATGTCCCATTGCCTAGTTATCTTCATTTCTGTATCCCTGTGTCCCTGACATGTCCATTTCTTTGCCCTTGCAGCATAGTGCTGACTTGCTATTCCTGTTTATAAAGTGACACCAGCAACAAATTTAATGTTATAAGAAAACAATTAATGAAGTAGAAGGAAGAAACACCATAGACATACTCATAACTGGTTACTGTGTTATTTGGACCAATAATGTTACATGTGCATTGTGGTAAAATAGTAAACAACACGATAGAAGGCAATCGTTTTCCTTAATACACTCAAACCCTGACTTGGCTTTATTGGGTCGTAATACGTTACCCATTATGTATTGCTTTATGTTACATTTTTAGTAAGTTGCAATTAGTATGATAAACATGCTCTTTTAAAACAGGCTCATGTTTATTGGAAGCAGTAAGTGAAATAATGGACTATATTGTTTGGTAGTTTGTAAATAAAAGGCCCATTATATGCCCTGCCAGGGATTACCACCATTGTACCAGGATCAGCATGTTGCCAAGATGTTCAAATATTATGACAGAGCAAGCTTGCTCCCAAAGATTGCCACCCTCGTGCCAGAGCTGGCATTTTACCAGAAATTGCCACTACTGAGCAGATGTAAGCATGATGCAAGGGGTTACCACCATAGTGGCAGGACCTACATTTTACCAATAATTACCACTATAATGCCAGGGCCGGCCTTTTGTCAGGTATTCCTTCCATTATGCCATGGCTGACATTTTACCTGTAATTACCATATTTTGTGAGGTTTAGCATGTTGTCAGAGATTACCACCACTGTGCCACATCCCGCATTTGACCAGAAATTACCACCATTGTGCTAGGACTATTTGGTTGTTAGGGATTACCAACATTGTGCCGGAGAAAGTCTGGTGCAAATAGTACCACTACTGGGGCAACACCTGCATTTTACTGGCATTACAACTATTGTGCCAGTGCCACCTTACCATGGACCAGAACCATTCAGCTAGGGCCAGAATATTAGGTACGATAAGTCGTCTAATAGTTTGTCTGTATTTAGTTACCACTACTCGCTCCCTCATGCTTGCAGTGACTTTTGCAGCACTCTAACCCTATTTCACCCTGGAACCACTACTTTCATGTTTGTACTCACATTAGATGTGCAATTATAGACTTCATGATTATAATTAATTTTCTATGTCCCACTAGGTGCCTTAATTTTAATATCCTATATTTAGAGGTCTGAAAATATTTATATTTTCTTAATTAGAAATCTGATTCTGACTGCAAGAATGAATGCACAGATTAGGAAGGGATCGTGCTTAGCCTGAAGAAGGCTTTCGATCCCTTGGATGTGTTATATAGGCCAAAACACTTTTGTGCAATAAGGGATGCTGGAGTCATAGTACTCAATGTGCATCCTTATTGCTGTTTTATTTTTATTTTACCTAAGGTACCCCCAATAAAATGATTTGGTTTACCACTGAGGTAATTTTAACATGTGGATCCCTATAATTATCTAGTGCTGTTTTATGAAGTCCTCCCTGCAACAGGAGGTTCAGTCCGTCCTCCCACTGCTATCTAGCTAGAAAGGGATACAGTTACCTAAAATGAAGCACACCACAAAAGAGTGGGTGAGGTTTATTTATCCAGAATCATTGGATCCTCCTGAACCAGGATAGTAGTCCCTTTTGGACTCATGTGACCGTATCCATTGTGGCATCAGACCAGAATGTTGCTAGAGAGTTGCATGAAATTATCACTGCTGTGCCAGGACCCGGTTTGTACCCAGAACCAGTGTGCGGGGTTAGCATGTTGTCAGGATTACCACCATTGTGTTAGAGCCAGCATTCTACGAAGAATTTCTGCCATTATGTCAGTTCATGAAAATTGTCAAGATTTAACTTTATTATGCCAGGGCCACCATATGGCCAGGAATTGCCACCCTTGTCCTCGGTCCTGCATTTGTCAGGCAGGGGCGATGGGCAAAACACATAGACAAAGACGTACTCGCGCACACGCAGAAATCCTAATACGCACAGACGTGCACACTTCAACACCGACAGATATTTGTGCACATGCGCAAACATTAGCACTTGCACACACAAAGGCATGTGCATACAAACGAAAATCATAAACAAGCAGACACACACAAGATGCAGAAACATTTTTAGGTCTCGCTGAGTCAGCGCACATGGGCTGCTCGGAGAGACTTTAGTAGGTTAGTGAGTTTTGAAAATGCTGTTGGCTGGCGACCAGCTTGCTAGAACGCGCGATGTGCACAGCACTTTTTCACGTCGCGGGTGCGCGTTTGCACAACCCCCATCACCACTCGCACATTTCCTTTTATGTCCGCATTTCTCTGTCTGCCCACTCCGGGCTCACATATGTACTGCTGCTTAATTTTTACTCACAGTTACCGCACGCCACTCCTAACATGGGCGCAATACAAACAATGGCAGCAACAGCTTTATACATGGTGGTTGTCTTGCATGCGTATTCGAATAATATTGAAAATTATTTGTTTCACCATCGCCTTTGAGTGATGCAAGGGGATCTTCCTAATTGATTCAGAACTTGGTGCAAATATTTTCTTTTGAGAGGAGATCACAGCCTACGCAACTTTAGGGTCACAGACTAAATAGAGGAGGAATTTTACTCATTCTGCCGTGGTAGTGAAATATTTGGTCTAGACTCGAGTGCTTCAAATTTTGAATTGTGGCCAAACATTGTAAGAGTATCAAGTTATGTTGCCTCTTCCTTGTGATTTTGGTTGGTTGTCGATGTGGGAGCACCAGCGTATTGTGTTCCAGATGTGAATTTGGATGTATATATTTATTTCAACTCTATCTTGTAGATTCTGTTTTTTATTGAGCATATCGCTTCTCGAAGTAATTCCAAACTTCTGAAATGCGCTGTGGTGTTTAAATGTGTACTTTAATATTTGATGGCATTTCCCAACTTACAGTTTTGAATTGGAAGGAGTTCTTTAGTGTGTGAATCTGAGTGTGAGTAGAGTGTTGTGTTTGTCATTGGCTGTGTTTGGAAGTGCATGGTGGCGGGGTTAGTGATGAATCTCCCAGAGGTGTAAAGTGGCCATTGAAAGAGCGCTCGTACATTGGGGATGCAGCTTGATGCTCGATATGCAGGGCTGCGTCTGGCAGCCCTCCAGGACTTGGGTGCAATATTCAAGAGCACCTTTCACCCCAGTTTTTTGCCTGGCACGCCACTGGCTATCATTCGTCGTGTGCGTGTTCTGTTACTGGTGCACCGGGTCTGCGTCACTCCAGCTTCTACCCGGTTCCAGTAAAGTTTCTTCGGAAATTCATACGTGACTCAGACTTGTTTAAGACTTTGTAGACACCAGGTTTTGCCCCATCGCTCCGTCTTGTCCTTTTGTGAGAGGAATTCTTTTGCACATCTCTAATTGGCGGTATATGTAGATGCTTTAGCGAAGTTTGAGATCAAGAAAAAGGCAGAGGATGGTTTTAACGGGTTTTTAATAAAAGTATTCTACTTGTTTCTTTCTCTTAACTGCAGCTTTAGAGTGTAATGTTGTGTTGCACCCAGCAATGATGACTCTGCAGCCTGGTAATGTTTAACCGTCTTTATTAAACACGTCTACCTCTGAAGAGCGCCGCGCCTCAACTGGTGGTTAACGGTCTTACGTGCCAACCCACTACGCAGCCGCGTAGCCCTGCGCGGGCGCGGCACGTCACGTTACCTACGTGACGTGCATACACTAGTGCGCGCTACTACATATCTCCCCCTTTTACCCAACATGGAGACAGTTCCTCATTGTCCACAGTTCAGTTCATAGTCTTTGTACTTTGCTGGTTTAACCACCACCCTGCAACTTCGAGTCAGTCTTACCGGGGTGCTGGTGTTCTCACATTCGTTACTTCCTGCTGACTCCTGCACGGCCGCGCCTGCTTCTCCTTCACTCCCACTTCTTCGGGCCATCCATTCCGGCTCGTGCTCCCTTGTCTCTAGTCCTCGTGCGTCTTCTCCATCCTCCTCAAGTGTTCCTTCCGGAGCCTCTTGCTCTTCCGGCTCTGTTCCTTCTTCCTCCCAGTCCGTGGTCCTCTGATTCCAGTTCAAAACTTTGTTGCACCTTGCCATGCGGTCTTGCGACCAGACGTTGCCATCACTCAGTAGAGCCGCCCTGCCCCTTACTTCTTTCTCTTGCATGGGCTTGCTGTACTTGCTCTCTCCTTTCCTCTGCGCATTAGCCAACCTTACTCGTACCCATTCTCCTTTCTCTAGTCCGGTGTCCCGTACATTCCGTCTGCGATCATAATGTCTAGTATAGGTCGCTTGGGCTTTCTCAAGGTTGGCACGCACTACCGCGGGCGACCATTCGCTTGTGATTGTCTTCTCCTTCCACACTCGATTGTCCTGTGTGAAAGGTTCTCTGCCTCTGAGTATTTGGAATGGGCTGTATCCTGTACAGGTAGGTGTTATCCTGTACGCCCAGATCATGTGCCAAATCTCTGCCTCCCAGTCTTTGTCATCGGCTATGGCAGCTTGGATTGACCCCATCACCACCCTGTTGAAACGTTCCACTAAGCCGTTGCCTGCTGGGTGGTAAATCGCTGTGTGCTTGGCTCCTATGCCATTTCTTTTCATGAATCTGTTCCACTTCTCTGATTTGAACTGGGGCCCATTGTCGCTAAGCACCACCTTGGGGATGCCTTCCCTCACGAACGTGTCTGCTAGGAACTTGATAATTGCGTCTGTGTCCATGGTCTCTCTTATCATTATCTTTGGCCATTTCGAGTACCTGTCCACCATGACACACACGTACTTTTGCACTCCTTGTATGTCCAGAACCGGTCCCAATATGTCCACACTCAGTTCTTCCCAAGGATTTTTGGGTATCTCAAACTTACCCATCTCAGGTCGGAGACGTTTTAAGGTCTTATCCGCTCCTTGACACCTGGTGCAGTTCCTGACATGTCTTTCTGCTTTCAAATCCATTCCTGGTCACCAGTAATTTTGCCTGGTTCTCAGCCTCAATTTGCAGATCCCAAGGTGTCCCTCATGGAGTGTGTCCAGTAACCGGTCTACGAGGTCGGCGGGTGGTATCACTCTCTCGCCCCGTGCACAAACACTCCCTTGTCTCCTACCGATAGTTCCTCTCTGACTTCATAGTAGGGTCTGAGTTCCTTTACCAGCTCTCTTTTCTCGGGCCAGCCTAGCATCACAAACTGCTTTACTTCCTTCAGCGCTGAGTCCTCATTGTATGCCTTTTCCCATTCTGTGAGGCTAATAGAGACCTCCTGGTCCTCTGTGAGTGCCACCCATTCCTCCGTTCCTGCCGTGTTCGCCTCACTGGATTCCATCGCAGCTGCTCTGCTCAGGTAGTCTGCTACACAATTCCTTTTCCCTGGCACATGCTCCACGTCGTACCGGAACTCTAGTAGCTTCAATGACATCTTTGATATTCTTGGTGTAGCTTCGGCATGTCCAATTGACGTCAGCACCTTGAGCAGGGGTTTGTGGTCTGCTCTCAAAAGGAACTGTGTGCCCCACAGAAATTGTCTGAACCTGGCAGTGGCCCACACTACTGCTAGCATCTCCTTCTCTATTACGCTGTATCTCTTCTCAGTGTCCGACAGCGTGCGCGAGGCAAAGCTTATAGTTTCCATCTGTCCTTGCCCTCTGTCCTGCATCAGGACTGCTCCCAAGCCTTTGTCGCTGGCATCCGTGGTTAGGACCGTTCTGCCTTGGGGGTCATACCCCTGAAGGGGAATGGCTTCCGTGATCGCTTTCTTGACGTCATCGAACTCACTCTGTGTCTCTGCTGACCATCGGAACTCAGTATTTTCCTTCGTAAGCTGCCTCATGTGATGGGTCCTGGAGGCAAAATGTTGCACAAATTTTCCGTAGTACTCGGCCATGCCGAGAAATGATCTCACTTCCTCCTTGCTGATCAGAGGAGGTGCTTCACGGATCGCCTTGACGTTTTCCGTCTTGTGGGTCACTCCTTCCACGCCTATTTCATGTCCCAGATATGTTACCGATGACATTCCGATGCGGCACTTTGACCATTCCGCGGTGAGACCTTTTCCCTCCAAAATCCGCAGGACCTTTTCCAGCTTTGTGTCATGATCCAGTTTGTCTCGGCCTATTATCAAGATGTCGTCTTGAAAGTACTGGACGCCTGTGCTATTATGGAACAGCTGGTGCATCAATTTTTGGAACACTGCCGCCGCGGACGCCAGTCCGAATGGCATGCGGAGAAATTGGTAACATCCAAACGGGGTGATAAACGACGTGAGACGGCGTCTCTCCGGATGTAGGGCAATTTGGTGATAGGCTGAGGTCAGGTCGATGGTGGAATACCATTTGATTCCTCGGGTGTTTGCCAGCATCTCTTCTATTCTTGGTAGGGGAAATCTTTCTACCACAATGTTCTTGTTCAGCTCCCTGAGGTCCACGCACAGCCGGACCTTCCCGTTGGGCTTCTTGACCACCACCAGTGGCGATAGCCATTCCGCACATGTAATGGGTTGAATGATCCCTTTTTTCTCCAGCTCTTGGAGCTCCTCTCGCACAGCCTCACGTACTGCGATGGGGATGTTTCTAACTCGGTGGGCCACGGGTACTGCCTTGTCCTTCAGTATGATCCTATGTGCAAACCTCTCAAGCTTCCCCACCGTGCCTCTGAACACCTTGGGGAATGTCTTTCTCCATCTGTCTTGGTCAGGCCACTCTTCGTGTTCCGTCCATAAGATCTGCTCCATGCCCCCGGGGTCCAACTTGATGCCCAGGTCACCCTGGTCCAGCCACCCCAACACGGATGGCCCCCTTTCCGCTATGTAGAGCTTGCAGTAGGCCGATCGGCCTCGGAATTCGAACTTCAGTGGCCGGAATCCCGCCATGGGTATGCGGTCCCGGTTGTATGTGACTTGGCGGATATCTAGCCTCTCCAGTTCCGGGCCTAGTCGTGGTGCGAACTTCTCCTCCCACACAGCCCTCTGGACGATGGTATACGGTGAACCGGTGTCTGCTATTACGCTAATCGTGATTCCTCCCATAGTCATCTCCAACACCGGCTTCGTAGATCTTTTCCCATCCACACTCATGACTTGTACATCCGCTCCCAGTACCTGATCGTATATGCCCAGCACCGTGGCTACTTCCTCCTCCGGCGTGTCTTCCTGCGTGTCGCTATCCTGGTTGATGAGTCTCACCGTGTTCTTGGAGGCTTTCTTTCTGCACACCTTCTCGAAGTGTCCTACGATACCACAGTACATGCATTTGGCCCGGAACGCCGGACATTTCCTATATGTCCAATTCCCACATCTGTAGCATGGTTTCCGGTGGGTGCCCGCGTGCCTTCCTGCAGGCCCGCCATTGCTGCTCCACTTGGCGCCATTCTTTTCCACTTACTTTTTTGTCGATTGGTCCTTACGGGTCACGTCTTCATCAATCTTGTTCCCCATACTGCTGGTCGCCGTCTCCTTCTTAGTTGCATCCGCACATCTCCTTGCCAGCTCCGCTCTTTTAACGATGACCATTACATCCTTCAGAGTGGTGTCTCCACTGGCCCATAACTTGTCTTGCACGGAAGTGCACGTGGTGTGCATTATCACTTGGTCCTTTATGAACTCCTCCTCCCAGTTGGCGTACTTGCATGCGGCCGCCAGCTGTTTTAGCGCCGCCACGTACTCCTCTACCGTCTCTCCTGGTCGCTGTTTCCTTTGTTGAAAATTGAACCTGTCCACGGACACACACACCGCCGGTCTGAAGTGTTCATTCAGGTCCTCGATTGCTTGGGCGTATACATCCTCGTCCGTGCTCTCCCTTTGCTTTGGCACTAGACTTTTGTACACTCTCAAGCCTTCCGGGCCTAGGCTCAACAGCAGGATGCGTTTTTTTCTTGACGGTTTGAACGTCTCTTCGCTCTCGTCCTCTAGCACGCCAATGAAGTTGTCGATGTACTCTTTCCAATCGTCCCATTTCATTAGTGGCTCTCCTGGCCTGGGCAGGAATTGCACCGGCGCTGTCGCATATCCCGTTTGGATACTCATCCTCTCACTCTTGATCTCGGGCTGATGGCTTGTTTGGCCCTTGGGGCTTCCTGGGGCACTCTCTCGTTCCGTTTTGTGCTCGTGGTTCTGGGGACCACTTGTGTCAGCTCCCTCGATCTTTACCAAGGTATCCAGCTCGTTCCTCGGCTGGTGGACGATGCCACGTTGCTCGCTGCTCCAAGTGTCTTCCTTGCTTCCCGCTGTTCTGGACTCTGGAGGAGCTATGGTTGTTCGGCCCTGCCGCGCTCTTCAGGGCGGTTGCTTGGTTGTCGTCGGTTCACTGCGGGGTAGGGATAGCAGATCCCACCCTCGTCGCCATTGTAATGTTGTGTTGCACCCAGCAATGATGACTCTGCAGCCTGGTAATGTTTAACCGTCTTTATTAAACACGTCTACCTCTGAAGAGCGCCGCGCCTCAACTGGTGGTTAACGGTCTTACGCGCCAACCCACTACGCAGCCGCGTAGCCCTGCGCGGGCGTGGCACGTCTTTGTGACCTACGTGACGTGCATACACTAGTGCGCGCTACTACATAGAGTCCCTAGCATGTTTAATGTTACGCGGCTATGCGTGTTTACTTTTCCAAACTGTCAATATGTGTAAAACATCTCTGCTTTTTGCCCGGATCCAATGCGGTGGTACTCTGGCAGGCAGCGAGCTCTGCTTTTCGTGCTTTTCGACGGGGCGCCGGGTGAGTGCGTTGCTCGTGCGCTGACCCACAGAGTTGCTGATTTCGAAATTCAGAAGAAATGTGGTATCTGTTTCCAGGAGCACAGTGACAGATTTTCCCCAGAGGCGTCCTTTTCTTGTCTTGTTTGCTCGCCAAAGCCAGACACTAAGGGCTTTTTATAAGTGCTTGTTTATGTGTTGGTAAAGCAGCGCTTAGCACCACTAGAGGAAAAACTATTGAAGTCTGTCTTTGGATTCAAATATTCAGCAAGAATTATCTGCATCCGTCACATAGTTTTCTGTTGCCAAAGGAGTGAATCCATTGCAGTCCTTCTTTTCTTTTAAAGGCTGGGGCTAGAAGTGGCGTTTGAAGCACCACTTTCCGGGCGTTGAATAGTTGAAAGCATTGAGTTTAACTCTGTGTTAATGGGCCATGTCAGCAATAGTCTGGTATGGGCTTTCAATGTCCCAGTGGAGGGCATATTTAACAAAGTTGCTTAATAAGACAGTCGGGAATGAGGCTCCAGCTACTCTGACAGTGCGTTTGCTCAGAGTGACCATGGTCTTTACCAGACGGAAATGGGTGTGCTTCAGTGATATTAGACTTCGGTGCCAACAGCATCTGTCAGACCAACCCAGGATGAGGCCCTAATGACGGCGATCCTTGTGCACATGAACAATACAGAGTGAGCAGATTCTCCAATAGGGGGCATCAGACTGACTGGACTGTTTCCTATATCATCATCTATGGCCAGATCCGCACACTGAATCTACTTGGGCATGTTAATGTCACAAGTGCCACCTCCTGCAACCACATCTACTCTGATAATCTCATTTCATCGACCGGGCCTATTGCCTCATCCTGTTCACCTAAAATGTGATTGCCTCAGACCATTAGTTGCGTGCTTTGCCTTCTCCTGCAGCCACCTGCATGTTTGTCCTTCTGTCTGGTGTAAACAGACAAGTCTGCCCACCTCAAGCGCCTGTACCCCAAAGAGTCTCCCTGGCCTCGGTGGTATCACAAGGAACTCTCCCTGCTACCCTCTATTCCTGAACATGGCAGCAGAGCAACCATAGCCGGGCCTCAGCTCCACACCGGTGCCATTGCTGCAGAATATCCCGGGTGTGCTCAGATCTCAAGCCAATCTATACATTTCTTGCATGGCTTATTGCCTCCTGCAGTCCCCACCTTGGGATGTTGAAACTGTCCGACACTTTTTGAGAAGGAGTGCCGCCTGCTGCTGCATTTGCTGTAATGGTTGTGCATGTGAAGCAAGTTAGAAAAACAGGCAGTAATTGTTGCATGTGCTCCTTGGCCTGCTACCTATGTTCTGCCTGTTCTGCTTGAGTAAAGCTTGCAGTGCTGCTGCCTCTGCTGTGTCTGTTTGCTATGTCGGTGAGAAGCCTGCACTGTTAATGCCCTTGTGGTGCTCTTTCTCTGTGCCTTACCAAAGCCTGAGAAACTTTTCAGCAGACAATAGCCAAAACTATTGGCTTTATCAGTGCTGGTTTTAAGTAGTACTTGCACTCATGAAAAGTGCAAGATTCATAGCACTCTGAATGCGGTATACAGGAGGAACAGGGTAGCAATGCTTCCTTTGTATCATGTTTGGGCCTCTTTGGACCATGGTCACTAGTTCTGAAGGTCACAGCTCAGCAGTTTGTGTCCTGTTCCACTCCTTTACTTTTATGTCTTGTTGAGGAGGTCCACTCGGTTCTGGATGTGGTAGATTGAATTATGTGTGAGCAGAGGCAGGGTCCCCATCTGGACTACTGTGCCCAGTTCTAGACACCACAACTCCAAAACAAACAAGCATTTGCAATGCAATAGGTCTCCCATTTGTGAGACTTTGAGCTATTGGCATTGTAAATGACAATGCTTTTTATTTATGTGTTTTTAAAACGTGCAAGCGGTGCTTATAGTCCTTGCTTACGAGAAGCAAGGCTAGCAGTAACTGCGCCTCTTTTACTGCCAGCCTTGCTTCTATAAGTACAAAGTGTGTATTTACACACCGCTTACACGTTTTTAAAACACATAAATGAAAGGTGTTGTCATTTACAATGCCAATAGCTCAAACTCTCGCAAATGCGAGACATATTGCATTGCAAATGCTTGTTTTTTTTACTTTCAGCCATGCTACACAGAAGCCAGCGTTGCTGTACAATATGGCAAAAAAAACTTGACAAAGCCAAAAGATCTCGCATATGCGACACCTAATGGCTTTGCCAATGCTTGTTGTTAATTTACTTTGATTCCAGACTTCTGCTGCTTCTCCTTTGGGTATTTTCCCTTCCACCCAGCTCCAGACTGGAACTTCCTGGATGGGGAGTGCCTCGTGGAAGAAGGAACCAGGGGTAAATAACACGCAAGTGTGTAGAGGGGTGAACGAGGTTATGAATGACTGAATTAATTTAGCAATTGTAAAGCGCAACCAGATGGTTCAGGAAAAAAGTGTCCCAGTTCTTAAAAACGCAGAAGCAACAAAAAGGCAAAGGGCAGTCAGAAGTCACCCCCATTTCGAAGAGCATGGAGATTATAAGGAGTTGGTAAAAAGGAAGGTCTTCAAGTGACATCTGAATGTGAGGAGCTCACCATGAACTCGTAAGGATAACTGTAGGGCATTCCGGTTCTGCTCATGATCAGTGCCAAAGGACCACCGCCAGCTCCGGGCCACATTTACCAGACAGGCTGATTGGGATCTGAGTGGGCAGGAAGGGAAATCTGATACTAGGAGATCAGTGAAGCCACATAAGAGCTGTGCCCTTCATTTTAGATGGTTAGACACAGGCCTTAACAACGATCTTTTGTGAACAGGGCGCCACTGTAAATTCTTGAGCCATTGGATATTAAGGCGGCCTTCTTCAGGCCCAAAATCAACATGGCTGCCACATTTTGCAAGATCTGCACTTCATGTACTAAATATTTTGACAGTCCAACTAGGATGGGATTACAGTTATCCATCATAGAGAGGACAAATGCCTGAATCGGATCTTTTCTCTATGGCGCCAGGATGAAGGGGAGAATTTGCCTAGTTATGATCGTAAACGGAAGCCCATCAAGTATATGCTTTCCCTATGATCCGTAAAGGACAGGCCAGAACCCACCAGCACGCCAAGATTTTGTGCTTGGTGCACAGATGAAGGCGCCTCCTCTAATAAAGTGAGAGTGAAGGATGGGAGAAGGCAAAAGAAAGAGGGGCCTGAATAGAGGGGTGGGTGTGGTAAAGCATTTCACTGGAAGTGATTTGATGAGCTTTAGAATAGAATTGAATGTGGAATGTGTTTAAGAATAACTGGAGGGGTAAGTCACTCAGAGGTTTGAGAGGGAAGGCATACTGGTGATGGCTCCTGTATTATTATAATCAGAATTTATAAGGCGCAACTAACACCCTACACTGGCGCTGTGATACGAGTGTCTAGCTAAGTGTGGATATTGAGCCCCTACCAGAAAGGAGATTAACAAGATGTCAGTGAGCATACTCGAGGATAGAGCCAGGTTTTATCCTTTTTCTAAACTGCAGGAAGTTGTCTATTTGTCTGATATCAGGAGGAAGTTTGTTCCAGAGGCGTGAGGCTGCTGTACTAAAAGCCCTGCCTCCTGATTTAATTTTCACCAGATTTGCTGAGGAGGAGCTAAGTGTTCATGGAGGCACATACCAGGTCAGCTTCTCCTGCAAAGATATGGATCCATGGCCATGCAAGGCTTTGAACACTATACACAGTGCCTTGAATTGTATCCACTGCGAGATTGGAAGCCAGTGCAACTCTGAGAGTGCCTGGGAGGCGGAGGAGCGGCGTGATCTCAGTAATGTCAGCTTGGCCGCCATGGTCGGTATTCTCTATAATCTCTCGATCAGATACTGTGGTGATTCCAGTAGCAGAGCGTTACAGTAGCCCAATCTACTGAGGATAGTGCTTCAGACTATCAGTGTTCTAGCCTGTTTGGAGAACATCGGGAATATTTTCTGAAATGCTCTAATCAAAGTAAAACAACTCCCAGCTATTTTGTTAACATGTTTTTTGAGTGTCAGTATATTGTCAAACATGACTCCCAGGTTGCGTACCATAATGCTGGGTACCATTGGGGTAGTGGTGGAGGTGGGCCAGAAGTCAGACGGAAGCGCGGGAGGAATTCTACCTGCTGCACAGTGTAGGATCTCTGTCTTATCTGAGTTAAATTGAAGAGAATTCTCCCTCAGCCAGAGTGCTGTATCCTGCAGACAGGCGTGGAAATCTTCTAGGGATACTAGTTGCTCTAGAGACAAGATGAGCTGGGTGTCTGTAGTATCTTGTTATTCTCTATGCTTTCCCTCTCTACCTCTATTGGAATGTTGATGTGATGCATCTATCAGAATGTTGGTGATCTGCCTGAGATTACAGTTGGCTGGGCTGAGCACCATGTTGGATGCTCCTGGTGGGGTCTCTCTATACAACTTGGAATAAAGCATCACTAAATACTACTCAACGTGTGGACTTCTCATCATTACAGTGTCATCTGCGTAATTCACTAGATTAACGTTATGAGACCTTATAATAGCAAGTAAAGGGCTCATATAGATGTTGAATAATATGGGGCTAATCGCAGATCCTTGAGGGACACCATGCAGGGTATTCGAGAACTTGGAACGAAAAAGGGGAGGGTTACTGCCTGTTGTCTATTACATAGATATGATTGAAACCACTTTAAGGCAGTGCCCGCAACCTCCATCTCTTCAAGCCTGGACAGAAGAGTCTCATGGTTTACCGTATCGAATGCGGCAGACAGGTCGAGAAGAACCAATATGGCTGATTGTCCCCTGTCTGCCTGTATGGAACCCATATCTTAAAACAATGAACTTGATATCTACAACGTTGTATGTCACAGATGCCACTAGTCAGCTGAGCGCTTCCAAGGAAAGGCTGAATGTCGCTTGTTGTCTCTGTAGCCACACTCTTGAAGTCCACTTCTTTGTCCTTGGCACAAGAGGAAGCAGGTCAAGTCCTTCAGGGATCCTCTCAGGAATGGATACTGACAGCAGGTCCAGTCGTCCTCTGATTTTCCATAGCTACGGAGGGTGTATTGAAGAGGATACCTTGGGATGCCACATTTATGCATTGTACTAGCTAATATGTGGGAATGATTCTTTGTCACTCTCTTACCAATAGGGTAAAGTTCCTGGGGTCAACCCAACCCAACCCACATTTTCACTAGCTCCTATTTACCTTACTGTAAATGCCCAAAAAGCTATGTGTGAGGGCCTTTTCAAGATGGTGAATGCCTTAGCCACACCAAACCTGGGCTATGAGGGGTGTGTGTGTGTGGGGAGAGTACTTTGTAATCCTAGTGCCCTCTCACATCTAACACTAAAATCCTGTTTGAGGCAGGCACTATACCAACAAATTACCCAGAGACAGAAGCCGGGTAGGGCAAAAGCAGGGTCTTTCAGCAACCAGACAAGGGATCCTCGAGAATTTTCTTGACATCCAGTTCTCGCCCTTTCAAGTATGCCCCAAGTGCTGAATATTCTGTGGAGTTCAGAGCTGTCATCTCTGCTCATTTTGGTCATCCTATAGTTTGCACAGGCTGGGAGCTGGTAGAGGCTTATGGTAATTAGTCTTTGGACAGTTCCAGGTAGATAAATGTTAATTTTCTCAAATTTATTTTTCCCTAGTATGTATTAAAATTCTAACTTAACATTGAATTTGATTTTTAATAACTGCTGATTATTTTCCTAGCTGGTCCCTTTTTTGAGTCAGCAGTATTAGTATTTTCATCTATATTCCGATTTTCTAAATAGTGCAGCTAGGCCTGCCACAGTGAAAATAGCTTTTTGGCCCTTCTCAATGTATAAATATGGTAACATTAATTTTCTACACGTCCCACTTTTAAATACTTTGTAGACTGCAAGGCCTACATGGGGGTGGCTTATTAATATTTCAGGAAAAGCTTTTCTTCATCCCCAAAACATATTTGGTAAGTCATGCTGCTAGGTTTACACTGCAGCAGTCAACCTACACAAGGAATAGATATTTGCCCTAACATTGTAGTGGATGGCACAATAAGTAGTGCAGAACACTAATGGCATTACATTCCAGGCCCTGAGTGCACTGTTTACTCCATATTCTAGGAACCTACAGGAAAGTTGCATGTGCCAATCAGGAATAAGCCAATCAAAACATGGATAACAGGGGAGCACAGGTACTGTATTACTGGTAAGCAGTTGATCAGTTGTTTACCAATCTTCCCAAATGGGTTGTTGGGATATGTAGGTATTGTGAGCTAAAGGCTTTAAGAAGAAAATTAACTAGTTGGATGAGTGCTTAAAAAGTTTAAACATTTCTACACAGGTTTGGGTATCAACCTTCTATATGACTGTTTGGTTAACTATGTGCATACCAACTGAATATAGAACTAATTTGGGGCTGTCAATGTACTAAAATATTTCAAAATCACATTTCGTGCCGGATCTCCAAAACATTTTTGTACCAGTGATGGTACAAGGATGATTGTGCTCAACACTGCATGCTGCTTGTAGGGAAAAGTATTTTGAGCCAAGTACCGCCTGTGACATCACATAGTGGCCATCTGTGATGCTTGATTCACTACGTCTTGAGACTGGAGTACACTTACAACGGTTTTGACAGCAGCCGCAGTCCATGCAGCTAATAGCGGTAGGGGGTTGGGGATGGGTAAGGAGGGATTTCGAGGGACGATGCCGATGGAAAATTAATGATTTATTTAATTTTCCCTCTGTATCATCACTCGACATCCCCCCTTAGCCTGCCCCACCGCCCCACCAATGTTACCTGCATGCACAGCGGCTGTTTGACAGCTGTTGGGCTTTAGTAACTTTTGAAGTGTTGTTTGTGAACAGCAATGGTCTTACTCTTTTGTGGTTTTGTGTGTTAGTGTGCCTCTCCTTAAACCCTTTCTAAAATATCCTTAGCCCTATCTCAATAAGTAGCCCTCCCCCCTTGTCCTACCGTCATTTACTACTGAAACGTGTACTTACGTGTGCGGAGATCTCTGTCACCGTAGCATAGATCCCAGCACAGAAAAGATAGGGGAGGGGGTCTCCGCACATAGCTTTGTGAGTAGCATTTTGTAGTACATAGGTAGTACTACTGTAGTGCTACTTTACCTAATACAAAGTACAGTTTGTGAATAGGTTCCTAAATTCCAAGTCTATTAGGCCTCACATGCTCCTGTAACTTTTCATAAATGCTCACTACAAGTAGTGTACGAGGCCCTCTAGACTGTGTTGCCATTGGTGTTTACATCTGTTTTTGTATATATTTGCCATTTTGGATAAAACATTAAGGCCCCCATTAGGATGGTGGGCGGACTTTGCCCGCCCTCCATCCCCGTGCAAAATGGGACCGCCCGCCATAGGAGCGGCGGTCCCGCCTTGGCAATTAGGATGCGCCCGCCACACTGGCGGGACCATCCTGTATTTTTACCATTGCAGCGGGCGGTGCTGAAAGCGCCGCCCGCCGCAATGGTAAAAATGCACGTTGTGCATTTCAAAGCACAACATGCCAGGCACCGCGCGGTGCCTTCCATGTTGCACTTTGAAATGCGGGGAGTACCATAGGTACCCCCCATGTGCACCCCCCAACCCCCCGAGTCCCAGGGGGCCGGCAACGGGCCCCTGCAGGAAGTCTCCGCATGCCTTTCTGTGGCGGAATTGCCGCTACAGAAAGGCATGTCTGTAAGCCCATCATAATATGACTATTTACAACAAACGGTGGTGAGGGACAGAGTCTCTGAATTAAGCAGAAAGCTCTCACCCAGTCAAGAGATCAGGGCTAGATCCAACACCGTTTTTTAGCTTACTGCACCATCCCAGTTTCAGAACCTGGCTGTATGCAAATTAGTCTGTTCCTGTCCCAGTGCATGATGGGAACAGGGCAAACCAAACTACAAAAGCCAATTCTTACACTGGGAAGGAAACAAGCTCCCGGGGACCGGTTTCTGGCATTACAGCCGTCTTCGGCCCGGTTTGCTTGAATCCTGATGGTGCAATGAGCAAGGGTCTCACATCTGAGAATACCCTTCCACGCTTAGGGTGGACAAAAATATTTACAACAAGGGGTGGTGAGGGACAGAGTCTCTGAATTAAACAGAAAGCTCTCACCCAGTCAAGAGATCAGGGCTAGATCCAACACCGTTTTTTAGCTTACTGCACCATCCCAGTTTCAGAACCTGGCTGTATGCAAATTAGTCTGTTCCTGTCCCAGTGCATGATGGGAACAGGGCAAACCAAACTACAAAAGCCAATTCTTACACTGGGAAGGAAACAAGCTCCCGGGGACCGGTTTCTGGCATTACAGTCGTCTTCGGCCCGGTTTGCTTGAATCCTGATGGTGCAATGAGCAAGGGTCTCACATCTGAGAATACCCTTCCACGCTTAGGGTGGACAAAAATATTTACAACAAGGGGTGGTGAGGGACAGAGTCTCTGAAATAAGCAGAAAGCTCTCACCCAGTCAAGAGATCAGGGCTAGATCCAACACCGTTTTTTAGCTCACTGCACCATCCCAGTTTCAGAACCTGGCTGTATGCAAATTAGTCTGTTCCTGTCCCAGTGCATGATGGGAACAGGGCAAACCAAACTACAAAAGCCAATTCTTACACTGGGAAGGAAACAAGCTCCCGGGGACCGGTTTCTGGCATTACAGCCGTCTTCGGCCCGGTTTGCTTGAATCCTGATGGTGCAATGAGCAAGGGTCTCACATCTGAGAATACCCTTCCACGCTTAGGGTGGACACAAATATTTACAAAAAGGGGTGGTGAGGGACAGAGTCTCTGAATTAAGCAGAAAGCTCTCACCCAGTCAAGAGATCAGGGCTAGATCCAACACCGTTTTTTAGCTCACTGCACCATCCCAGTTTCAGAACCTGGCTGTATGCAAATTAGTCTGTTCCTGTCCCAGTGCATGATGGGAACAGGGCAAACCAAACTACAAAAGCCAATTCTTACACTGGGAAGGAAACAAGCTCCCGGGGACCGGTTTCTGGCATTACAGCCGTCTTCGGCCCGGTTTGCTTGAATCCTGATGGTGCAATGAGCAAGGGTCTCACATCTGAGAATACCCTTCCACGCTTAGGGTGGACAAAAATATCTACAACAAGGGGTGGTGAGGGACAGAGTCTCTGAATTAAGCAGAAAGCTCTCACCCAGTCAAGAGATCAGGGCTAGATCCAACACCGTTTTTTAGCTCACTGCACCATCCCAGTTTCAGAACCTGGCTGTATGCAAATTAGTCTGTTCCTGTCCCAGTGCATGATGGGAACAGGGCAAACCAAACTACAAAAGCCAATTCTTACACTGGGAAGGAAACAAGCTCCCGGGGACCGGTTTCTGGCATTACAGCCGTCTTCGGCCCGGTTTGCTTGAATCCTGATGGTGCAATGAGCAAGGGTCTCACATCTGAGAATACCCTTCCACGCTTAGGGTGGACAAAAATATTTACAACAAGGGGTGGTGAGGGACAGAGTCTCTGAATTAAGCAGAAAGCTCTCACCCAGTCAAGAGATCAGGGCTAGATCCAACACCGTTTTTTAGCTCACTGCACCATCCCAGTTTCAGAACCTGGCTGTATGCAAATTAGTCTGTTCCTGTCCCAGTGCATGATGGGAACAGGGCAAACCAAACTACAAAAGCCAATTCTTACACTGGGAAGGAAACAAGCTCCCGGGGACCGGTTTCTGGCATTACAGCCGTCTTCGGCCCGGTTTGCTTGAATCCTGATGGTGCAATGAGCAAGGGTCTCACATCTGAGAATACCCTTCCACGCTTAGGGTGGACAAAAATATTTACAACAAGGGGTGGTGAGGGACAGAGTCTCTGAATTAAGCAGAAAGCTCTCACCCAGTCAAGAGATCAGTCAAGAGATCAGGGCTAGATCCAACACCGTTTTTTAGCTCACTGCACCATCCCAGTTTCAGAACCTGGCTGTATGCAAATTAGTCTGTTCCTGTCCCAGTGCATGATGGGAACAGGGCAAACCAAACTACAAAAGCCAATTCTTACACTGGGAAGGAAAACAAGCTCCCGGGGACCGGTTTCTGGCATTACAGCCGTCTTCGGCCCGGTTTGCTTGAATCCTGATGGTGCAATGAGCAAGGGTCTCACACTATAGGTGTGGCAGGGTATACTCAGACATGAGTCCCTTTCTCACTGCACCATCAGGAATCAAGCAAGCCGGGCCGAAGACGGCTGAAATGCCAGAAACCGGTCCCCGGTAGCTTGTCTCCTTTCTGGTGAAGAATTGGCTTGGTAGTTTAGTCTGCCCTGTTCCCATGATGCACTGGGCCAGGGACAGACTGATTTGCATATAGCCAGGTTCTGAGCTGGGATGGTGCAGTGAGATAAATAACGGTGATGGATCAAGCCCTGATCTTTGGACTGGGTAAGAGTGGTCTGCTTATTTCAGACACTCTGTTCATCACCACCCCCTTTTCTGAATCGTTTTTGGCCACTATAGGTGTGGCAGGGTATACTCAGACATGAGTCCCTTTCTCACTGCACCATCGGGATTCAAGCAAGCCGGGCCGAAGACGGCTGAAATGCCAGAAACCGGTCCCCGGTAGCTTGTCTCCTTTCTGGTGAAGAATTGGCTTGGTAGTTTAGTCTGCCCTGTTCCCATGATGCACTGGGCCAGGGACAGACTGATTTGCATATAGCCAGGTTCTGAGCTGGGATGGTGCAGTGAGATAAATAACGGTGATGGATCAAGCCCTGATCTTTGGACTGGGTAAGAGTGGTCTGCTTATTTCAGACACTCTGTTCATCACCACCCCCTTTTCTGAATCATCATAATATGACTGGCGGTGTCTAATAGACCCCGCCACCATATTAAACATGTGTTTACGTCCGCTGCGGTTCCCCCGCCATAGTAATATGGTTGGGGGAAATGGGTGGCGGGCGGGCATGAATGTCGGGCGGATCGCCACCACCACCATGGCGGTGGCGATCCGCCCGACATCGTAATGGACCCCTTAATTTCACATGCATGAAAGTACTTTTTCTCTTTAAAGAAAAGGTAAAAGCTGCACAAATATAGTGGGTTATTTGTTCTCTTACTCTGCTCTTAGCTTCTAGCCCACAGCACCTCCCTCAGTAAGCCTGGGATTGCTCTACATCATTACCCTGAGGGTCAAATACTAAAAGCAGTGCTGGGTTCTCAAGTACAAGGATTCCAGGACGCCTGAAGTGACAGACCCTGGTTAGCCATAACTAGGGCCCACTGACTTCCGATTTCCAGTGAGCCCTCCTAAATTTCTCACACCATCATTTCAAGAAAGGAAAGCTACGTAGGTAGAATTGTTCTGCTCGGTCTTCCTGATACGAAGCATTATTACTGGCTCATGTTGCAGTAACTTCATGTTTAGTGTAAATCACGCTAAGAGCATGGAACAGATAAAGGCAAGCTGGGGTGGCTTTAACTTCATGTTTTTAGGTCTCGGCCTGCGTAGGCTGTGTTTGCGCAGTCTCGCGGGCGAGATTTTATGTTTTAGAGTAGGGGACTTAAACCCGCTCCTCTTTTCCATTGGCTGGCTTCCTAAACGGAGGCCAGCCATTGGAGAAGACGGGCGTCTTTCCATTTAAGCCCCGTCTTTTTCGGATTGAGGGGCGTGTTTTTTGATGTCCTTTCTCTCCGTGACGCCTTCAGGAAAAAACACGCCACCCAGTCTGAAAAAGACGGGCCTTACAGACTCCTGCTGACGAGGTATCTCATTTGTTGCCCTTAACTACCGCCTTAGTAGAATTGCCTTCGCGAGAAACGTGCCTGGGTGCCTGTCTGATATGCAATCTGCATTTACTGCAGGGCAAAGAGCTAACTATGTCTTAATGATTAAAACATGGAGAACAAATAACGGGTGTCCTCCTGCGCAATCTGTTCACACAGCCAATTAGCTGCCCTGTGTAAATATGTTTTTGCTCGGTAACCCCGCGTCATTTGTCTTGCCGTTTGCAGCTGAGTGCGGGCAGGAGCGAGGTTGTTCGTTTGTATGTGGCGCAGCTGCATTTGTCTTCGGCGCGCGGATGTCCTCTGTGTGGAAGCAGGCGCACGCGCCAGCGTAACTGCAGAGCCCCACTGGGCCGCAGTTGCTAGGACAATGACATAATGTGTGATAGATGGCCCTAAATGGGTGGTTAGATGGACGAAGGGTTGGAAGTTTGAGTTATGATCCATTCTTGGATGTTGACTCACCAAAATGTCCGGAGCAGAGGAAGTGACATCATGCATTTGTTCACCCCTGATGACATCACAGGTTTGAAGCATTGCACAATCCTGTGTTCTCTACCATAGATGGCTAACTACAACACATTCACCGCCAGCAATTAAACCTATTAGCCCTAAATCAGACAACAAAGCACGAGGTAGACACACCACTCACTGGCCTATCTCATCGGCTCTATATAACAAATGACAGGAATACATTATTTCAGTCTAAAATGTCATTTGTTTGCGTCTCCCAGCGCACGTGTTATCAGTAGGAAGACCCGAATCATTTAGTACAAAGCACAACTCGGGCTAACACGCTCTAACTAGCTGGAGAATCATGGAAGCATTTCTTTTTGACATGCAGAAATGTTTTGTATTTGATTTCACGTGGTGTCGTTGTGTGTGCCTGTGCAGCACTTAGTGATGCATTTATGTGTGAGAATAAGAAAATTGAATTATCTTTTTATAGTTCCACCCCTGTCTTTCCCGAAGCTGTGGGCTCAATTGTGCTGTCATCTCTCATTCAAGTCAAACAAACTCTCCACCTGAGAATGCTCGCCTCGAAAATTTCTCACTACGCTGATAAGGAGATATGTAGCACAGTGCGGTTGTAGAACAATCTGCAAATACCCGCCCATAAAATGCCAAGAGAAACAGCCACTTTCCCAGACACAACAAACAGGCTTTTGCTGAATAATGAAAGACTTTCCTCTGTGACGCACGGACTGAAAATGTGTTCCCGTGCCTGCGGCTCTCTATTACCAAGGGTAATGGGGTAATTAGTGGTAGGGTAGGGTAGCACCCATCCCCCTCGGGTCGGCAGCTCCGCGCATAAGCCACCACCCATCCCCCCGAACACCCCCTCCCACTGTCCTGCCAAGCCACACCCTGTGCTGCCGGCCCCATCCACGCATCCGCAACCCTCCACTGAGCCCCCAACAATTTACAACCAGCCACCCTTTCCCAAGCGCCCCTCCCTGAGCCCAAGTTTTCCCGTGTGCCCGCCTATCCAAGACTTCGCACCTATCCTGCCTGTGTTCGCTCTCATCCCCTCTGCTGCTGTTAATGTTGCGCGGAGCACCATGGCAGCCCTGCCCCATTCTGACGCGCTCCACTTACCCCCAAGACGCAGCCTCGTCCTGTCACTTTCTACGAAACTTTTGCCAAAATTAATTGCGAGCCTCCACTCCCCTCCACCCTCATCGGGGCGAAACCGGGAGTGCTGCTCCGCGATGTCCTTGCCTGTGTGCGGCACAAGACCTCTTGCCCCTTAGACAGCACCGCCATTCAAGTTGCAAAGAGCCCTTCAGCTGCCCGCATGCCTCCCCCCTGCCCCTAGGCCGCTCAGAAACCAACCCCCCCCACTAGCCCATTCACCCCCCTGCACCTCGACCACCCAGGCCCAACCCCCACTAGCACCATGTTTGGCCCCTACCGTCCTGCGCAAGCAAACCAAGGATACCAGAGCCTCCCCCTCCCATTTTCGAAGCCCCTTTCTGCCGTCGATAGTCACTGATGTTGCAGGTAGTGACTAACCACTTTCATTTCCCATCCGCCGTAGCCCTGCACAGTGCTCTCTATGCCACCCACTAGGCCCGCACTCTCAGCCCCCGCAACCCCACAACCCCCTACGCCCGCTGCCCCTTTGCCAGTGCCTAAAAGGAAGAAAGCCAGGCGCTGGGCTCTGTTGGACCTTCGAGGCAGAGGAAACGCTGCCGTTCGCTCAGTGTAGTCTGTAGCCCATGTGGCTAATGGGAGCCTGGAACAGCCGACATCTTAATGCTGGCTCTACAGCCCAATGCATGGAGCTGAAGTGCGGATTTGGTGACTTTGAAGGCCAGTGACGAAGCGTTGAATGCTTAATTTACTTCATGGCTAAGGGCGGACTGGCCATTCCGCCATACTATTGTTTTACCAGTGGGATGCAGGCTATTATGTTAGGCTGTGCTAGTATGGAAGCGCGGAGATACTCCCCCGGGAGTGATTCTAGCGCTATATAAACACGCAAATTAAATTAAATTAAAAATTACCCCCCGACACCCCCCCCCATCCACCAACGACCCACTGTAGTCATGATCCCCCGCTGTGTGGTGCTGCTTTGAACGTCATTGGCGGGGATGACTTTGGTCGGCCCCTGTTTCGGCCTGTGAAAGAAGTCCATTGTCAGTGACAAAGGGACAGCTAAGGTATCATGTTTTACCCTGATGTAAGGGGTCTGAATGAATATTGGAAAGACAAACTAGGCGCTGCCTGGGCAGATGAATGTGCAAACGACATTCAATTAGTGCAGAATTGTGAGGCATACCATTACCAGCACCACTGGAATTATACAATTGTGCAGCTGCAGCGTTTTTCACATAATTGTACATTTGGCGCATAATCCATTATCTGCTGCACCATCTGCAGATAAAAAAAGGTTTGTAGTTTAAGAGTGTGATGGAGAGTGAATTGCAAAAACAAATGTGGTGTTTGTTCTTTATAAATGTTAACCAGGAGATTTCTTTACTTCCTACAATATATTTCACTTTGTTCCCTTGGTGCAAGAGGTCTGTGGAAAGAAAGTTTTTTATTCAGCTATAACTTTAATCAGAGTGCAGGCTGAGCATGAACTAATGCTCTCTAACGAGCAGCAGCTGACTTAGGAAGCAGGCTGTGACTTTTAAAAAGGGGCAGGGGAAGCACAGAAGGAAGTCAAGGCTTCAACTTTCACAGGGGAACGTCAGGAGATTAACAGAGCTCCAGTGAAAACATTCACCCCTGCCAAAGGTGGAAAAAGTCTGCTGCTGCAGCTTTACAACTTTACTAGAGCCAAAGCAGTGATAACCTGTGTATTTACTCAGCACTTCCAAGCCTCGTTTCATGGTATCCGGCCCCCGATGACTAGAATTTGCAGACAAATCTCTTCATAGGACACATTCACACATGGAAACTGTATGATTCTATTATTTTGAGCAGGGTGTTAAGAAATTAATTGTAGGTTAAGCGTTTTCTCTGGAATGCTTTGTTTGGATGGAAGTACTTCTGGTGTCTGTCTATAGAAGACACTAAATCACAATTCACATCCAGACAATTGTTAAATGAGTTTTGACTTTTTTTTTCTTTCGCGGGTCGCTGTTCGCTGATCGCTCCTGTCCCTTTGTTAACATCCGAGCTGCAGAATCCGTAGAACCCATTGAGCAGTATTTAATTCAGCCAGGGGTGAAATGAAACCTAGAGCCCCCCCAGTTACCTCAAACCCAGAAAGACTTTCAGGGCGAAGTTGACAGGTGGCTGAGAAGGTCCCTTAGGGCCAGGAGCCTGCCCACCTCCAGCAACACACTGCGGGGACACGGACCCCTCTGTTATACCCCTGGCTTCTGAGGCTAAGGAGAATGCTGGATAAGTAACAAGCTCTGCTTCACTTGCATCGAGGCAGGCAGAATGACACACAAGTATTCCCAGTGGCACGAAATTGCTGGCCAGTGTTAAGGTGAGATGATGCAAAGCCTTGATCCCGATGACATCATAATATTTGATATCACTTAAGCCTGGCGGCATCCTGCAGCACACATACCAGCAGCAAATCACCATTATTTAATGATCGCTTTTTTGTTGTATAAAGGGACACCTTCCTGCACAAAAACAATCATTAATGGTGTTTTGCTCTTTTTATGTTTACTGCAGAATGCAGCAGCACACAGAAAAAGAAAAAGCGAGGAGAAAAAAAAGTATGTCTCCTCATTGTGCCAATGAAACGCATGCTTTTGCATGGCGTTGGTTTTAGCCGCTGCCCCAGATTTACAGATCCTTGTAAATCTGGGACAGTGTAAAAAAGTAGCGGGTGTTGCAGTGGAACGCCCACAGCAACACACATTACACTTGCCTTTCACGCAGAAAACTGCGTGAAAGTGTACCAAATTTACAAAGTCGCGTTAAGCCATGCAAAGTGGCAGAGCGCCGCTTTGTAAATATGGTGCAGGGCACTACACCACCGTAACATTGAAAAAAATGATGTTCCAGTGGTGCAATCCCCTTGTCCATATGCCCCATATTTTTACTAAATGTTCTCTATTTTTGTAAACACATCACTTTTTTCCTTTAAGGAAGTGGCCTGCATTTTCTAAACAAAAATTGATTTATTTAAAAGCAATCACAGACATGGTGGCTTGCTGACCCCATCAATCACCATCCCTATAATGGCAGCAAAATCGTAGTGGGTTGCTATTTGTGACTTACCTCATAAACATTCACAAGGTTGGTCAAATTGCGGCCCAGGCGATTTATTTTGTGACCTGACCTATGAGTACAGAGATCAGTGCGCATAATACTGTTGGATTCGCTGAAAGAGGATGTGCAAATTTGGGACCACTTTTAGTGAACCCAAAGTACGCACATTTGGCCCGATGACCAGTGCTTAATTTGTGCAGGAGCTTTCAGGTGCTAAGCACCAGCACTTTTTAACAGGCTATTGAATTTTTCTCTCCAGTGAGATGAGCCCAATATTTTTTTTAAACAAATGTACCTACCTGTCCTGTGTCCTATGTCATCCTCCTTCCTGCAGGATGGCTCACCCAGGTCCAGGCAGGATGACTGCATCACGTTGGTGATATCAGTAGTGCACGCCTGCCTTTCAAGCAGCATTTTCTTTCACAGTGGTTAATTATTACAGTTGAGGGCAGGCTGATGGGTGAGCTGCGGGCAAGGCGGACTGGGTCCTGGAAAGTTCCGGTCTCGGAAATAACTTTAATACAACATCGTCAAAGTAATAAAAAAGCGCCTAGCTGCTTTCTGTTAACAACTTGCATGCACTGAAATGAAAACCCAGCAGAAGCAGGCCATAAATTATTTCTTTTGACTTGTCATTTGCATTTCATGCTGATGCTCATGGACTGGGCCTTGGGCCCACCAAAACACATTTGCCAGCGATCTAATGGAGCCAGTGCCAAGGAGACTGCAGGTCACAGGTAAGAGAGTAGTAGATAGTACAACAAGTCGCTATTAATTAACCTGAAACAGATTTACTATTGTGTGTCCTCTTCACCAATTTCTTTGCAGCAAATAAATGTATAAGGTAACTGTCATCTCTGCTTTTTCAAGCTCAGCCCCTCGTGACTCAATGGCCCCTTTCCTCTGCCACACCTGACCTCCCAATGTATGGGTTACCAGAGTAAATTGCCAGTGCCAGTGCTTTTCCGCATATGTAAACTGGCATGTTTTTCTTTTTTCAGAATCTGCAAATGAAAAAGGGCAGGTTACAGCACTTGTCTGCATCTGCAGTACAAGTTGCAGATGCAGTACAAGTTTTAGGCAGAACCCAGTGACACACGTATGGACAGAAGTTCCTGCAGGTTATCTATGTTTGTGTTTCTAGCGCAAATTGGTCCACTGTAGGACCCTTGGCTCTAGCTTCTCCATTCTTGTAGTAACCTTAGATGTAAATCACGCAGTTGAATGATTATCAGATAGGCCTTGTGTGTGAACACTCATGGATATTTTAAATTTGCGCATTCATCTCAAAGGCCCGGACTGTGCCAGGTTTCATGTGGCAATTTCCATCTGCACTGCTTTCCCGCCAACATAAGGCAACATCAAATGAATACTACACTATTCAGGTAAGCTGCTTGGAGAACCTCCAGGCTCCATGGCTCAAGCCGACTGATGGAGTTAAAATGAGATTTACTTACTAAACAATTGGAGAGTAAGGGTTTTCTATTGGGCTATACTCCTAGTCCCCTAGAGCTTGAGTTCTACAAAACAAATGAAGGAGTATCCCCGGGACGCAGTGTCCTAGTGATGTGGAGAGAAAGAAATGCAAGTAAAGAAAGGAAATCTTTCTTTATAAACCCCTCACTCACCAACCTGGTTGGTGACATGCTTCATCATCGGGGTCCCCTCGGGACTCCATGTGGATGCTCAGCAGGTTTCCGGCAGAACACCATTAGTTGACAAAACGCTCACTAAATGCCCCCCCCCCCCCCACGGTATCCATGGGGTTCAACTACAAATAGTTTTAACTTTGTCTTACTCAGAAGGATGTAAGCACGCTGAACCGTAAGTACACGGTCTGGCATTTAGCTGAGTCTGGGACGGGTGCACCTTAGCATGTGCAGACCTCTCGACTCAACTCCCTTTGTCCTGACGAAAACCTAACAATGAATGGAAAGGTTGAAACATGTTGGCCATTTTCACTATAATTGCAGTCCTTTCTGGTCAAATCACACCAGTAGAAGTATCACACCTGTTTTTAATTGTGGCACATGACTCTAGAATAAAGACAATAGAGAGTACATGTAGTACACTTTTTAATTCACTTTCACAACTCACAAATCAACCAGCTCCGCTGCAGTTGCAGGCGTCGAAGCACACCTAAGTGGCACTCAGTCACTCGGGTGGACCCCAATGATGAAGCATGTCACCAACCAGGTTGGTGAGTGAGGGGTTTATAAAGAAAGATTTCCTTTCTTTACTTGCATTTCTTTCCCTCCCCATTTGATCACTAGGACACTGCGTCCTGGGGATACTCCTTCATTTGTTCTCTAGAGTTAAAATGAGATTGACTTTTTCCAAAATCAAGGGGTAGTTTCATATTGAAAAATTGTTCTTTTGTGCTTGAAACTAATTGAAACAGCAGAATGTAAACAATGCATGCTATATTATGTGTGTTTTGTCCAATAAAAAAATACCATTATCACTCACACACACACATTTTTCGCACACACTTTGTGCCCCTTTCACGTAATTTACAGTAGCGCACCCACAGTTATTTTCTGGCTGCCTGACCACTTCATTGTTCGGCAAAGGTATGAATTCGCACTGTTTCTGATTGAAGTAATTTGTAGCTGCTTAACTTGGGAATTTTTCAGGAGGCTGGAAGGGGGAGGGTTAGTTTGCTGTTGCCTTGAACATTTATGAAACCTTTTTCTCACAGTTTACCCAATTTGAAGCTTGGAATGGTTGCAGCGGACTGGAATGTTTTGTTTATGTCCATATGGAGTAATGCTAAACAAAACCGGACATTGTGTGGCGATAAACAACTTAATTGCAAAAAGAGCTCATCTGCAACTTTTGTCTATGATGTATTGGTGCAGCTCACCTAAAAATCATAGATTGTATAAATATTATATATAATATCACAATGAATCACGTCTTGTTCTCTGTGGTAGGGCCAAGGCTGCTGCTGTTTTTAGGGTGCAGCGGTTGCGAGACATTACATTATGGAGGGTCAGGTCCGGTTGCAGCTAGGGAGAAGGGGTGGGGTAGTCAGGTGTGAATAAGTGACATTCCAGAATAAGCATCATCAGAAAGGAACAGCAGAGCTTTAATTTCAGAGTTAACCCGGGCCCGCTCGCTGCAGCACTGGACTCCAGGCAGGAGCTCTGTCCGTCGTATGGCCCTCTATCCACTGCCGAGCACCAGCAGGGGTTCGGCAAGTCAGATCCTGACAGCCTGTGTATACAGGAGCTAATGGGGCCTTAATGGTCTTTATGTGTGCTAGGGATGTGTAGGTGATATGTCATGGGTGTGTGGTGCTCAGTCGTCCACCTCTCTGGGTGGATGTGTGGTGTTTTCAGACTTACACCCCTGTGGGTGACAGACACCTCCTCAGGATCTTGCTGTGCCACAGCTTGGCCCATCTGTGCTTCAAGACACGTAGCTAGTGACTGACCCTCAGCCACAGGTGCACAGTACAGGGTATAGACTGTCCTGTAGAGCATACTTATGGCAATGCACATGGCTCATTTCCTGACCTTTCAACCTGTAGATTTTGGTCTAACCCTTGTTATGGCACCTTCAGCAATACTAGTTCTGGGTGTAGGTGGGTGGAGCCAATAGGGGAAGTGGGTGGGATCAGTGGAGTGAGTGGGTGGAGCCAGGGCTGTGTGGGTGTGGCCTCCTTAAAAAAAATTGAGCACCTGCACTAAATATTTTACAAATTAAGTACTGCCGATGACAGAGGTGAAATTTATGGTCAGAAACACATTTCGTCACATATCCACAATAAGGTGTTTTTCTTAATTTAGTTTAATGTTATTTTATATTGTAGCATGTGTATTCCACTTCTTATTTACTATAAACTTAAAATATAATCTCCCAGTGGGATATGCAGAAAGTAATCTACCACGGTTTACCTTCTGTGCTGGGGAAACTGCTTTTGCCACCTCTGAGGTCAGGGGTCAGAGGAGTGTAAAGTTTGTAGAGATATAGAAAGTAAAGAAAAGAGGAGAGTTTAGAGGCAGTGGAGGAGGGTTTAGAGATACAAGAGAGAATGGACAGGTACAGGGGGGTAGATGGAGATGGGAGAGAAAGTGGAGGTGGGGGCGAGAGATAGAAGAGAAAAGGAGGAGGGAACAGATGGAAGTGAAACAGCAGAACAAAAAGAGTAGAGAATGGTAAATGGGGATAAAGAGCAGAAAGATACGAGGAAGAGGGAAGTGAGGGTTAAAGGAAAGGAGTAGAAATATACATAGGAAGAGAGAAGAGAGCAGATTGAGGAAATGTACTTAATTTGAGCCGGTGGTGCTGGTGGGGGGCACCAGCACTTATTTTGGGGGACTCACATTGATTTGTTCTGTATAAGATATTTACAGAGTGCAAGAGAGGAAAAAGCACAGAGATCTGCAAGAAAAAGGAAGAAAAAAATGACAAACTGTCACAAACAGAATGCAGGAACCTGCTAATGCTAAAAAAACAGGCAGAATGTGTGGTACTGGATTAAGTGTTTTTGGAAGAAAGAGGCCCCTACCTTATTAGATAAACCCTAGTAGGGAAATTGCACTTTTTTGAAAAAGAGATCTATACACCGGGTTATGTGTGTGTTTTATCTAAAATTATTCACAAATTGTTTTATAGATTGATTGACAACATGGTGCAGAAATGTATGAAAATCTATTTTATTATCTTTTTCATAAATATTTGATGAATTTTTTCCTTTTTTTCCCTTTTTCTCTTTTTTTAACTCATATACATTTTATACATATCCATCAAATTCAGTACAAATATCCACAATAAATTCTATAGCATCCTATTTACAATGATTATTGCATTTGCTAATTTTAGCACACAAATGGGGATTGTTTGTTGTTGACAAATACAAAACCAGCTCCTATCAACGCGTTTCGGCGTGTGGCCTTCCTCAGGAGTTCTGTATTTTCATGTATTTTTGAGTACTACAATGATAAAGAATTTCCAATTAATTCTCTTGTATAAAAGACAATCTATATACAACAACCTGTGACATTCCTTATCTATATACTGTAATAACAATTAGGTTCAATCAATTTATACATTAGCCCACTCTCCCAACACCAACTATTCTCTGCCCCGTAATCTAACAACCTATTTATCTATATGTTCTTACTATTTACATTTATCTGCAAACTTACATTTTATCATACATATATTTACAAAATTCACATCAACATTATATACATTTCTAGCATTATTTTCTCTTCTTCCTTTGATTAGAGCCAGCAACTATTGAAAGTCAGAATGTCTATGGATTATGGTCAGAAAGCAACTTATCTCCCTAGGTTGTTTGGAGTGATAGGGAAGGTGAGCCTAAGGCCTTGCATGCCAATAGCCCTGCCCGACCATGAGTGTGCTACAGACAGGGAAGATGATCACAAGGCCTTACATGCCACTAACCTCGCCCGACTATGGGTGTGTTACAGACAGGGGGCGAAGAGTTTGTACAAGGGTATAGAAAGCATCCCACCTGAAAGGCTCTCTGTGTTTTGGTTAATGAGGAGGTGAGCGAAGTCTTCAGTTGTGTGTGTACCGCTCTGCAGAGTTGATTATGTCTATTAAAGAGATGGCAGTGAGGCTGAATGGTCACATACATACAGGTCTCTCATCAGTATCCTACAATGTGTCAGTTTTTACATGAAAGACCATACCTGGAGCATCTAAGAATCACGGTATAATCCGATCTGTGGCTGTGGGTCCCGGAGTTATTCTTGAACCTATTAAAATCTATAGATGGAAGGGCTAATGTTAGATCCTGTGTGTGCTTTTAGTTTGTTATGTTACAAATTTAATTCCCCGTATGGCTCATATTACCTGTTAGAGGGTATAATAGAGGCTCAAAGGTATGTTTTGCTCTCAGAAAGTTAGATGAAGACTCGTGATGTGTGGTTCCGTAATGTTACCCAGTGATGCCTCGTCGCTCTAAGCGCTGTTTAGAGAGAGGACAAGAGATGACAAGACTAAAGTTAATAATAGTCTGTACTACTCATATAGATATCTTAACTTATAGGGAAGATGATGGTACATACTTCATCATGGAACACTCTTCAGGCGTGTGCTGGGCGAATATCTTTGTGTATTTTCACTGCAACAACGGTAAACACTGAAAGAATATATAAGGAAAGGTTGCTTGATTGTCAGTGATAACCGCTTGTTGTATGTGCAGCTATATGAATCACATATAACGCAAATACCTTAATAGAAGGTGGCAAAGGTATCTGCCCTGTTCGTCAGTACTGGTTGGCAGCTTGAATTTAATTGCTCCGGAAATGCGTCATACGGAGCCTGCGCTTCCTGGTCGTGGCAGAGGAGGAAAAACAAACTATTGAGTCTCAAACTCACTAAGGGCATCTACAGATGATTACATCTATTAGTTTAAGCCATGGCTACATTTAAGGTGGAAACTAAAGCAGTTCTTATCAAGTTATTGGGGGTAATTTGCACCTACCGATAGTGGGTATGAACATGCCAGAAAAAGAGTTCATCCGAAATAACATTTGAAAAGTTCTAAGGGTGCCTCTAAGCGCGTGTCTCCTTAAAGACACTCACTATTTTCAAATAGATCATATATATAGAGGTGACCTGATATTATTGTGCACGTTTCCCTGAATAGTGGGCTGATTTCGAGTTAACAAAAACAGATCACAGGCCAGCTTCAGGACTTGTATATACTGTCTACTACTAACCCCGTTTTTTAAAAAAAAAAGAAGTTGCCGGGTACAGGGGGAAAAAATTCATCAAATATTTATGAAAAAGATAAAACAGATTTTCATACATTTCTGCACCATGTTGTCAATCAATCTATAAAACAATTTGTGACGCATTTTAGATAAAACACACACATAACCCGGTGTATAGATCTCTTTTTCAAAAAAGTGCAATTTCCCTACTAGGGTTTATCTAATAAGGTAGGGGCCTCTTTCTTCCAAAAACACTAGACTCGCAACAGGTTCGTGAGGGGCAAAATCCCAAACATATCAATTGCACTACTTAGTGCCTATTAGTATCTTTCCACAAGTCTAACCTCTCTCTCTATGCACTGACAGTTCGCGCCCCGTGAACTGCAATCTTTTACTAGATTTTATTTTTTTCACTATTTATCATCCATCAATTGTTGTGATCTTATCCCTTATTACCAGAGTTAATATAGCAAAAAGCTTCTTGTTTGAATATGGCCAAATTACCAACATTTGGATTCACAGATGAACAGTATGCCAATATGGTAGGGAGCACAGTCTCTTTTGGAGAACCATCAGTTACAGGACAAGGGAAAAATGATGACGTAAATACTCTACTTGGATTAAGAAATAAATTAAAACAGATAGAACAACACGGTCAATTTATGCTCAAATATTTGAAGGCGGGGGTAATACCGCAAGGCTTACGCGTACGCAACATACCTGGACTTTTTGTCCACATCAAAGAATTCCTGGAGCGCTGGACATTAATATCTAACCGGTGCTCCAAGGATTACATGATGTTAATTGTGGAGACCTCTAAAAATATATTACAGGATTTGGCAAAAGAAATAGCAGACCTGGAGGAAAAGATTAAAGCCTCAGGATTAGTTGAAGATATCAAAAAAACATTAGATGATATAGAAAAGGACCTTAACTCTTACTCAGATTATCTTATAAAGAGAAAGACAGATAAACTCCAGAAGGACATTAAGTTTTTCACAAAAGATACAACATACCCCTATTTATCTGAACATTACTATAAGGAAACAGAAGAATCGTATGATAGTTGGGGTAATAAATCAACTAGAAATAATAGAAGAGTAAAAACTTTCTCTCAATCTTCTGGATCCGATGATGGATCATACTATGATGAAGGTTATCAAGGAGGAAGACCCAATGTGAGATATCAAAACAGGAGGCCTTTTTTAGGGCAAAGTCCGTCAGGAAGGGGGAACTGGAGGCCGCGATACCAGCCGCGTTTCCAGTCCGCCCCACAGCAGAATTACCAATTCCCGGCACCTCCACCCATGATGTACGATCAATATCTAGAGACCAGGAACAACCGTTATTGGAGAGGTTAGAGCAACTACCTATATTTAACCTATCCAACCAGGAGTTAACAAATGATACCATCTCGGTCCTTTCTAAAGGTCTCACCTTTGCCCCCCACACAGGTCTAAACAAGTTTGACTTATTTAGAGACCTGCAAATCTTTCTGAGAAAGATTAGACTTGAATTCTTTTTCCTGGGTAAAGAAAATCATACTGAAGAGGTAAACCGTTCAGGACTACAACCTAAATTGGTTTTCACTCCCACGATTGAAAGTTCCGCCACAGGTGGCAGTCTTTGAACAGGTTATAAATGACAAGCTGGCAAACATCACAACATTTGTACCTAGAACAACCTGACATATAATCAACATAAGGCCCTTAAGAGTATCAAAACCAACACAAACATCACAGTAAAAACATGTGATAATGGGGGCGGAATTGTGGTGTATGACACCCAAAAATATGTGAGAAAAATGGATGAAATGTTAAGTGACTCACGCTTCTATGCCCGTATAACCAGGGCCTCCACAGCACAAACCAGAGCAAAAATTAAAAAATTGACCGATAATGCTTTGAGAGAAGGTGAGATTGGAAAGGGGCGACCATTCGGTCCCCCCGAACGTATGGTGGAGTACCTCGATCCCCCCGGGAAGCCATCTTGGGCGGGAGGCGAGTCTCGGCTGGTATGCCCGAAGCGGCGTAGCCGGGGCGCGCCTTTTTCCCACCCTAGAGTGGGCTGGCCTAGACACCGACGCGGCCGGCCACGCCCTCGGAGGCAGGCGGGGGCGGGTTCACGCCCACCCTGAAGACGGATAAAAGAAGCGGAAGCCAAGAAAGCATCCTCTTGTTCCTGTGCTCTGAAGCTGCACCTCCCCGCTGCACGTGAGCTCGAGACGGAACGAAGAGCCAATTTTGAGCGTTGTAATCTCTCTTTTGTCTTACAGATATCCCGTCTGAGAATGCCCAAGAAAGTCGGAAAGCGGGTCGGTACCGAGGAGATGCTCCGCATACTCATGAAGGAGATAGCCGATCTGAAGAAAAAGGTTGAGCCTAAGGACGGGGAGGGAGGACCGAAACGGCCTTTACAGGGAACAATCCCCGGTGGAAAAAGCAAGAGGCCCAGAAGGGGAGCACTTGGGGGAGAGACCCCGGTTCCCGAAACCCTACGAGAGGAGCCAACCCCGGTGCCGAAAGAGGGGAATCCAATCCCTGTGGTGGTCACCCCCGTGAACAGGGAGGATATGCCCCCCGAGTTAGCGGCACAATTGGCAGCGTGGTTGGGAAACGATAGCGAGGGCGCCACGGCTGACGACGCCCGGGCAGTAATGAGGCAACTGCGGGAATCTAGGGAGGCTGCGAAGGCGCCATCTTCTGTTCCCCCACAGGTTCCGGCGGCTGGAAGTACAGCAGGCCCAAGTTCGGCGACAAGCGTGGGGTCTACTTCAGGTAAGCGGCCATTACCGATTGCGGGGGAGGGGTCTGTACCTTCTCGAAAGGAGAAGATTGCCCAGCACGTCCCACAAGAAATCAAGGAATTGATTTGGGCGGATAAATATGTAAACATGTTTTCATTGCTTACCGACCATTACGAGATCGAGCATGTGAAGAGTCAAAAGGAGCTCATGCATCCGAGTGTTTGGCGCGCAAAAATGGCCGCCTTTAAGGTCGACGAGACCATTGGTACTTGGGGCAGAGCGTGGGGCATTTTTACTTCCATCATGGGTGAGCGCAGGCCTGAGTTGTTGACCGAGTTACCCATTTATCAGTCGCGTATTATGGAGTATTCTGTGGCATATGGGGGCAATCAGTGGTTCTGCTATGATAATCTGTTTAGAAAAGCTAAAGAACACAACCCATTGTTGTCTTGGGATTGTTACGACTCCGTGTCTTGGCAAAAAATGGAGAGTACAGGGATGTTGAAGGTGCCATTGGTAGGGAGTAACGGGGGGGAATCCTCACGCCAAAACTCTGGGACACCCTTTCGGACGGGTGCAGGTAACGAGTACCACTCGAAGCCGAGTGGCAACACAGGTAAAAGGGGGATCTGTTGGAATTTTAACAGAGGCAAATGTACCAGGCCCCAGGGGTCATGCAAATTCAGACATGAGTGTGGGGGGTGCGGGCAGCCATCCCATCCTGAGTCCATGTGCAGAGCCAAAACGGGTGATAACGGTGGTAAGGGAGGCGCCAAACAGGTCTAATATAGTCCGAGGGGCGCCTTTACCGACCCCGATTGATACCATGGCAATGATTCCTTGGCTCAGCGAATACCCGGATCATGCTTCCGCTGGGGTGTTACGGAACGGGTTTTCATATGGTTTCCGCATCCCAGTGGGGGATTTTCAGGGGGTACCAAACTGTAAGAATCAAATGTCGGTCTTACAGCACACGGCGGTGGTGCAGGTAAAGATTGGGAAAGAGGTGACTCGAGGTCGTGTCGCCGGTCCATTCGATTTGCCACCGGTTGCTAACTTTGTGTGTTCTCCTCTAGGGGTGGTCCCCAAGAAGGACCCGGGTGAGTTTCGGCTGATACATAATTTGTCAGCCCCACGTGGTCTTTCCGTGAATGACGCGATAGACCCGGAAGTATGTTCGGTGCGGTACGCATCTTTCGATGAGGCCGTTGCCATGTTGAATCGCCTGGGGCCCGGGACGCTGATGGCCAAATCGGACATCGAGTCAGCGTTCCGGTTGCTCCCGGTACACCCAGACGATCAGCGTCTCCTTGGTTTTCAGTTTCAGGGTCGCTATTACATGGATAGATGTATGCCAATGGGATGCTCGATTTCATGTGCCTATTTCGAGAAGTTCAGTTGTTTTCTGCAGTGGGTATTCACGAGGAAGACAGGTTTTCAACATGTTATGCACTATCTCGATGACTTTCTGTTTTTGGGGGCAGCCGGGGATTCTGAGTGTGGACAGGCTTTACATGAATTTTGTGTCCTAATGAATCAATTCGGTGTGCCATTGGCGCCAGGTAAGACTGTGGGTCCCTCGACCTTGATCGAGTTTCTGGGGATCGAGCTCGACTCGGTGGAAGGTTGTTTTCGATTACCCAAGGAAAAAGTGTTAAAATTCAGGTTATCCCTTGAGACATGTATTCGTGCAACGAAAGTAAACCTGCATCAATTGCAACAGGTGGTGGGTCAGTTGAATTTTGCCCTAAGAGTAATGCCGATGGCACGCCCTTTTTCCCGCTCGATTGCACAATCCATGGTCGGCTTGAAGGAAGGACATCATCGCACGAGACTCTCGGCAGAGGTTCGCCAGGACATGCGCATTTGGATTGCATTCCTGGCGGATTTCAATGGTCGAATTGTCTGGAACAAACCAGCTGTGTCTTCCGAGGAGTTGGGGCTTTGGACAGACTCGGCGGGGAGTATGGGTTTTGGCGCCATATTGGGTACACAATGGTCGGCTCAAAAATGGCCGTCATGGTGGCATGAGTGCGGGTTGACGAGTAACATTGCTTTTCTCGAACTGTTCCCTATTCTGGTGGCTTTGAAAACATGGCCAGAAGGGTTTAGGGATCACTCTGTGGTGTTCTGGTCTGATAACATGACCGTGGTTGAGTGTATCAATAGTCAGGCAGCACGATGCAAATTGATTCTGAGACTGCTCAAGGAAATTGTGTTGTTGTGCATGCAACTGAATGTACTGTTTAGGGCGCGACACGTGCCGGGGGTGATGAACCAAGCGGCTGATGCGCTTTCTCGTTTCCGTATGCAGGCCTTCTGGGG
Source organism: Lissotriton vulgaris (assembly GCF_964263255.1). NCBI lineage: Eukaryota > Metazoa > Chordata > Amphibia > Caudata > Salamandridae > Lissotriton > Lissotriton vulgaris. The sequence continues at coordinate 466,473 of NW_028246877.1, read as the reverse complement.
TTTTCTGCCCACAGCGGACCCGGTGGCGGCACCCTTTCCCGAAGCTCTCTGGTCTCTCGGTGCCCCGAACTACAAGACCTCGTGGGAGAGAGTTTAGCACCCAGGACGAGGAAGGCATATGAAGGGGCGTTCCGTTCCTATTGGGCCTTTTTGGGTACTGCCGGGGGGGAGCTTTGGGGTCAGGAAGAGTTTGTAGTGAGATTCCTGCTCTCTTTACATCAGGCAGGCAAGTCAGTAGCTACGGCCCAGAGGCATCGGGCCGCCATTTCCTTTATGGCAAGGGCTCATGGGATCCAGGACCCGACAGCGTCTTTCGTTGTGCAGAAAGCGCTACGTGGGTGGCAACGCCTTGAGGGTCGCAGAGTAGACGATAGGCACCCGATAGGTCTGGATAGGTTGGCCCTGTTATTGTCCGTGCTACCGGTAACATGTTCATCCCAGTACGAAGCAGTGTTGTTCCGAGCCGCATTTGCATTAGCATTCCATGGGGCTATGCGGGTAAGCGAATTAGTGGCAAAGAACAAGCAGGATACGATGGGGGGACTGTGCCGGGAACACATTCAGGTCAGGGAGGAGACAATGACGGTCTCGTTTGTCAGGTCCAAATCCGATCAGGGTGCAATCGGGGACTGCGTAATCATCCAGAGGATCCCCGGGTCTTCCATGTGCCCTGTTGTGTGCGTAGAGGAATATTTAGCGCAGAGGGTGGCAGCATGGGGGGGGACCTTGTTAAGACACGCTGACGCCACCCCACTGACGAGGTTTCAGTTTCAGCGGGTGCTTGCGATGTCGATTTCGGCCGTGGGCTTGAACCCCGGCGACTTTGGGACCCATTCCTTTCGGATAGGGGCTGCTACGGAGGCTACAGCCAGGGGTCTGAATGTTGAACAAGTAAAACGTGTGGGGCGTTGGTCCTCGAACTGTTATAAGAGGTATGTGCGGTTGCACATGTTGTGAAGCTGTAATGATGTACTCACGCTTCTTGTTTTTGTTTGGTTTTCAGTTGCGCAAGCCTACGAGGCGGGGCGGACTGTGCAGTCGACCCGACACCGGGGGGCCAGCGGTCAGACATTACCGGCTGTGAAAAAGGAGGTGTGGGTCGTGGGCCACTCATACGTGAGGCGTGACGCGGACGTATTCAAAGCAGGTGACATGATTCACGTGGCTGGGGAATACGGGTACAGTGTGTCCTTCTACGGAAAGGGCGGGCTCTGTATTGACCAGTTTCGATCATTTTTCGAGGGTTTGTTAGGGCGGACGAGGTCACCGCCGTCTGTAGTCATAGTACATCTTGGGGGCAATGATTTGGTGACCACTGGTAGACGACTTCTTCTTGAGGCGATGCTTTCCACGGTAAGTTGGTTGGCGAGAAGAGTTCCAGGGTGCACAATTGCATGGTCCCATATGATCCCACGAAAAGTGTGGCGGGGGGCTATTTCTGTTTCTGCTCTGAATCATTCAGTAAGGAAAATTAATAATAAAGTGAGTAGATTGTTCCGTTCAAGTACACTGCATTCTATTTCGCATGGTTGTATTAAAGGGGACAGTATGTATTCGGGGGATGGTGTTCATTTGTCCCGGATGGGGAACGAGTTACTCATAGGAGACCTGATAGCCTGGCTAAAGACTTTATGACATGACCTTTAGGCAGGAGTGTTGTGGGGGGTCCGGATAGCCGGTCAACTATCCGGCCTGTGGCGGTAAGGTCATGATCGGTGAGCAGTAATTCAAAGATCCCTATGAGGGGGCGTCACCCATTACGGATGGGAGCGCGCGGGGGAGGTGGCCAATTGGCCCCTCAACGGGGAGGCGGTCCTGTCTAAGGAGAGGCCGCCGGAAGGAAAGGAAAGGTGGTCAAGGCCCCTTCCTGGATAGGAGGGGCTACGGCCCCTCCTGGGGAATTTCCCGGGGCCAGGACATCTGCGACGGCAGATGGGTAAGTTGTGTGGGGTGCGGGAGGGGGTTTACGCTACCTTTTAGACACCTCACACGAGTCCTCGAACGACCGTTAAATGGCGTCGAGTTTATTGGGGCCCCCGTCAAGTACAAAGGGAAATTGGTGGATGCACTTGAGGTACGCCTCTGTGCGGTCACTCCTCTCACAAGTGAGGGGGGTATTTCTGGTTTAGGGATCTGACACCGGTTACGACCTTGCCGTTGGCCCTTAACGTTAGGATGTACAATTTCAAGTCAAATGTTTTGTAGGATGTTAGTTCGGCTAGGAGAACCTTTGTATTAGAGATCTGTTAAGGTTAGCCAAACATCGTAATGTGGAAATGAAATTGTACATAATATGAAACTGTTATTTTAATGTTTTAATTTTGTTTCATATTTTAAATAAATACGGCCGGGAAGGGTGACTCCCTTCCCGCCTTCCAAAAGTTCATGAACGGTTTCCGGTTTCCCAATTCTTGGGGATTGTGTTGAGAGGGGTGGCGGGTATCTCAGCCATATGGAAAGGGGCGACCATTCGGTCCCCCCGAATGTATGGTGGAGTACCTCGATCCCCCCGGGAAGCCATCTTGGGCGGGAGGCGAGTCTCGGCTGGTATGCCCGAAGCGGCGTAGCCGGGGCGCGCCTTTTTCCCGCCCTAGAGTGGGCTGGCCTAGACACCGACGCGGCCGGACACGCCCTCGGAGGCAGGCGGGGGCGGGTTCACGCCCACCCTGAAGACGGATAAAAGAAGCGGAAGCCAAGAAAGCATCCTCTTGTTCCTGTGCTCTGAAGCTGCACCTCCCCGCTGCACGTGAGCTCGAGACGGAACGAAGAGCCAATTTTGACCCACCCACCAGCCCCTGAGGACAGCGATTCGTTGTGAATACAGTTGATATAGTATCTTTTGTTTTCTCTGTTTTCTTACAGGTTGTGATGATATCGTGAAATTTCTTAAGATGCAATAAAGATTGGTTATTTTCAGTATATTTCGCAAATAAAGTTTTGGAACAAGGATTGAGCAGTATTCACGCTTGGTAATAAGTGATGTTTGCTTTGTAATCTTAGTAACTTAGTTAGACTTGTCGTATTTATTTTGGTCGGGCGGTAAGGTCATGATCGGTGAGCAGTAATTCGAAGATCCCTATGAGGGGGCGTTACCCATTACGGATGGGAGCGCGCGGGGGAGGTGGCCAATTGGCCCCTCAACGGGGAGGCGGTCCTGTCTAAGGAGAGGCCGCCGGAAGGAAAGGAAAGGTGGTCAAGGCCCCTTCCTGGATAGGAGGGGCTACGGCCCCTCCTGGGGAATTTCCCGGGGCCAGGACATCTGCGACGGCAGATGGGTAAGTTGTGTGGGGTGCGGGAGGGGGTTTACGCTACCTTTTAGACACCTCACACGAGTCCTCGAACGACCGTTAAATGGCGTCGAGTTTATTGGGGCCCCCGTCAAGTACAAAGGGAAATTGGTGGATGCACTTGAGGTACGCCTCTGTGCGGTCACTCCTCTCACAAGTGAGGGGGGTATTTCTGGTTTAGGGATCTGACACCGGTTACGACCTTGCCGTTGGCCCTTAACGTTAGGATGTACAATTTCAAGTCAAATGTTTTGTAGGATGTTAGTTCGGCTAGGAGAACCTTTGTATTAGAGATCTGTTAAGGTTAGCCAAACATCGTAATGTGGAAATGAAATAGTACATAATATGAAACTGTTATTTTAATGTTTTAATTTTGTTTCATATTTTAAATAAATACGGCCGGGAAGGGTGACTCCCTTCCCGCCTTCCAAAAGTTCAAGAACGGTTTCCGGTTTCCCAATTCTTGGGGATTGTGTTGAGAGGGGGTGGCGGGTATCTCAGCCATATTGCAATAAGGAGTGGCAATATCTCAATGTAGACAATCCTAAACTGGCGAGTATTTATGGCATACCGGAGGTGCATAAAGATGTGAATGATCCACCTTTAAGGCCAATAGTAACAACCATTGGCTCAATAACTGAAACTTTGGCGAAATATATTGATGCCATCTTATGCCCTCATATCATTCGAACACCAGGCCATGTAAAAGACACAAGACAGATCATTAACCTAATAGAAAACACAAAATTTTGCAATACATCGCAAATCCTAGTCACGATGGACATAGAGGCTCTGTACAGCAACATTCCTATCCTAGGTGCACTAGAAGCCACGCATTGATTTATGCAAAAGTACCAAATTGCTTGTCCTACCATTTTTATATTGGAATCCTTAAAATTTTACTAACAGATTACATCTTTGAATTCAATGGCACCATCTATAGACAGCAGCAAGGAGTCAGCATGGGTGCTTCTTGTGCCCCGACTATAGCCAATATATACATGTCCTGGTTCGAGGACAAGTATGTATTTAATGAAATAGCGCCATTCTATGAGTCTGTGACAAAGTGGTCCAGATACATAGATGACGTTTTTTTCATTTAGACTGCAAACGAAGATAACTTGGAAGAATTCTTCGCTTGGATTAACAAATGTGACAATAACATCAAATTCACCAGCCATGCAGACAGGTCACAAGTTGAATACTTAGATGTGGTCATAAAACATCAGAGAGGGGCCCTTGTTGTTGAACTTTTTGTAAAGCCAACAGCAAGGAATACCCTCCTACACTATGACAGTTATCACCCTGTGCTGCAAAAAAATAGTGTACCATTTGGCGAATTTTTGCGCCTACGCCGCAATTGTACAAGCATCTCAGACTACGATGAAAAATCTATAATGATGAAGGCGAAATTCTTAATAAGAGGGTATCCAAACTTGTAAGGGACTCGTACAAGCGGGCTCGCTTCTACGATCGTCAATGTCTCCTTGAACCCAAACCAAGTAAATGCGTTCCCAATCTGATTTTTATAACCAAACACTCAACCTTGAATGACAGAATAAAACAGGCGATATATGCAAACGGGCATATATTAAATGTAAATTTACCCAAAGCTGACCAATTACCCAAACCAATCTTTGCCTACCCAAAAAACAAATCTCTGAAAGACCATATTGTAAGGTCAAGAATGCCAACGTACAAATCCATGACATATCAAACGTCATTGTACAAGGAACCTGTGGCAGGAACGTATGCTTGCTCGAACTGCAAGTCCTGCGAAACTGTATTACAAGGTCCTACTATAACATTTAATAAACAATTGGTGAAGCCGAAAGAACTTAACAATTGCAAGACTACGAATGTAATCTACCTAATCATATGTCCCTGCAAATTGGGATATGTGGGTCAGACGAGTAGAGCTCTTAATGTTAGACTGACGGAGCACAGATCCGCTATACGAACTAGGAAACTAACAGCGCCGATGGTCAGCCACTACACAGAACACAACCACACTCCAGAAAACATGTTGTGGTACATTCTAGAAAGGGTTCAAACAAAAACTGGCTTAGACTCAGATAAGGTTCGCAAGATGCGAGAAGTTTATTGGATTTTTTTTACTTGGGACCTCAAAGATTGGGCTGAATGCTGAAATTCCGTGGGAACAAGCAATATTGTAAGGCAAGAAATATGTCTCATGTTTCATGTTGTCAGAATTGTGGTATGAATCTTATGCATAATTTGTCTGACTTGCATGTAAAAACAACCTGATAAAAATGCCAGTGGATATGGTCATTAATGCATACTTTCCTTATTATTTTACACATTTAACAAGAATTCAGTGTAATTCAATACCAATACCGCAGCCAATGCTATTAAAATGGTTTGGGGTACTCTTCTGGCCAACCAATTCCTATAGAAATCTGAACTACATCAGCCCCAAGTATATTCACCAAGACCACACATTTCCTGGATAGCCATGAACATTGACAGTAAATCACCATTCTCTAAGGTCGGTACATACACTTCAAACAGAATTGATCGCCAGTACCTTTGTGCAGACGGGGCGGTGGCTGCACTATTTTCGTTAAGCTATGTAGCGTTTTATTTACACACATACCGAAACCTAATGCGTTGTGTCTCCCCGTAAATAGTTGCCCTATTACGTTACATGAAATGGACAATTTCCATCAATCCAAGATCTAGTAAATTAACGCCGGCAGCAAATAATAACTCACTCACTTATGCGAGTTTTCAATCTTTATTGCAATACATAGATGTAGCATCACATAATTAAATAAGACGGAGATACATAACACATTTAAATTCTAGAGCAATGTTGGCGCCCGCATAATTGCAACAAATCATTGGCCCGCCTGAGCCCGCACACAGATGAAGGAGTATATGTATACATTCCACCACTCCAATATGGTGGTAGTATTAGTGTTAAGGTCCCACAGTTCCCAGCACACACTTTTGAGAGACTAATTAATCCCCAATTAGGAGCGCGCCAAAACTAGTTTAAATGCTGTCTGTATAACCGTGCCATTTCGAACGGCACGAGCTAGAAGGACCCTGATGAGACGAATGTCTTCCTACATCAAGTAAGTTATGAGCCTAGAGACCCCCTATATACACGTGCAGCGTGTTATTTATGATTAGCAATCTTATGTACCCGGCAACTTCTTTTTTTTTTAAAAACGCGGTTAGTAGTAAACAGTATATACAAGTCCTGAAGCTGGCCTGTGATCTGTTTTTGTTAACTCGTAATCCGCCCACTATTCAGGGAAACGTGCACAATAATTTCAGGTCGCCTCTATATATATGATCTATTTGAAAATAGTGAGTGTCTTTAAGGAGACACGCGCTTAGAGGCACCCTTAGAACTTTTGAAATGTTATTTCGGATGAACTCTTTTTCTGGCATGTTCATACCCACTATCGGTAGGTGCAAATTACCCCTCATAACCTGATAAGAACTGCTTTAGTTTCCACCTTAAATGTAGCCATGGCTTAAACTAATAGATGTAATCATCTGTAGATGCCCTTAGTGAGTTTGAGACTCAATAGTTTGTTTTTCCTCCTCTGCCACGACCAAGAAGCGCAGGATCCGTATGACGCATTTCCGGCGCAATTAAATTCAAGCTGCCAACCAGTACTGACGAACAGGGCAGATACCTTTGCCACCTTCTATTAAGGTATTTGCGTTATATGTGATTCATATAGCTGCACATACAACAAGCGGTTATCACTGACAATCAAGCAACCTTTCCTTATATATTCTTTCAGTGTTTACCGTTGTTGCAGTGAAAATACACAAAGATATTCGCCCAGCACACACCTGAAGAGTGTTCCATGATGAAGTATGTACCATCATCTTCCCTATAAGTTAAGATATCTATATGAGTAGTACAGACTATTATTAACTTTAGTCTTGTCATCTCTTGTCCTCTCTCTAAACAGCGCTTAGAGCGACGAGGCATCACTGGGTAACATTACGGAACCACACATCACGAGTCTTCATCTAACTTTCTGAGAGCAAAACATACCTTTGAGCCTCTATTATACCCTCTAACAGGTAATATGAGCCATACGGGGAATTAAATTTATAACATAACAAACTAAAAGCACACACAGGATCTAACATTAGCCCTTCCATCTATAGATTTTAATAGGTTCAAGAATACCTCCGGGACCCACAGCCACAGATCGGATTATACCGTGATTCTTAGACACTCCAGGTATGGTCTTTCATGTAAAAACTGACACATTGTAGGATACTGATGAGAGACCTGTATGTATGTGACCATTCAGCCTCACTGCTATCTCTTTAATAGACATAATCAACTCTGCAGAGCGGTACACACACAACTGAAGACTTCGCTCACCTCCTCATTAACCAAAACACAGAGAGCCTTTCCAGTGGGATGCTTTCTATACCCTTGTACAAACTCTTCGCCCCCTGTCTGTAACACACCCATAGTCGGGCGGGGTTAGTGGCATGTAAGGCCTTGTGATCATCTTCCCTGTCTGTAGAACACTCATGGTCGGGCGGGGCTATTGGCATGCAAGGCCTTAGGATCACCTTCCCTATCACTCCAAACAACCTAGGGAGATAAGTTGCATTCTGACCATAATCCATAGACATTCTGACTTTCAATAGTTGCTGGCTCTAATCAAAGGAAGAAGAGAAAATAATGCTAGAAATGTATATAATGTTGATGTGAATTTTGTAAATATATGTATGATAAAATGTAAGTTTGTAGATAAATGTAAATAGTAAGAACACATAGATAAATAGGTTGTTAGATTACGGGGCAGAGAAAGTTTGTAGATAAATGTAAATAGTAAGAACACATTGATAAATAGGTTGTTAGATTACGGGGCAGAGAATAGTTGAAATTGATTGAACCTAATTGTTATTACAGTATATAGATAAGGAATGTCACAGGTTGTTGTATATAGATTGTGTTTTATACAAGAGAATTAATCGGAAATTCTTTATCATTGTAGTACTCAAAAATACATGAAAATACAGAACTCCTGAGGAAGGCCACACGCCGAAATGCGTTGATAGGAACTGGTTTTGTATTTGTCAACAACAAACAATCCCCATTTGTGTGCTAAAATTAGCAAATGCATTTATCATTGTAAATAGGATGCTATAGAATTTATTGTGGATATTTGTACTGAATTTGATGGATTTGTATAAAATGTATATGAGTTAAAAAAAGAGAAAAAGGGAAAAAAAAAGGAAAAAATTCATCAAATATTTATGAAAAAGATAATAAAATAGATTTTCATACATTTCTGCACCATGTTGTCAATCAATCTATAAACCAATTTGTGACGCATTTTAGATAAAACACACACATAACCCGGTGTATAGATCTCTTTTTCAAATGGTACTAGATTAAGGCCTCGGCGAGCCAATGTTTCAGACCACTGGCATCTGTGCAGAGCTTCGGACACACTTGCTTTTACAAATTAAGCACTAGGGATATATACGAGAAAGGATGTAGAGAGACAGGGAGAATTGTAAAAAGGGGAGAAAGAGCCAAGGGGTAACGACTTAGATACAGGGGTAATGGGAAAAGAAGAGAATAGAGAGAAGGAAGGGCGATAAAAGAGACAAGGGTGATACAGACAAAATTAAACAGATTAAGTGCTAGATGCAGTGCGGAATGGAAACACTAGTGGAGAATGGAGAGCGGTATGTGTAGCGATACAGGTGGGAATGGGGAGTGTGAAATGAGGAGATACAAAGGAAATAAGTGGGTATATTGAAGATACAGAAGGAAGGATGTGTAGATACAGGTAGAATTGGGAAGAGAAGAAAAAAGCGAAAAGACAGAAGGACAGAGTGAAGTACAGTAGAGATGCAGGAGAAAAGGGAGGGTGAGGATCTGGCAGTAAGTATCCATCAGTGGAGAACGGAGAGGGGGGGATGCAAAGTGCAGAGGTACAAAGCATATGGAGAAGAGTGAAAGGTTTTGAGATACGGAGGAAAAAAGAAAGAGAGGGAGGGGCTGAAAATATTAAAGGGGTGGTGCACTGAAGTGAAGAGGCCCTGCGAGCAGGTGCATAGCTATCTTTGGTGAAGGAGTACTAGTGCCATTGGGTTTGCATGTGCGCTTGCACCACTGTTCTAGTTGATTCCCAACCCATTGGGTTGGGGTGCCATTCCTTGCTTGCATTAGGGCCCAAGGCAGTCTTGCTATGCTCCTGCGATCTGTGTAACTAGGTTTTATAAGAAAGAGAATGTTGGTTTGAAATAGCTGGCTAGTTCTTAGTGGGACGCCTTTTCTGCATTGAGGAATTCTGTTGTGACCCTTCACAGTGCTCCTGGAGAGGCTGGAGTAATGCATGATGATGTGGTGCACAGTTATTGCAGATGTGTGATCTTGTGGTTTGCAATGTTTAAATGAAATACTTTGGGGCAGATTTACAATTACTGGCGCATCCCTGCATATCGGCAGGTATGCGCCAGTAATTGTGCCCCGCAGCTCCGCCACCCTTGATGCGCAGCATTTACGATGTGGCGCACCCTGGGGCAAAAAACGGCACAGATGCGTGACGCATCTGTGCCGTAAAAGCGTCGCATTGCTGGAGTTGCGTCGCAAGCTCCAGCAATGATCAGGGGGGCCCTATGTGCACAATCCTGCGTCAATCCTTACGCCTGCTTCAAGTAGGCGCAGGGTTTTGACGCAGCATGGGCCCAACGTGACTGAGTGATATCTTGTAGATTTCACTCAGCCACTTTTGGGAGGTGTTCCTGCGCCGGAACGCCCCCCCCCCCCCCCCGCCTGCGATGGTACACCTCTTCTGGCGCAGGGCTTTACAACGTGACGCATCTGGGAGATGCGTCACGTTGTAAATACCCTGCACCATGGCTCATCTTCTGCGCCGCCGCTGCGTCACAAAAGTGACACAACGGCGGCGTAAAAGCGGCGCAAGGGGCTTGTAAATCTGCCCCTATGTGCCTGTCACAATGTGGTCACGCCCCAAATAAAATGGCATCCAGTGTAACTGAGGACGTATGTTCACCAGGTACATTAGAGCGGTTGAAACAAAATACAATGTAAAAAGATCCTTTTAGTCTAGGATGTCAATTTTTGGAGATTGAAAAGTGAGGAATGCACCTGAGGTGAGCCATTATTTGTAGATGGTTTTGGGTCTATGGGTTGCTTTTCGCTAAAATGTTGGATGTAAGAGGTGTACCCTTATCTCATTAATTGCTTACAGGTGGCAATGAAGCCTATGTGGGCCAAGCAATCCATGTTCTGCTCTTTCCTTCCTTTCTTTCTTTTCAATCGATGATCTGTTCTTCATTACCTTCTTTCTTTATTTTCAATCCATGTTTGGCTTTTCCTCCCTTTCTTTCTTTCTTTGCAATCCATGATCAGCACTTTCTTTCTTTTCAATCCATGATCTTCTCTTCCTTTACTTTCTTTCTTTTTTTGTAATCCATGATCTGCTCTTTCTTTCTTTTCAATCCATGATCTTCTCTTCCTTTACTTTCTTTCTTTTTTTGTAATCCATGATCTGCTCTTTCTTTCTTTCTTTTCAATCCATGATCTGCTCTTCCTTTACTTTCTTTCTTTTTTTGTAATCCATGATCTGCTCTTTCTTTCTTTCTTTCTTTATTTGTTATCCAAGATCGACTCTTTCCTTCCTTCTTTCTTTTAATTTATGATCTGCTCTTTCTTTCTTTCTTTTCAATCCATGATCTGCTCTTCCTTTCATTTCTTTCTTTCTTTGTATTCCATGTTATGCTCTTTCTTTCCTTCCTTCTTTCTTTCTTTTCAATCCATGATCTGCTCTTTCGTTCTTCTTACCATAGATGTGTCTCTGTAATGCGTTTTCACGCATGCACACACCTGATGCAGCAGCATAATCAGTCTAAACTTTGGCTCTTCTTTGTCAGCAGACTGTACAATAAACCATTAGTGACAGGTACTTGCAGTTCCGCTATCATCTCACAGATGGCCTTCGATACAGTGAACCTGTCATGACATGTAAGGGATGAGGACACTTGTTAATTTTGAACTTTCATTGAGTACAGATGTCAAGGCTCGTTGGCTGTGCGCTGGCCTGAATTTAGCGTGGCCTGATAGTTTCCAGGATTCCTATTTTTGATTAAACGCATTTCATTAAACAATCGGGATCATCAAAGCTGGGCTGGGAATGGCATTTTATATCTTATGGCCGTGAGAATTCCTCCATGTTGATGGATGGGGCTGCCGGAAAGGAAAAGGGGTTTCAAATAAATTGTGATCCTGCAGTGTCTGGGCACGAATGTTACAGAATAACAGTAATAGGATTTCTGCACATCAAGTCATTTTACATATTCTCATTTCTCTCTGTCCACCTTTTTCGCCTGTATGAATTATGTATTGTTTAATTACTCCTACCTATACTTTTGATCATTCCACTTTTTATTTAAGCTTTTTCTTACTTTTGCATTTTACAATTAAACATATTATTCCCCCCTCCCCCTGTGATAAAAGTTAATTAGTGTATTTCTGGGCAGTGATTGATTTGGGTGAAGAACAGAGTGAGTGCACATGATGCTTGTTCTTGGACCTCATTCATTTGGTGTGTTTTTATTGTTAGTGATAATGGGTTCCTGATACTCTGGTAGGTTTTTCCCTACATTTGCAAGTGTAGATCAATACTTCATTTTTAATTTGTGGATGTGTGAATTGCTGTATTCTGAATTAACCGAAAATTTCTGTGATCCATGTTTGTCTTTCAGTTGGCTGGCTTGCTTTTCTATTGTTTTTCTCAAACGGTATGCACGCGATGTACAAAATTGTGAATATCTGTTGTTCTACCCAGTGTTTTATTTTCAGTACATATAATATGGTTTCTTACCAGTCTACTTTCCTGCGTTAAAACTCAGTACACCATTATTGCAAATGCATACTCCCCCCCCCCCCCCCCCCCCCTTTCCTTCCCCCCCCAAGAATTTCGAGGAAAGACTATGGTTTAGAAAAAAGGTTTTGGAACAGTCTAGTTGGATCAACCCATTCAATGTTACTGCTATGTGCAAATGACTACAGGGTTAGGGCCTGATGTACAAAATCGCGTGTTTGAATTTTAGCGATTTGCTATAAGGAAATTGCAAACTACGATGTACAACAGTGCGTTTGACACTGTTAGCAATTTGCAGTGGGGTGCAGATGGATCTGCCTCATCAATATACATGGTCACAATTTGCAATCCATTGGGAATGGCTACAATCACAGGGATGGTGACCTGCTGGGGTCAGCAGCTACCTTGTCTGCAATTGCTTTTTAAATGAAGCAAGATTTTTTTTTTGTAATGCAGCCCCTTTTCCTTAAATTGTATTTAAAAAATAAAAATGAAAAGCTACCTTTTCATTTTTTAAGAGGAGACAGTGATCCATGGGGCCACTGCTTGCTATTAAAAAATGTTGGCGCCCACATTCACAAAGTTCCTTTGGAACCCCTTCCCGTTGCCATTGGGTTACCACCAACTTGAAGTTGGTGGTAACTGCGAATGTTTTGCGTTCCCAGTCGCAAAACATTCTTACATACCGCTACGGTTCGGTATTCGGAATAGACGCCCAAAATACGCCCTTTTCTAAAACAGAATCGTAATCCCTAGTTGCGATTTGGTATTAGTTTACCGAATCGCAAATAGGGTTTGATACCTTCAGAAAATGCTTTTTTCTGGTCGCAAACGTCCCAATTCTGGGAACCGGTTAGTTTGCAAGCAAAATAAAGCATTGTACATCTGACCCTCAGTTTAGTTGCTTTTTTATTTGAACATTGATAAAGAGTTACATAGAAAATATTTTTAAAATGCTGTTTATTTCACTAAGATAATGTCAACAAGGATACAGTATAGAATGATAATTAATGTGCACACACATTATGTAGCTGAATGTAAAGAATTGTGAGTAGAAAGTGCAAAAGAGAAATTCCTGTTGTAGAATATTTCAGCATCTCGTTTATTTTGGCACAAACTAAAGATAGTTCTAACGAGGCTGGAATGTGACACAGAACCCTTATGGCATCCTACACAAGCATGCCTAGTCAATCTTCATAGCTCAGACCATCCATCAGACGGAGTATAACGTACTGAGCGACCCTACTCCCCCCTCCTGTTTCCACTAGTTTGTTCTCTTGCACACTAGCTTGATCAAGTGCAGAGCACAGAAAACCTTTTGGTTTTACCAGCAAGAACAGACATACGGGAAGCCTCTGGCTGGGCTCATACGTCACTGATGTGCACTGATCATCAGTTCTCATGGCCAATGGCAGTGACCCGGAGCCAGTGACCCGGGCCTGCAGTTACCCCTAATTAATCTGCATAGAGATGAAAGTCTGTGTCCTGCAATTACTCTTGGCCTCTTCAGAATCTCGCTGTGATCCGAGCACGTGCAAGGAGTACAGAACCGGAAGATATTTAATTTTTTTAATCGTGCTAGGCAACAAAATCCTTAAACTCAGAGCAGTAATTGCCTCTTTGTGTTTCCGAGCTCTGAGTCATCAAAACGTGCAGTAACTCGGAGATTTTTTCAGAAAATATATGCGCCGAAGACGTGAAAAGAGGCGTTCCGACCCCATCGCACTGGCACACATTCTGTTATCTTTTTGCTGGAATTAGGACCCCAACACTCAACACATGGTCCCTGAGCAGTCAAGTCTACAGGGTATAGGCAAAACAACATTAAACAAGCATTGGTAAATGCATTAGGTTTCACCTATGTGATTAATAATAAGCTGTTGTTTGTTGTAAGTTGTAGCTTGCTGAGTAGGTGTACAATAAAAGTTACAGGAAGTCTGTTAAAGTGTTATGACTTGTTTCTGAACAAAAAGGCAATATAGTGTGCTGGTACTAGTGGTACAGTGCGGATAAGTAATAGGAACATTTTGAAAACTGAAAGAGGGAAATAATAAAATTAATTGATGTAATAGCAATATTATGGGTCTAGAGGAGTTCTGACAACTTTTGGGCCCGGTGCCACTGCACCCGCTGCACCATTCAAATCATATTATGTTATGTTAATTTTATTTATACAGCGCGCAGCTGCCCCAGCAAAGGGGCGTCCTGGCGCTTTGAACAAGTACCAAAACATAACACACATACAGGGAGAAAACAGACAACTAAGCAAGTGCAGGAAACAAAGTTTTGATGGCACGCCTGAAGGCGGCCAGATTGTTCAGAGCTCCGATGTGCACTGGGAGAGAGTTCCATAACCCAGCGGCAAGTACTCGGTAAGAGCGGCCACCCATCCTGCTGAGTTTAAAGCGGGGGCAGACCGCGAGATGAAGGGCCTCCGATCTCAAAGACCTTGAAGGCACGTAAGGGATGAGTAAATTAGTCAGTGCAGGCGGCGAGGAGAGCTTCAAAATTTTAAAGGCCAGACAGAGCGCCTTAAACTTAATTCTCTGCCTTACCGGAAGCCAGTGAAGGGCAGAGATAGTGCTGGAGGCCGAGCAGTGCCTGGGAAGGCCAACAATGGCCCGCGCCGCAGCATTCTGTACCCTTTGTAGCCTAGATGCCTCAGCCTGATTTACCTCCAACATCAGCGCGCTACCGTAATCCAGCCGAGACAGACCCTATTGCCTGTAAAGTAAAATCACTTGTGACCAGTGGCGGTTCCACCACGTGGGCGTTGGGGCGTTGCCCCCACTGCTTTCTCGCAGTGCGAGAAGCAGAAACGTATTTTACGTCTCTGCTTCTCGCACTGCGAGAAAGCAGAAGGGTATTCCTGATTGCCGGGATGTGGGCGGGCAGGTGGGCGGTTCAGGGAGGAGTGGCTAGCCCAATGTTATGGGCGCTGACTCTTTGGCCGGCCCCAGGGCCAGCCAAACCAGTCATAGCACTCTCCACTTTCTTCATGTAGGCTGCAGCGCAGCCTGCATGAAAAAAACGGCCTCCCCTAAGACGCCTGTAAGGACGGCGGCCTATCCAATCTTAACGCTGCCATTGCAGCGCATTGTGATTGGCTTAGGGGAAGGAGGGAGGCTGCCTGTTACTGCTTGCTGTTTTCAGAGAGCGGGAGGCGCAACACAGGAGTCCGGCCCGGAGACAAGGTAAGTTCTTTTTTTTTTTTTTCATTTATTTAAATTAAATTGTGCTGAAACATAAGATTAGAGGGTCGGCCTAACGTGCATTGCACACCAATAGTGTAGGAGAGGTCTGGGCCTAAGCTGGGGCATCTGCCGATCGCCCCATGCAGCTCCTACCAGGGCCAGTGCGTGCCATTCCCCGGGGCTTCATTGGAGTCTGTGGGTCACTGTGTAGCCCATATATAATACAGCTGGCCTGTCTTTACCACAGTACAAGAGAAAGGTGTGGGTCACGCACTCCTCGATGTATCAAAATTGATGTTCTGTGGTGTGCTGCGGAGATATCACCCCCCGACAAGAAGGTGTGAAAATCACTTATGGTTGGTGGCACCTAGTGTAGATGCCAACTCTCAGCGCACAACCTTGATTGAAACCAATAAGTTTCTTAAATGAATCATTCCAAGTTGCAGTTAAAGATTAAATCAAGTTCATCATTGATCATCCATGTTTAATTTCACATGTGTTGTTTGTTCAAATCAATGAGATAAACATGTCATGCATGTATCCGATATCACAAAGTATGAATGCACATTATTTCCCAATGCATTTCGGATACTAGATCCTTCATCAGGGGAATCCTAAAAATAAAATAAGTAAACTAAGTATGATCCTCGACGGTGGAACAATATGTACAAACATTTATGTGCCAAAAGATAAATGTAAAAAGATAATCACTGTGAAAGAAATCCAGTCAGGTAGGTGCACGAAAACGTAAGTCAAACGGTGACAAAAAGATACCAGAAACAAACGTACTCATACATGCAAAAATGAAAGATTAGCGCTGTAAGATGAAAGCGAAAAATCATGGTGCTCGGGAAACATAATGTGTAAAGAAATAGCTACTCGCAAATACACCAGCGTCATGCCAACACATAGATAACGAGTCCAGAATCTCCCCAAGGTGAAAGAGTTAAGCTTGCCCGACTGGCGTGAACGTTAACCCGATTTAGAGTGCACTTACGGAAAACTGCAGGCAAGAACGCGCGTCCTGCCGTTTGCGCTCTTCGCCATCAGCTGAGAAGCGTGGTGTTTGGTGAACGCGGAAGTATAACGAAGATACCGAGTAAACATAGAGAAAGGACCAATGGTGTGGCGGCCATGTTAGAGTGGTAAAATAGGACGCTAACCTCGAAGATAGAGGGTTAGTGAGGAAAAACAAGAGTGAGCAGGTATACACATAACCAATGTTAGAAGAATGAATAAGAAAAAGCATATGGAAGCTATATTAAATGTCAAGTGGACATGAACGGACAAATGAAAAATTAAAACATAATAGCAAATAGTACACAGGTGAATGTTAAGTATCACATCAGTTAAAGAAGTTGCACTATAAATAACATTGAAACTCCATCCGATCATTCAGACCAGATGGTTTCATGGTCTGAAGAAATTTGATCCAGTGATTTACAACGTGAAACTGATGTGATACTTAACATTTGTTTTTCCTCACTAACCCTCTATCTTCGAGGTTAGCGTCCTATTTTACCACTCTAACATGGCCGCCACACCATTGGTCCTTTCTCTATGTTTACTCGGTATCTTCGTTATACTTCCGCGTTCACCAAACACCACGCTTCTCAGCTGATGGCGAAGAGCGCAAACGGCAGGACGCGCGTTCTTGCCTGCAGTTTTCCGTAAGTGCACTCTAAATCGGGTTAACGTTCACGCCAGTCGGGCAAGCTTAACTCTTTCACCTTGGGGAGATTCTGGACTCGTTATCTATGTGTTGGCATGACGCTGGTGTATTTGCGAGTAGCTATTTCTTTACACATTATGTTTCCCGAGCACCATGATTTTTCGCTTTCATCTTACAGCGCTAATCTTTCATTTTTGCATGTATGAGTACGTTTGTTTCTGGTATCTTTTTGTCACCGTTTGACTTACGTTTTCGTGCACCTACCTGACTGGATTTCTTTCACAGTGATTATCTTTTTACATTTATCTTTTGGCACATAAATGTTTGTACATATTGTTCCACCGTCGAGGATCATACTTAGTTTACTTATTTTATTTTTAGGATTCCCCTGATGAAGGATCTAGTATCCGAAATGCATTGGGAAATATGTGCATTCATACTTTGTGATATCGGATACATGCATGACATGTTTATCTCATTGATTTGAACAAACAACACATGTGAAATTAAACATGGATGATCAATGATGAACTTGATTTAATCTTTAACTGCAACTTGGAATGATTCATTTAAGAAACTTATTGGTTTCAATCAAGGTTGTGCGCTGAGAGTTGGCATCTACACTAGGTGCCACCAACCATAAGTGATTTACCACAGTACAGCCAGTTGCCGACTCGGTTTTACAACAGCGTCAGGTGCAGTGAAGTCCCGATGGGAAGGGCCAGCACCCAGCACCACAGCCGCTACTGATGTTCCCTCTCAGGCCTCCAGCCGAACCCTGTGGTAGGTGGTGGTGGTGGCACCGGGCCCAGGCTGCCCCCGCCGAGCAGCACAGCGCCCTTCACGTTCTTGGGCCTCACATCCAGGCCAGCAGTGTGCAACTGGTCCCAGGACGGCACCAGCGGGATCAGGTGTTCCCGACCTCAGGCTCTCCAGCTGCCCCTGTCGCCGCAGGGCCTTAAAGGCAGGCTGGGTCGTTCCAGACACTGATTTGGTGCCTGGTCCCAGAGCCACCTTGGCTCGTAATCCAGTCTTCACGGGCAAAATTAAATTAAACCCACCCCCCGCAACACCCCCCCCCCCCCCACCCCGCGACCCCCTCCCGTCATGCTGGCCGTGATCGGCGCAGACACATGGTATTCCCCGCTTGGGGCACTGCAGTGCTATTTTCAGGTAATGGGAGCCGGCCGTGGGCCAGGGCCCGACGGAGGGGGCATGAGTAACTGCTTCAGATAATCCATAGTTTCCTAATCAGAGCAGAACCATCTCTGGAACACGTGAATGATTCACGTGTTCCAGAGATGGTTCTGCTCTGATTAGGAAACTATGGATTATCTGAAGCAGTTACTCATGCCCCCTCCGTCGGGCCCGGTGCACGCACGAGCGTTGTGGTGAATTCCCTTCCCTCAGCTGTATAACTAAATTCAGTACGCCCCACTACTTTAAAAGTTCACTAGCCGCCACTGCTTGTGACTGCTTATTTAGTAGTTATATGTAGCAATGTTTGGTGTTCAGAGGAGTTCTGACAACTTTTGGCCCCAGTGCCACTGCATCTGCAGCACCATTGAAATCATGGCCCTAGTGCCTGCTAGATAACTTCACTTGTGACTGCCTGTTTAGTAGTAAAATTTAGCAATATTCTGCATTTAGTGAGGTCCCTAGATTTTTTAGCCTTGGTGCCACTGCACCTGCTGCACCACTCATATGAAGCCCCGTTTAACTGCAAGATAACTACATTGTGTCTGCCTGAATAGTTGTAAAATATAGCAATATTAGGAGTTTAGAGGAGTTCTCACAAAATGTGGGCCCGGTGCCACTGTACCTGCTGCACCATTCAAATCATGGTGAAGTTGTCTGCAAGGTAAATGCACTTGTGATTTTAGTAGTAAAATATAGTAATATTAGGTGCTTAGCGGGGTGTCTAGAGCTTTTGTTCCTGGTGCTACTGCATATTCTCCACCATTCAAATCATGACCCTTTTGCCTACTAGATAAATGCACTTGCAATTGTCTTGTTAAGAAGTAAAAACATGAGCAATAATCTGGGTTTAATGAGGTCCCTAGAGCTTTTGGCCCCAGTACCACTGCACCTGCTGCACCAATCAAATTAAGTCCCATTTAACTGCAAGGTAACTGCAATTATGACTGTTTAGTAGTCAAATATAGCAATATTATGTGTTTAGAGGAGTTCCGATAAATATTGGGCCAGGTGCTACTGCACCTGCTGCACCATTCAAATCATGACCCTGTTGTCTGAAAGGTAACTGCACTTATGACTGCCTGTTTAGTAGTAAAATATAGTAATAATAGGGGGGGGGGTTACAAGCCCCTGCGCCACTTTTGTGTCACTTTTCCCATGTTAAAAGTGACGCAAAAGTGGCGCAAGGGGCTTGTAAATCTGCCCCTAGGTGTTTAGTGGAGTGCCTAGAGCTTTTGGTCTTGGTGCTACTGCTCCATTCAAATCATGACTCTGTTGCCTATTAGATGAATGCACTTGTGATTGTCTTGTTTAGTAGTAACATTTAGCAATAATATGGGAATAGTGGGGTACCTAGAGCTTTTGGCCCCAGTGCCCCTGCACCTGCTACACCATTCAAATTAAGTCTCTTTTAACTGCAAGGTAACTGCAATTGTGACTGCCTGTTTAGTAGTCAAATATAGCAATATTATTTGTTTAGAGGAGTTCTGACAACGTTTGTGCCTGGTGCTACTACACCTGCTGTGCCATTCAAATCATGACCCTGTTGTATGCAAGTTAACTGCATTTGTGGTTGCCTGTTTAGCAATAAAATATAGCAATAATTGGAGTTTAGAGGGATGCCCGGGGCATTTGGTCCCAGTGCCACTTCACCTGTTGCACTATTTAAATCATGGTCCTAGCGCTTGGTAGATAACTGCACTTGTGACTGCTTGTTTAGTTGTAAAATATAGCAACATTAGGTGTTTAGAGGAGTTCTGATAACTTTTGGGCCGGTGCCACTGCACCTGCTGCATCATTCAAATATGCATGCAAGACAACTACACTTGTGACTGCCTATTTACTAGTAAAATATAGCAATAGTTGTTGTTAAATGAATGTGCATTTCTTTAATTCTGCAGTCAGTCCTTCAGTTCTCTAACACCAACTTTAACCTTGAATCATGCTTTTGTTTGTCTCAGCCCATCACCAGTATATCGTCTTGGAAGTACATCACCCCTTTGACCCCTTTAAATATTTTGCGAATTAGACTCTGAAATACCACAGCCGCAGACGCAAGGCAAAATCACGCAACAAATCAATAGTATCTGAAAGGGGTGATGAACACCCTAAGGTCCCTGCTGGATGTATGTAATTGGCCCTTGTGATAGGTCAACGTTAGACTATTGTCGAAAACCATTGCATCCCCTTGGATTGTGACAAAAGTTCCTCATTCCAACATAAGGGAAACTTGTCACTAAGGATGTTTTTATTCAATTAGCTGAGGTCAATGCATAACTGTAAATGGCCATCGGGCCCCAGGCTTTGACCAAGGGAGCCAACCACTCTGCACTCTCTACAGGTTCGATTATACCTTTAGTATCCAAGGCATCACACTCTTCCATGACACTCTCCCTTACATATAAGGGTATGTTCCTTACTTTATGACAGATTGGCATTGAACCCCTTTTACCGGCAAATACGCCCGGTAATTGGTTCTTAATCACTTCCTCCATAGGCACTGTTGGTTCACTTAGTAACATTACTTGGTCTCTCCTAATGGGGAGAAGGCTAATACCTAACGCCGCCTGATCCACCCACCCAAGTACAGATGGTCCTTTTTAAGCTACATACAATTTCTCTTGGGCTATCCTGTTTTTAAATTTAAACTGGACTTCTATGAATCAAACCATAGGGATCCTTTCTCCTGTAAATGTAACTGGGTGTATATCTGTTGAGTTCAAACGGTCACCAAAAACTGCTGAGCACTTGTCCTCCCACACAGAACGTTGCAATATTGTATATGGTGACCCAGAGTCAGGTACGATTTATATCTGTACACCTCTATGTTTATATGAAACATAAGCTTCTTCTTGGAGTTAACATTCACATCTAAAACAGCAGTTTCAATACTTAGTACCCCCTCATTACACGAAGGTTCATTCTCTCCTTCTGCGTCATCCTCATTTTCATTGTTATTCTTCTTCCCGCAAATCTTTTCAAAATGGCCTATGATTTCACTGTAAGCACACTTTGATTTAATCACAGGACAATTTTTATCCCTGGCCATATGTTCCTTATTACCACACCTAAAACACACAGGTCGTTTGTCCTCCACTTCTGTTATAGCTTTAGTAGACTTCTTTCACCCAGCACCCTTGCCACTTAGGGGTATATTCACAAGAACGTCTGATAACTACCGCAAGAGTAGCGTAACGCAACTTTCAGCATCAAGCGTGATAAGAAATCAGTGACAACCAGCGCAAGGGAAGCAATACTCACGCGCAATGCGGGAAAATAGTACAAGAACAGCACATGGAAAATGCCACTGAACAAAAATCATCAACAGCGGAGTATGAAGAATGCTCCCTGGCCAACTGCAGAGGACAACATGTACACCACAAAATCCAAGCACCATGGAAGAACAGAACCAACAGGCACACTGCACGAAGGAGACCAGTGGCAGACAGAGCATAGCCTCAGGAGCGACACACCCACCGCACAGCATACGCACACAATCAGGAGTACACCCCGGCAGTGACAACATCCTGGGTCAAACAGTACTCCCACCACATTTGAACACAGGACACAACTGTTTCAGAAAATGTGCACAACCTGTCAAATCACAACTGGAACGCAGGGAAACGTAACATCAAAAAGCATAAGTACAAGCTGAGACCTGAAAAAATGTTTTATTCATACATCAAGTGCATTTGGACATTTTCTACTGTCGCTTGATTGCCATGGACGATTACAATGTGACGTGCTCATGAGCAGTAAGTGTCAATGGTGGTATTCTTACGGGCCATTCCTGCTGCTGCTGCAGTGGGATGTGGGCCACATGCCACATCACCACCATCATCGGCCGGTACCTCTGGAACTGGGATCTATGGGGCCCTGGTGCGAACACAGATGTTGTGCAACACACAACATGCAACGATCAGCTTGCACACGATGTTCCTAGTTATTAATTTATTTTAAGTTTACATAATGTATTTAATAATTAATGTGTCAATTTAATTAATAATAGTTTACTAATTAGTTGTTAATTAATTTCCATTAATCAATTAATAATTAGTTATGTTAATTGTTCCATTAATTTTAGGTGTGGGTTGTGGTGTATATGTGTGTAAATGGTATGAAGGGTGGTAAGTAATCCATTTTTAATTGATTAATTATTAAATATTTTTAAATGAATTTCCATTAATTAATTAGTAATTATTCATTGTAATTGTGTAATTATTTTAGGTGTGTGTTGTGGTGTTTATAAGTGTAAATGGTGTGGAAGATGGTAAGTAATTCATTTTTTATTGATTAATTAATACATATTTATAAATTTCATTTCCATTAATTAATTAGTAATTATTACATTTAATTGTGTAAATAATTTTAGGTGTGTTGTGGATATTATAGTGTTAATTAATGTGTAATTAATGCTTTTTTTATTATCTTTGTTAATAGTAATATATTTAAATTTATATATTAATTATGTTAATCTTGGAAATTAAATTTAATAAACACGTTGATGGTTTTGTTTTTTTATTGTTGTGGGATCCAACCCTTTTCCTACTGTTGCACTCACTGGAGTGGGAATAGTAATTTTTACCCCTCCGCTATCCAGTGCTTTCCCTACTGTTGTACTCACTGGAGTGGGAATAGTAATTTTCACCCGTACGCTATCCAGCGCTTTCCCTACTGTTGCACTCACTGGAGTGGGAATAGTAATTTTTACTCCTACGTTACCCAACGCTTTCCCTACTGTTGCACTCACTGGAGTGGGAATAGTAATTTTTACCCCTACGCTATCCAATGCTTTCCTTTCTGTTGCACTCACTGGAGTGGAAATAGTAATTTTTATCCCTACGCTATCCAGTGCTTTCCCAACTGTTGCACTCACTGGAGTGGGAATAGTAAGTTTTACTCCTCCGCTATCCAACGCTTTTCCTACTGTTGCACTCACTGGAGTGGGAATATACATGTTCAGCCCTCCGCTTTTAAACGCTTTCCCTACTGTTGTACTCACTGGAGTGGCAATAGTAATTTTTACCCCGCCGCTATCCAACAATTTCCCTACTGTTGCACTCACTGGAGTAGGAATAGTAATTGTTACCCCTACGCTATCCAGCGCTTTCCCTACTGTTGCACTCACTGGAGTGGGAATAGTAATTTTTACCTCCACGCTATTCAACGCTTTCCCTACTGTTGCACTCACTAGAGTGAGAATAGTCATTTTTACCCCTACGCTATCCAGCGCTTTCCCTACTGTTGCACTCACTGGAGTGGGAAAAGTAATTTTTACCCCTACGCTATCCAGCGCTTTCCCTACTGTCACACTCACTGGAGCGGGAATAGTCATTTTTACGCCTACGCTATACAACGCTTTCCCTACAGTCGCACTCACTGGAGTGGGAATAGTAATTTTTACCCCTACGCTATCCAACGCTTTCCCTAATGTTGCACTCACTGGGGTGGGAATAGTCATTTTTACCCCTAAGCTATCCAATTCTTTCCTTACTGTTGCACTCACTGGAGTGGGAATAGTAATTTTTACCGCTACGCTATCCAGCGCTTTCCCAACTGTTGCACTCACTGGAGTGGGAATAGTAATTTTTACTCCTCCGCAGCCACCGCTTTCCCTACTGTTGCACTCACTGGAGTGGGAATAGAAATGTTTAGCCCTCCGCTATCAAACGCTTTCCCTACTGTTGTACTCACTGGAGTGGCAATAGTCATTTTTACCCCGCCGCTATCCAACGCTTTCCCTACCGTTGCACTCACTGGAGTAGGAATAGTAATTGTTACCCCTACGCTATCCAGCGCTTTCCCTACTGTTGCACTCACTGGAGTGGGAATAGTAATTTTTACCCCCACGCTATTAAACGCTTTCCCTACTGTTGCACTCACTAGAGTGGGATTAGTAAATTTTACCCTTACTCTATCCAGCACTTTCCCTACTGTTGCACTCACTGGAGTGGGAAAAGTAATTTTTACCCCTACGCTATCCAGCGCTTTCCCTACTGTTGCACTCACTGGAGCGGGAATAGTCATTTTTACCCCTACGCTATCCAACGCTTTCCCTACTGTGGCACTCACTGGAGCGGGAATAGTCATTTTTACCCCTACGCTATACAACGCTTTCCCTACAGTCGCACTCACTGGAGTGGGAATAGTAATTTTTACCCCTACGCTATCCAACGCTTTCCTTACTGTTGCACTCACTAGAGTGGGAATAGTAATTTTTACGCCTACGCTCTCCAACGCTTTCCCTACTGTTGCACTCACTGGAGTGGGAATAGTCATTTTTACCCCTACGCTATCCAACGCTTTCCCTACTGTTGCACTCACTGGAGTGGGAATAGTAATTTTTACCCCTATGCTATCCAACGCTTTCCTTACTGTTGCAGTCACTGGAGTGGGAATAGTAATTGCTACCCCTACGCTATCCAACGATTTCCCTACTATTGCACTGACTGGAGTGGGAATAGTAATTTTTACCCCCTCGCTATCAAACATTTGCACTACTATTGTGTTTATTTTTTTATTAAATGTTATGTTTTATTATTTTTTTAATAGTTTAATGTGTATTTTAAATATAGAATATTTTATTAGATTTTAAATTATTTATATATGTGTATATTTTATATAATTTGCAAAGTTTATAAATCAAATAAAGATAATAGTTAAAATGTATTTAAGTAAATATATGTATATGTACACTTTTTTGTGTTTATATGTATTAAATTAAGTTTATTAGTTATATTAGTTAAAATATATATTACATGTAATTTATT
The DNA here is from genome assembly GCF_964263255.1 of Lissotriton vulgaris. NCBI lineage: Eukaryota > Metazoa > Chordata > Amphibia > Caudata > Salamandridae > Lissotriton > Lissotriton vulgaris. The sequence goes on along the minus strand of NW_028246877.1, from coordinate 441,480 downwards.
TTGTTAATAATAATATTATTTAATTTTATTTGCTATGTAATTTTTTTAAGTCGATATTTTTTACTTATATTTTTTACATCAATATTTGTGTGTCGATATTATTGCACTTACCTGTTTATGTATTAGAAGTCGATGTTCTTGTTATCAATATTTTCACATCAATATTTTTTTCATCGATATGTTTTACTATCCATATTTTAACATGGAACCAACTACACCACCAGTCTGTATAGGGTGCAGGGGTAGGCCAGGATGACCACGGAGTCTTGTGGTCGTGTCTCGTAGGTGTTCGTGTAGTTTGACATGTTGCATGTAGTTTGTTCACATGTGCATCCCCACAGTTGTGCATTGTGCTTTGGAGGCATTGTGCTGTGTTGGCTTGGTACTTACCAACGAGCAGTACCGTCCCATATGTGCCATCCTGGAAGCGCTGGTTGATGATGGTCTGTTAGAAGATGAAGGAATCATGCACGCTGCCTGGGTTGTTGGTGACGACATTGGTGAAGAGTCCCCAGTGGTCCACTATTGCTGCACCTTGATGAAATGTGTGTGTTTTCTGTTACGGTAGTGGTGTGCAGTATCCGTAGGGGGCACAAGTGGGGCATGTGTGCAGTCTATTGCCCCCAACAAAGCTGGGAATCTGGCATACGCTGGGAATTAGCAGCCAGTGCTTCCAGGAGTGAAGCGACAAGGGGTTGACCAGCCTATGCATGAGAAGGGAATCCCCCTCTCACACCTAGAAAAACACTTTCGCGAGTGTAACACATAGTCTGTATTACACCTACCCACCTTTTTTAGCTTGCACCAGGACTCTTTTAAATAGGTCCTGAGGAAAGCCAGATTAATCCTAAGGCACTGGCTGAAACATTTCGACCAATAACGGATGTAGGAGGTCGTAACTCACCACCAAAATATCCTCTTGCCTTATTTTTAACCGGTGACGGCGGCCCAGTCATTAAAATTTAATTTACCCTCGGGTACTGGGACCCTCGCCAAGCCGTTTTAACTGTCACGTCACCAACACCCTACACTGCACTCTCAGTAACATACCAGCTCCGCTGTAATCAGGCATTGAAGCACACCCGGGACACATTAGGTGTTACTGGGTGGGCCCGATGATGAAGCATGCCACCAACTAGGTTGGTGGGTGAGGGCTTCATGAATACACCTACAAGGTGTCCACTGACAAAACTAGTCAGAGTACCAACCATAAAGTCATACAGAGCTAGTCTTCTTTGTTGATATAAATGATGAAGCATGTCACATTAAGTGAGTGAGCCTACCTCGTCCAATTCATGGAATTGCCTTTTGTTCTGGAATTATAGTAGTAGCAGGTAGCAAGAAATACATTGGTGCATGTGTGCTTGAAAACAGCTGGTTTCAAGCAAAAGCAGGTTGTCATGCCAACTTTTGTGATGTGATTCTAGAGTAAGGCAAGTATGAGCCCCTCAGTGTCTTTTTTCTCCCCTCTTTGTGTGTTATAGTTCTTTCATTTGCAAGTGCTTCTCTTGGCAATGTTTACTACTTTTTGCCTTTACGTTGGGGAAAATGCAGAGGAGTGCGCACTTTGCTGGTTTGAGGTCCATACGAGGGGGGTGGTCTTGACCCGGGTTAGTGATGGTGTGGGCATTCAGTGGTGCCCTGGTGGTCTGAATGGGCTGGGCTTGGAGTGCGCAGGTCCACTGGGGCGTGTCTTGTAGGGAGCTAGTGGCTAAAACTTGGGTTGAAAAAGCAGTTAGCTTTTCAACTTGAGGCAATACAATAGCAATCAAAAAGTACTTTTTACATGCATACAATCATAAACATTTGAAGACAGTAAAAACTTTCTTTGCTTTATGTTAGTAAGGACAGTTGGTAGGGCCTGGTGACAAGACAAAAAGGCAAGGGATATAATGAAAGTAGGTGCGCATGATAAAGTAGATCAGAAGGCCCCATGAAGCAACCCTAGAGGAATCACGTGCACACAACAGAGTGCACATCTTGAAAAGCATGAGGTGGGCACGTGAGATTGAAATCAAATTAGGGACATGAGGTCAACATGCACATGAGGGTAGAGAGTGCACGTATGACCAGAATTCACAAGTGAAGCACCCCAAACATCGATGCACACACAAGAAAGGAAAGGAAAACCGGATGCATTACCTGGGACCACTGCCTGCCCCTAAAAAATATTTTTGCATGCATTCCCAAAAGGGAAGGGAAAGGGGTCCCTTGGGGACTCCTTCCTGTTTGCGACTGCCTTACCACCCTCTTGAAGAGGGTGGTAAACTGCAAGTGTTTTGCAACTGTCATTGCGGTGGCAAAACATTCTTACATAGGGTACAGACTCGCTATTGGGAAGGGACGCCCTTGGAAAGCCCCTTCCTAATAGCGAGTCGCTAACCCTAGTTTGCGAGCCGCTATTCAAATAACGACTCGCAAAATAGGGTTAGTGTATGGGCCCTAAGTTTTTTGCATGCGCAATTGAATCTAAAACCCACTTGCACATGCAAAAATCTGTCGTACAGCTGGCCCTACAGCTACAAAATATATAATATTTGGTGGTGACTGCAATTTAGTTTTAGATCCCTGTAGAGATTGGAACTCTAAGACGAAATTTGTTTTATTTGCCATGCATCAGCAATTTACTACAATTATTCACCAAAAATCTTGTGTTGATTCTTGGAGCTTATGTAACCGACAACTACAGGTAATAGAAGATGGTGTTTCAATACCGCCTTGTTACTAGACCCAGTTTTTACTTACACATTTGAGTACTTTACTACTAATTTTGTTACCCTTAACTCTTCCTCCAATCTCCCTTTTCATTTTCTATGGAATTTATTTAAAGCATCAGCTAGAAAATGTATTCTCTCCTATGTTTTCCAAAACAAAATTTAACTCTCAAAAGCGTTTGATATCCTGAAATGCATTAAACATTTGGAAACAGTTTATACAACCACTAATTCCAAGTTTCCTCTCAATAACCTCATTGTAGAAACATTTAATTACAATAAACTCTCTACAGAAAATGCTGCCTCCTATCTCCTCAAGGGAAGTGCTGGATATTATGGAGGTCAAAACAAAGCAGGTAAATTACTTACTACTTACCTTATAATTAAAAAAGAACAAACTAAAATTGAATCCATTCTAAAAGCAAATTCCCAACCTGCTTTTAAACATGTAGAAATTTTAGACAAATTCAAAACATATTATACTACACTTTATACCCCCGAATCCAATCTAAATCCAGAAGCCATATGACAATTTATCTCCTCTATTCAGAAAGACTTTGGCACCAACATGGATTTGTCCTCATTTCAAGTAGCTGTCTCCCTTAAAGATATTAATCAAGCAATGAAATTGATTTAAACAGGAAAAGCTCCTGGACCAGATAGTTTTCATGTTTAATTCAATTCACATTTTTCCAAACTTCTGCTTTCAAAACATCATCATCTATTCACTCACTTGGGGGCGTGGCTAGATCGCCAACGAGAATGGACGCCTGAGCCGTGAGCTCCGGGCCGATCTCTCCTTTATCCTGCAGATAGGACTCCTCCGGGGGTGGCCCCGACCCTGTGTGGGCGCCCTGCTCCAGTGCGCCACCCAAGCACTCTTCCTGGGGCCAACGGACGGCTTGGGCGTCTGCAAGACGGGAAGAGAGAGAGGCTCCGCCTGGGGACCCGGCCATCTTGATTGGGCCCGCAGCCAGCGGTGAATCCCCGATCTCGAGTGCACCTGAGGCCGACGTGCGCAGCCTGTACCTGGAGGGCACCTGGAGGTACCGCCGCTTCGAATGACCGGACGGAGGAGGCTCTAGCAGCTGGCGGGCGAGCTGGTGGGACATTGTAAAGTGGGCGACGAGTGGTGCCTGGGGGGCCGTGCGAGCCTGCGGCGACCCCCCCCCCTTGTGAAAGACGTAAAGTGGAGCCCACCCGCTATCGCCATAAACTGTACATAAAGCAGCGCCAGCGGAGCCCACCCGCGGCCTGCTGGCTGCACCCATTGCCCCGCCGTGCAGCGTGTGAGGGCCCTGACCGTCCCTGCGCTATCTGGGGATTGACTGCGGCTTCCCCCGGCCTGGAGCGGTGGAGCAGCCTTGGGCAGGTGCCCTACGCATCCGGCGGACGTGTTGCCGGGGGCTGGGGAGGCGGGGCGACCGACCTCCACCACTAGTGGACCCCTGCAGATTCTCCTGTCTAGCACCGCAGGAGACACCTTCGTGACAGCGGCGGCCCTGGGGGCGGCTGGCCCAGCGGAGGGGCGTTGGCAGAGCAACATGGCGCACTGAGAGCTGGCGATGGTTGGAGCCTTGTGGAGGACTGGACTAGAGTTGGCAGTGCTCAGTGGTGGAGTCATGGTGGGCCGGGTGGTACAGCCGCGCCGGAACCTGAGAGGTGGGTGCTTTGAGCGGATGTTCCACAGCACGAGGCGCTCCTGCGGCTTAGATTGGGCCGCCTGCCGCAGAGAAGGTCCTGCATTTGCAGAGGGTGGGCATCAACTGCTGCACATACCCGCTGCAGTCTGGAGCTGGGATCTGGAGCCCGGACTTGCAGAAGCGGGAAGAGAGGCCTAAGGGAGGTGGATAGGCCCGCCTGCGCAGCGGCGACGAGAGATACTCGCACCTGGCGGACCGGCGAGGGGGGACTGGACCCGGCCCGGAGCTGCTGCGGGGCTCTGCTGTGTTGGCTCCTGCATATCAGGCGTGGACTACCCTGGGAGCGGGCAGACCGTACAGGTAGAGTTCCCCCACTGGTAGCGGTCAAAGACATTGGAGACCCGCCACGATAGGAGGTTGCCACTTCCAGGGCCACTCCGCATAGGAGGCCGGCGGGGTGGTCTTCCTGCTTGCTCGCCCTACAAACACACCGGGGGGTGACGAGCGCGCAGTTCCTGCTCCAACGTGGGACGCCTGAAGGTGCTGAGGCGTTGGTATTGGCGCCGGCGGTCGGCCCTAGTGCTGAAGAATGGGAAAGGCGCGCAAGGTGCCTGGGAACGTGCCGATCGACCAGGCCGAGGATCCCCAGGGGGCACAGGAACTGGGCTTACATGGAAGCCAAAATGCAGGGCTACAACAGCAGCAGATGGACCAGATCCTTAAAGCCATATCTGATACCCGGACCGCGCTCCATCCGGACATTGCGCAGGTGTCGACCAGCATAGGATTGTTGAAGGCGGATCACGACAAACTATCCGATCGGGTCAAAAGCGCCGAGCTGGTGTTGGACCGGCTGGAACCGGCTCAGAAGGAGACGGATGCTGCAATGGACGACCTACTGTGCAGAGTGCAGCAGCTGGAGAGGAGGGCTGAGGACGAGGAAGGGCGCAATAGGCGCAACAACATTCGGGTGGTAGGTTCTGCCAGAAAAAGTCGAGGGGAGTGACATGGTCGCCTATCTGGAAGCGTGGTTGAGGGATGTGGTCACGCCTGAAGGCCTCACACACTTTTATACCCTGGAACGGGCGCATCGAGTTCCGGCCCGGCCGCCGGCGCCGGGCCGCCCTCCTCGCCCCGTGGTTGCGCGACTGCTGCACTTTAGAGATCAGGATATCATCTTGCGGCAGGCCGGGGCGTCCGGCCTATACAAGGTGGACAATGAGTCTGTCTCCCTCTACCCTGACTATTCCCAGGAGGTTTAGCGGAACCGCTTCTCCTTCCTGACGGTCAAGAGGGCCCTCCGAGAGGAGGGAGTACAGTACTCACTACTGTTCCCGGCACGCCTGAAGGTGATGGTGGACGGGGTGGCGACTTTCTGTGACACGCAGGAGGATGCTTGGCAATGGTTGGAGAAGTACCGCGCAGGCACGGATGGCACTTGCAAATGGGAGGAGACGACTGATCCACGCCCGAAACCCCGCAGGAGCCGGCGCGCCCGGAAACGCACGTTGGCCAAACGATCACCGCCTTCATCACAAACAGAGTTAGAGCGATTGGCAGCCCTGCAGGCGGTCTCTGCCATATCCGGGGCGGTTGAAGCGCCCTCACTGGCAGATTCCAGTTCGCAGCGGGGATCAGAGGAGGGGGGACTCCAGGGGCACAGATGAAGCTTCTGGTGGCTTGCCTCAAGTCACACCCCGGGCTGCTGATGGCCTACTGGACGAGTGACTCTCTGTGATGCCACGTAATGTACAGTGAGGGGGCAAGATGGCCCTATGGTAAAGAGGCGCCTGTAAAAAATGTGGGGATGTTTGTGAGACTTGGCAGGGGGATTGCTCTTCTCCTTGGATGGGGGGGCTGGATGGAGTGGGGGGTGCCTGGGGGGGCGCGCATGGGACGGGGCGCTGCTGGAGTGAGGAGGTTGACATATTCGAGATTGGTCTGTAGCACTGGGATACACTGTTTTTTACCTAGCTAGGTTGGCGCAAGGTCACCCCCTCTACCTCACATACTTTGCGAGCCTCTGGTCGTTACCGGAGTACCTCTGCTAGCGGGGGTTTGGGGTTTGGATGGGTAACAGCAGTTTGGCGCCTGTTCTGGGGGAGGGTGGGCTGAGGGTTTGTTGGGGTTGTTCTGTGTTGGGGGGGGTCCATTGCACTGCCCACTTGGTTAGGTGGGGATGGGTTGAACGTGGGAATTCAGGGTCAATGTCAGTGCGCTGGGGATTTTCGCAAAGGTTAGTGATGTATATGTATTTTCGAATGGGGACCCAACCTGAACTGAAATGTGTGACTTGGAATGTACAGGGACTGAATTCCATGCTGAAACGACATAAAGTGCATGCCTATCTTGTTGGCAGGGGGATCCAAGTGGCTTTCCTGCAGGAAACGCATATTGACCAATCCGAGGGGCGGGCTTTGCCGCGCAGATGGCGGGGTCAATTGTTTTATACTACTTATTCGGCCTTTGCGAGGGGAGTGTTAATATGGGTGAGGGCGGGGGTCCCGTTCCAGCCTCTGGTGACGTTAGTAGACCCTGATAAGAGGTATGCGGCTGTGCAGGGTAGGCTTGACGGGATTTGACGCTGTGCAGTGTCTATGCTCCGAATGTGGAACAGGCGGCTTTTTTTGCACGACTTTCAGGGAAATTGGCAACGGTCTTGACTGGCGCAGTCCTTCTTGGAGGGGATATCAATTCAGTAGTGGATGTAGAGCTGGACAGGTCACACCCACCGTTTGCGCAATCAGCTGTCCATAGACTGGCTAAGGGGAGGCGTGAGTGGTAAACTATGTGGAGATTGGTTGATGCCTGGTGGACGCAACACCCCGCTGAGAGGGATTATTCCTTCTATTCCTCCCAGCACGCCCTGCACGTCCGGCTTGATAGTATCCTCTGTTCGACAGATGTGCAGGGATTGGTCCGCCACAGTGAGTATCTGGCGAGGACAATCTCGGACCATAACCCTTGCCTAGTAGCGATCCGGTGGACCCGGCTGCGCCAGGCAATCCCCACGTGGCGGTTGAACCCGCTGGCGTTGGAAGACTCTGCATTTAATGCCTCGGTGGGCGACAGCGTGGAGGGCTACTTTGCCGTGAATGAGGGTACAGCTTCCAGCAGGGCCCTTGAATGGGACGCCTTCCATGGGCAGTGATCAGAGGCGCTTGTATCTCAGCAATGGCCGGGGCCCGCAAGACCCTCCTGCAAGACCTCACGAGTAGTGAGATCGATTGCGTTCTGTGGAACGGGCCACTCACGGAGATCCCGAAGCTCATGAGGCGGCTTCGACCGCTCGTGAAGAGGTTGCGGTGCAGATGGAAAGACTCCGCAGCTTCGATCATAAAGGAATGTCTGACATAATATCGACAGACAGAATATCGATATGCAAAAATATCGGAGCAAAAATATCGACAGCAAAAATATCGGAATCCTATCTTCATTAAGATAAGTACAAAAATATCGAAAAAATAACATCGAAGTACAAAAATATCGGAATCAAAAATATCGTTTTTTTAAATGTATTAATAATAATGTAAAAATAAATTTAAAATACATATAATTTTACAACTATTAAATAAAAATATTAAAACAAAATTAAAACTAATACATATACATTTAAAATAAATAAAACACGTAATAATTTAAAGTAATTTTAATTTTTTTCATGTAATTTATTTGATTTAATGTAATTTTTTTTGTTTTTACCCTGTACGCCTGTACCTCAAAAACCCAAAACTGACCCTGAACCCTAAAAATATCCCTGTACCCCAAAAACCCAAAACTGACCCTGAAACCTAAAAATACCCCTTTACCCAAAAACTGAAAACTGACCCTTATCCCTAAAAATATCCCTTTAACCAAAAACTGAAAACTGACCCTGAACCCTAAAAATACCCCTTTACCCAAAAACTGAAAACTGACCCTAAACCCTAAAAATACCCCTTTACCCAAAAACTGAAAACTGACCCTGAACCCTAAAAATACCCCTTTACCCATGAACTGAAAACTGACCCAGAACCCTAGAAATACCCCTTTACCCAAAAACTGAAAACTGACCCAGAACCCTAAAAATACCCCTTTACCCAAAAACTGAAAACTGACCCTGAACCCTAAAAATACCCCTTTACCCAAAAACTAAAAACTGACCCTGAACCCTAAAAATACCCCTTTACCCATGAACTGAAAACTGACCCTGAACCCTAAAAATACCCCTTTACCCAAAAACTGAAAACTGACCCAGAACCCTAAAAATACCCCTTTACCCAAAAACTGAAAACTGACCCTGAATCCTAAAAATACTCCTTTACCCAAAATTAATTATTATTATTTAATTACCAATTAATTATTAATTAACAATAACAATAAAGTAAATATATTAGCACATTTGCTGTAATTAATTTAATTTAATAATTAATATTATTTTTCCCAATTAATTAATTAAGAATAACAATAAATTATATATAAAAAACATTACTATAATTAATGTCATTTAAATAATTAATATTAATTAATTACCAACGAATTAATAATTATAAATATGTCAAAAATTATATTAATTAATTAATAGAAATTAATTATTAATTAAAATATGTACAAACATATAGCAATTAATTAATTATTATTAAATTACTTCCCACCCTATTAAATAAAAATAATAAAAAATTATTTCTTAATTAATTAATAATTCCTACTAATTAATAATTAATTTAACATAATTAAATTACTTCCCACCCTATTCCCCGATAAACCCACAACCTGCTACAGTAGTAAAAGACAATATTTAATTAAATTACATTAAAAATAAATAATAAAACATAATATACACTAAATTTATTTAAAAATTGATATTAGTAACATCAAAGTTATTAATTTCGATATTATTGACATCGATATTTACAACTTCGATATTACTGATATCATACCAATATCGATATTAAGACTGTCGATATTACTTACCTTCGATATTTTGTCCCATCGATATTTAAACTTCGATATTTTTGTATATCGATATTTTGTCTGTGTACCATCATAAAGAATATCTTGTTAGGGCGCACGCTGAGCGTGATAAAGTGCGATAAAGTGGGCTCCCTGCTGGCTTGGTTGGCCAATCCTGCAGCCCGTGGCACCCCGATTTTGGCCTTAACTGTTGCGGGGGCGCTTGGTCTACACCCAGAATGACATCAATGCTCACTTCTGTGATTATTATGCGCATCTGTACCAGAGCACGATGCCTCACGCGCTTGCAGAACTGGACGACTTCCTGACCGCCGCGCAGCTGCCGCATCTCGAACCGGAACAAGGGGACAGTCTTGGCAGTGAGATCTCTGTGGGGGAAATACGCGTGGCCATCAAACACATGGCGAGGATGGCTTGCCAATTGAGTTTTATGCGGCTTTTATTGATGTTTTGGCCCCGCGGCTGCACTCCGTCTATCGGGAGTCCTGGGATACTGGTACTCTCCCCGCCACATCCCGGGAGGCCATCATAATACCCCTCTTGAAACGGGGGGATGCTGGCTCTTGCTCTTCCTATCACCCCTATCTATGCTCACGACTGATTATAAAATCCTGAGCAGGGTCCTCGCAACACGACTTCTTGCCCATATGCGCTCGCTAGTTCATCCGGACCAGGCGGGCTTTATCCCCCAACGCACCACGGCCACCTGTGTGCACTGGTTGCTGCGGGTCATGGGAGGCGACTTCGAAGGGCTTCCGGAGGCTGCAGTGCTTTCGATTGATATCGAGAAGGCCTTCGATAGCGTGGAGTGGCCATACATGTTCCGGGTCTTGGAGGCGTTTGGGTTAGGAGAATGATTTGTGAAATGGGCGGTTCTGTTGTACAATGCGGCTTCGGCTAGAGTGAGGACGGGAGCCACGATCTCCGCAGCGTACCCGGTTGGCCGAGGCACGCGCCAGGGCTGTTCCCTGTCCCCCTTGCTGTTCGCGGTGGCCATTGAGCCCCTGGCGGCGCATGCTCGGATGGGGCAGGCCTATGTGGGCCTAGCACTGAGGGGCGTATCTCACTACATCTCTCTTTATGCGGACGATCTGTTGCTGTTTCTGGCTGATACCGGTGGTTCCCTACGTGGGGCCAAACGCCTTCTTCATCGCTTTGGCGACTTCTCGGGACTGCGGGTCAACTGGGGGAAGTCCTGCCTTTTCCCGGTGGATCCAAGGGACTGTGAATCCCAGATGGAGGGGAACCTTCGCTGGGAACATCGTTGCCTTACCTGGGCACTCAGATTTATCACACCCAATTGGACTTGTTAGAAGGCAACATTCACAGAGCACTCAGGAACCTGCAGGGATCCATGGGGTTCTGGCCAGCCCTGCCTCTCTCGGCGGCGGGCCGGGTGGCGTTGCTGAAGATGATTGTTCTTCCTCGCCTACTATACTTGTTTCGTACCCTGCCAGTGTGGGTGCCAGCGTCGTTCTTTCGCAAACTTAGATCCCTAACTACGGGGTTTATTTGGGGAGCGGGCAGGCGTCGTGTCGCTCTGGTAACACTGATGCGTCCCAGGGCTGATGGGGGATTAGCGGTCCTGGATTTTGAGTGGTACTACCTGGCAGCGCAGCTTCAATGGCTCACTCAGGCGGTGGCATGTGAGTTTCGCGGGCCGGAGGGACCGCAGAATAGGCTGATCCCAAGGCATGTCCTCTCTTTTATAGTTATGGGTCAGAAGTTGGAGCTCGGCCACCTCACTCTCGAAGAACGCACCCTCCGTCTGTGTTGTCTCCGGAGCCACGCGCACGGGCTCTCCCCGCCCCTATGCCCCAGAGATTCCCCTAGGGATGAGTACGGCCCTCCCACACGGAGGGGATTGGTCGGCTTTGGCAGCCTGGGAGGATCGTGGGCTGCACATGCTTGGAGACCTCTATCGCGATGGGGCGTTGTTGACCTTTCAGAAGTTGCAGGACGCTTATGATCTCTGCGGGGGGACTATCTGCTGCACGCTTCCCTGGTGACCAGTATCCAGAAACACTGGGGCGGGGGGCTTGCCGAACTGGCGACCTCCTTGGGATGCCAATATGTGGTCATGGCGGCTGGCACTTTTAAGGCCGTCACCTGTCTCTACCGGAGACTATCGACGGAGGCCATGGTACCCTTGGATGGGTTGCGTATCAAATGGGAACTAGATCTTGGGAGGCCCATCCTGAGACGACGTGGCCCCGGCTGGTGTGGCGCGCATGGAAGGGCACGCGGAATGCTCGGTTCCAAATGGTCCAGTTTTTCATGCTTCATAGAGCGTACTTGACGCCTGTTAAGATTTTGCACTATTTTGGGGGCACCACCTCCCCCTGCCCGCGTTGCGGCACGGAGGGAGCTGACTTTGCCCACATGTTTTGGTCTTGCGCAATACTGACAGCTTATTGGACTGTGGTGGTTGATTGTCTGAATGCAGTCATGGACTGGAAGATAAAAGTTGACAGGGCGTTTGTCTGTTGCTCTGGTTCCCGCACACCCCCCGCACGAAAGTCACTAGTAAGTTCTACGACCTGGGATTAATCCTAGCCAAACGGGAGCTTACCATGCACTGGAAGTCGCGCACCGGTCCTAGCTAGGTGCGTTGGAAGGCGTGCCTCCTGCGTTGGGCGCGAGCTGAGAGCTCTCTCCGGCTGCAGCAGGCGAGACGACAAGATAGCGACAGGGCATTGGAAGTGGCTAGAGCGTGGGAGGCACTGGTTACAGAACTACAGCGCCCGGTGGATAGCTAGAGTGACGAAGAGGAAGATGTGCTATAGGACTGGAGGCTGGCTGGGAGACCCGACTTTGCAGCGGTTAGGTCTTAGCGCATGGTTGGAAAGTGCATGTAGAAGTTGTCCCCCCTTGTACCAATTGATATGACAACACACACGACTGGAAGGAGGGTATTCCTGTTTATTGCTCTAATATAGGTTGAGCGAGGCGCACTGTTGGGGGAGGGTGGAGGGAGGGTCAGGTCATAAAAGGCATGAATAACACAGATTGCGTTGTATTTCGGAATAGCAGAGTGTTACTATCAAGTGATACAAGATGTTCCCACTTTGATAAGAATGCCAATAAAAATTATATTTACAAAAAAACAAAAAAATATCTATTCACTCACTTTGTTTCTTCCAAACCATCCAGTGGCACCTTTCAAGAGGCACTTATCTGCCTCATTTCTAAAGACGGATAAGTCCCACACTTGTGTAAAAACTATAAACCAATTCTGATTACAAAATATTTGCTAAAATCCTTACTGTCTATCTGGATCCCTTTTTATTATCACTTCTTATTGTTAAAGAACAGTCAGGTTTCTTCAAAGCCAGATATGATGCTGATAATACTAGAGTGTTTTTAATATGCTAAGTAAATCCCAAAAATCTACCCACTCCCTTGATATTAAAAAAGCTTTCTAACGCATTGATTGGACATTTATTTTCAATACACTTTCCTGGTTTGGTTTTGGTCCCAAATTTATCTCCTACATATCCTTGTTACACACTGCACCAACAGCTTTCATTTTTGCAAATGGTCTCATCTCTCCTTCTCTTTCCCTTTCTTTAAAGAGAGGTGTAAGACAGGGATGTCTCCTCTCCCCATTTCTTTTTATTATCGCATTGGACCATTTTCTCAAACATTTGACAAAATTCTAGCATACCTGATTTTTAAAATGGAAATAATCAAAGTGTGTGGCTATGCTGACTATATTACTTGGTCTTGCCCAAACCTGAATCCTCACACCTGAATCCGGCTTTCCTTGCAGAAGTCAAATCTTTTTCCGCTCTTTGTGGTTATAGATTAAATCATGATACGTGTGAAATTCTTCCCTATTTTATATTTTATATTTTAAACAGGATTTTTCTCAATTCAACTTTGCCTGGAGCCCTTACAAAATTAAATATCTAGGACTTTGGTTTTCATCTCTATTAAACATACTATATCTTTAAACCTGAACGCAGTTATCCCCACCTTATCCGCTTCAGCTGCTAGATTTCATCCTCTTTTTTTATTTCAAAGTATTTTATTAATTTTTATAAGCAGATACATTAGCATTTCTGTTACAAGGTTAGCAAAACGTAGTTTGTAGAGCAGTGATTACAGGTACTTTGAAATATATGTTTAGCTAACCCCCCTCTAACTTGACTTGCTGGAAAATTAGGCAAAGGATGATAAAAAGAAAGAAACAGGAAAGAAAGGGGTGAAAAGAGGATATAAGAGGTTCTGTAGCAATGAGCCTATTGGACTTATAGCCATCTATCATGGCAGGGCAGACGCTGCACTATTAAAATGATGCTTGCACCCATAATTTTTCTATCATTTATGCCATTCCCTTAACTATTCTAGCTTACATTTATTTAAATATATTATTCTATACTTTCCACCTTTCTATGAAAAAATAGAAAACCGTGTATGTTCCCTCGCAATTTTAAATGAAATAAATATCAAAGAGGCATGAATTTCCATGATTTTCATTCTTTTCATACTGCGTTTCTGCTTACACAAACTTCCAAATCTTTATCAGGATGCATGTGGAATTCTCTCACCTTTTGAAAGATATTGAATTAGCCTTCTTATCCCCCTTTTCGTTCAAAGAATTTCTCTACTTTTCTCAAAAAGCACACTTTTTATCATCCCCTTTTCATAAAACTACCAATGATATACAAAATCCTATACTTTTCACACATCTTTCAACCAGATAACAATTTCCTCACTCTTCTATTAGGCACAACAACCTTCTGAAAATCAACAATAGACCTATTTTTGGGAAAAGATGGAGAGATAAAGGTTTATTTTGGGTTCACCAACTCTTACCAAACGACTCTTTTATTAAATTTCCTCAAGCACAATTATTGTACAACTTCCCAAAATCATACTGTAATAAATACAATACTTGGGCCTCATTTATGAGGCCTTGCTTCAGTTTTGCGCTGCTGATGCGTCACTTTTTGTGACGCATCGGCGGCATAAAACATGCCTCCTGTTGCGCACTATTTACAAAGTGACGCATCGAAGCAGATGCGTCACTTTGTAAACCCCTGCGCTACATTATACCTGCGTCAGGTATAATGTATGCAGGGGGGGCGTTCCCCTGCAAAAAGCCTCGTAGAAGTGACGCAGTGAAATCTATGTGATTTCACTGCGTCACTTCTTGGACGTCGTTGCGTCAAAATCTTGCACCTGCCTCACAGCAGGCGTAAGAATGACGCAGGCCCTTTCACATGGGTCTTGCCCCATGTGAAAGGACGCATTGCTGGAGTTGCGTCACTTTTGTGACACACTCCAGCAATGCGTCACTTTTGCGCTTACAGATACGTCAGAAATACTGACGTATCTGTAACTCCTTGCAACATGATGCGTCATACAGTAAATATGACGCATCTGGTATGTCGCAAGGAGTGCGCACTGAGAAGTGACGCATCGCTGCTTTCACGCAGCGATGCGTCATTTCTCATAAATGAGGCCCACTGAATCCAAAGCATTGCTTGTACCGTAGTATCACTAATATCACATACCATACAATAGTCACCTTCTTCAAATATTATCCACTCATCCCAATACCTCATCCATTTACAAATTACTTACCACGATTCCAGAGAACAGAGATAAATCGGAAGTTGAATTACAATAGGAGCAAGATTTCCAGATTTCATGGCCCACCGCACTTTGGTATAAAATCTGATTGAAAATACGTGAAACATCATGATCTGCCAATACTACTAAAATTCTCTTTTTTATATATAACAGACTCATGATTACCTGAGCTAATCTACATAAATTTAACCTAGAATCCATGTGAAATTGTTGGTCATGCAACACTACCTCCACAAATTTATAATATGTTCTTTTTTCATGCCCATATACCTATACATTTTGACTGAAAGTATGGTCTCAAATTAATGCATTTTTTACTGCAAACATTCCATTTTCATCTTCAACTATTTTTCTTGGAAGCCTTTCAGATGTTTGGCAATACAACACTTCTAAAACTGTTATACTTGATTTATAAATTGCATTTTTCTTTTAGCAGATTACTAAGAACTGGAAACATCTACACAAATTTAGTTTCAAGCCTGGTGTTATAGTGTATGCTACAATCACCAAGTGCATATGTTACCGAAGTTTCAATAGTTAAGAGAGATAGTATTTGGTCACCTGTTACTGTCTGTTTAGACACTTGTGCTTGAAATTTTGCCCATCACCAACCTTTCTTGAAAGATGACCTCAAGCCTCCGTGAAATGTAGGTTATACTTTTTGTTTAGACTCCTTATATGAATTTTTATTGATTACTAGTGACTTTACACTTATACAGTTAATTTTTCACTCACCTCTGTTATCCTCTCAATAGATATTATTGTAATTTCTCGTATTCTTTCTTCCTTCCTGCCTTCCCTCCTTCCTTCCTTCTCTCGCTCGTTCTTTCTCTTACTATGCTATAAATTATTTGTATGCAAACTATTTCATTCCAATTCAATGCACATATTCCAGTGGAACCCCAGAGGCTTAAGTAGATAATACTAAAAGATCAATTTGTGGTAGGGTGGTTGAGCAGTTTGACTTATCAGAGGGCTGTGTTAATTATTTATTGTACACACTCGTATAAAACATTATTTTATTTCTAGAACCAAGAAGAACTTAGTTGCAGGTAAGTAACAGTTTTCAGAGCAGTAACACTTTTTAAAATGCAGTCAGAATTATTTTGCATGGCAGAAGGAATACTTTATTGTCTTGGAAATTCTTTGGTATTGTTAATCAAAAACAGTAGCAGTTAGCAATTGTAAGAGATAACAGTTGTATGCACTAGATAGAATGCAATGCAATCCTAAGGAAAAAAAACAAAGTTATGAGTTTAGCAGGTAAATACTTGACATACATTCCAGTCTCCAAGGGTTGGTTTGGTTTCAAGTAAGTACTGCACCATCAGCGGAATTGGGACAGACGAATGCAGAGGTCACAAGGCCCAATGTACATCAATGGAGGTTGTGGGCACCTGGGAGAGGCAGGGTTTACAGGTAAGTACCCGCCGTTTAAGGGCACAGGCCGCGGTAGTTAAGATCAGCACTGGGAGGGCCACAAGGCAGCACCAACACTACACCATCAGTGGAACAGGGGCGGCCAGGTGCAAGGTGCAAAATCAGAGTTGGGAGCCCAATCAGTTTAAATGGAGAATCTCGCTTGCACAAACAGGCTGTTGGCTCGGACCAGGAGGCTGGATGAAGGTGACCACCGGCTGGGCAGGTAAGTTAGAGTGTTAGGGGAGGGCGAGGTGCCATTGGTTGCGCTCCCCAAGATGATGCAGGGGTACCTTTTGGTGTCAGATCTTTTTGGTCTGAACCAGTCGCAGTAAGGGGGACCCTTCATGTTGAGGCGGCAGGCAACTTTGTGGGGTCCAGGAGGGGTCAGCCATTTTGGAGTCAAAGTCAGTATCACTGGGAGATGTCACTGGACAAGTAAGCCACTCAAACTTGGTCCGTGGGCGTCGGGTCCAGAGTGTCTAGGGGTCGCAAATCCGCATGGATCCAAAGTCCTTGAATTTGAAGGATTTTCTTGACAGGGCCGCTGTCCTTGGGTGATCTTGGTCTTTACTGAAGAGTGGCAATCTTCCTGTGGTTCTTGGAAGTCACTGGCTATGGGACAGGTGTTGTCTTCTTCACAAGTTTGTGTAGCACATTTCAATTGGAGAAAGATAGTCCCAGGACGCTAGTCAACTTCGGAAAAAAAATTAAGGAATCCAGGTCTTTTAAGCTCTTTACAACTGATGCTTTGACTAACATATTGAACTCCCATCCGATTCCTGGGGAAGGGTCCCTTGAAGACATTACTTCCAGTCTAGAGGAGTGGTTGCAGAACTGGGCATTGTATCTTGCCCCCCTAGGATACATAGAACTTCCAGAAAAAACATCTCTGCCCCCTGGTTCACAGAAGCCCTGAAGAAAAGCAAGAGTGCCTGTAAATGTTTGTAACGTTTATGGAGGAAAAGCTTTGATTCCAATAGCAAATAGACATATAAATTGACACTTAAAGCCCACTATCTTAAGGTACGCGAGGAGAAACCTGACCACAAAAATTGATTTAGCCAGTGAAAGGAGTAGATAGCTTTTTAGGATAGTAAAAGGCTTTGTTTCACCTACAGTTACCCAAAGATCTTTTGCTCCGACCATCGAATGGACCACTCAGATTACAGCTTTTTTTCATAACAAGATTAAGGCCATCCAAGAGATCTTTGATTTGCCGGTTGTTCTGAATCAAAACAATAGATTTCTGGGAAGATTTGTTGCAGGAGTTTCCTGCTATGACCTTGGATACCTCACTTGCTATTATGAAGACATTAAAATCTGGATCCCCTATAGATCCTTGTCCAGCTAAGATAATAGCCGGTGTTGCTGAAGTTTTAAATCCTGCGGTGAATAAAGCCCTGAACCTTTCCTTGTCTAGTGGTCAGGTCCCTGCCCGATGGAAAGTGGGTAAAATTATTCCTCTTCTGCAGAAGCCGTCAGCGGATCCTCTGGTGGCTAATAACTATAGCCTTTTACGTTGCTCCCTTTCTTTGCTAAAACCTTGGAGAAGCACGTAAACAAGGTTATCACTAAGTTCATTGAGGAAACCAATGTTCTGCAACCCAGCCAATCGAGTTTCAGGGCTAATTATAGCACGGAAACTGCTCTGCTGGAGGTCTCAGAAAATATCAAAGGTATGCTGGATCAAGGGGGTAAAGCAGTTTTGATACTGCTGGGCCTCTCTGCACCTTTTGATACCGTGCCCCATGGACGACTCCTTCAGAGATTGGAGGAATGCGGTATTGGGGGCACAGCTTTAGGTGGTTCTCTTCCTTTTTGGAGGACCGTCAGCAGGCGGTTTGGACACCTCCCTTTACAGTGGAAATCCCTGCACTGAGTGTGAGAGTGCCCCAGGGCTCAGTGTTGAGCCCTACTCTATTTAATATGTATATGTCTCCTTCGGCGCCACTGGCTGAGAGCTTAGGGGCCAAAGTTCTCACTTATGCCGATGATTCACAACTTTTGTTCACTTATGAAAAAGGGGATCCCTTTGATGAAAACCAAGTACATCTATGTTTAAGTGCTGTGTTCGATTGGTTCAGGGAGAACCAATTATCTTGTAATTCCGCTAAAACGGAAATTATCTTTTCCGGTCATACCCCAGCAGATGAATGGCGGAAATGGTGGCCATTGGATCAACCGGCTCCTGTTAGCCCTGTCACGACAGTTAAGAACTTAGGAGTGATGTTGGACTCTGATCTCTCCATGAAGACACAGGTGCAGTCAGTGGCTGGAACGTGTTTTAGGATGTTAAAAAGGATGAGGAATTTCCTAGCATTGCTACCAGTGACCCATAGAAAGACAGTGGTCCAGGCCTTGATAATGTCTAGGCTGGACTATGTTAATGTACTCTATTTGGGCATTCCTGAGTACTTATTAAACCGTCTTCAGATTGTTCAGAATTCAGCCGCTAGAGCAGTTTCTATGGCTGGACCTGGCTGGACCTAGAACCCACATGATGAATCATTTGAAATGACACCACTGGTTATCAGTAAGAAACAGAGTGGTTTTTAAGGCACTTGTGTTGGCCTTTAAGGCGCTGAATAACAGTGGGGCCCAGTATATCAGGAAAAGATTTGTGCCCTATTATCCAGCCAGGGCCCCGAGATCATCTACCCAACATCTGTTGCGGGTGCCTAAATTCTGCCGGACCAGGAGGGGTGGACGCTCCTTCCAGGTGGTAGTGAGCAGAATATGGAACAGGCTCCCGCTGTCTTTAAGACAAGAAGTAGATCTTCTGAGCTTGCGACGCCAGCTGAAAACCTGGTTGTTCCATCAATAATCTAAGTGGAGTATGAGTAGGAGGGAACGTTGGGCTCTCTTCCTAGCTTCCTTAGCGCCGGGACACTCTTCAGAGTAGCTGTGCGCTTGTACAAATACCCTATAACATTAACATTAACATTAGCAAGAGACAAACAGGTAGGGCTGGGGCCAAAGCAGTAGGTGTCTTCTTGCTGAGCCGCACGTTGTCCTCTTTATCCGTCTTCTTCGTAGGTTGCAGGAATCTAAGGATCAAGGTTCCGGGGCACCTCTAAATACTGAATTTAGGGGCATTACAGCTACCGGCAGCTGGTAGCCAATGGGCTATTTGCCTTTAGGGTGACTACACCTTTTGAATATGCCCTCCCTTTGGGGTAGAATACTTTCGTTCAAGATGAAGGATTTTCTAAGGAGGGGGGTCACCTCGGTCCAGGGCACCTTAGGGGTGGTCCTGATTACTTGTTTTCCAGCCGACCGTGCCACCAAAAGTGTGGTTTGGTCATGGAGCGGGCAACTCCACTGGCTGGAGAGGCCCTGGCAAGCATTACAAAGGAAGCCTTTTAGGCTCACCGCCTTGAATGCTGGGTTACTAGGGGGTAGGGGAGAAGCACCTCCACCCAGGCAGGCTTTGTTTCTGACCCATGAGAGCACAAGGGCTCTCACCTCAGGGGTCAGAAACATACTTGTGTGTGGCAGGCTGGTGCAGACCAGTCAGATGGACACAAGAAAGTTGGATGTTTTTCAGGGGGCATCTCTAAGAGGCCCTCTGAGTGCCCTTTTCCATAAATCCAGCAATGGCATCAATATGGGTTTATTGAGCTGAGACACTTCGTACCAAACTTCCCATCTTTCAGTAAAGCCATCATGGAGCTTTGTAGTTTGTGATGACAAACTCCCAGCCCATGTACTTAATTTGACTTCACTGCACTTTCAATGTCTCTGAATGGCACAGACACTGTAGGGGCATATTGCTCTTGCAGCTATGCCCTCACCTATGCTATAGTGCACCCTGTCTTAGGGCTGTGAGTTCTGCTAGAGGGGTGATTTACCTATGCCACAGGCAGTGGGCATAGCACACAAGGATGTGTGCAATTTCAACTCTTCAGTTTTGTCTGCACCAAAACACGCAACCTGCAATGGGGGTGTGTGTATGGCAGTGTGTGTGTTATAAGGTGTGGGGTTCCTGAGAGTGGCACAATGCATGCTGCAGCCCTCAGAGGCCCTCTGTGGGCACAAGGCCCATTTATTTATTTATTTATTTGCGGGTTTATAACGCGCTAGGATCACCTCCCAAAGGAGTATCTCCGCGCCTTTGGCATCCTTCTTGCACATAGACAGTGAGTACATGTCTTATCTAATAATTTTGAAATAAAAAGGTTTTTAATTGTTTCCTGAACGGAAGATATTCCTTACAGAGTCTTAAGGAAACTGGGAGTCTGTTCCACAGCATTGGACCCGCAATTGAAAGGGCTCTACCACCCGGTCTAGTCTTTTTTGCTCTCGGGACCTGTAGCAGAGCTTGTTCACTGGATCTTAAGGATCGCAAAGGTTTGTAGGGGAGAAATTTATTAGACAAATACCCAGGGCCTTTCTTCTGGAGACACTTGTGTATTATGCAACAAGTCTTGTACTTCACCCTTTGCTTGACAGGAAGCCAATGCAGGGTGTTCAAGAGGGGTTTGGAGGGGGTGCGAGGAGGCTGTTTTAGAACAAGGCGAGCCGCAGTATTTTGGATCACCTGCAATCTGGCAATTACTCCCTCATTGGCTGACAGAAGCAGCCCATTACAATAGTCTAAACGACTCAACACCAGGGCCTGCACTAGCGTTCTCCTGGTGGAGTCAGGGAGCAAGGGAAACACTTTCCTTAACATACCGATGACATGAAAACAGGAGCCCACCACTTGGTTGCTATGTTGCTTCAGGGATAGCTCCTGGTCCAGACGCACACCGAGATTTTTTACCACCTGTTTAGGCTCCGGGACTGGTCCCAAATCCTGTGGCCACCAATCGGGGGACCACAGGAGTTTGGCCTCACCGAACAGCATCACCTCCGTTTTAGCAACATTACATTGCAGGAAGTTAGATGCCATCCAGTGGGCCACTGCCTTCATCCCCTGGGAGAAGGAGTTCCTGACCTCATCGGTAAAGTGTGTAAAAGGGAAGAGGAGTTGGGTGTCGTCCGCATACGAGACAGGGATAAACCCATGGGACCTCATGATGTTCGCTAGGGGGGCCACGTAGATATTGAACAAGGTAGGGCTCAAGCAAGAGCCCTGTGGCACCCCCTTCGAGATCTCCAACTCCTCTGACCGATAGGCACCCAAGGTGACTGTTTGGGTGCGGTCTGTCAGGAAGCTCCTCAACCACGCTAGGGCCTCGCCTTCCAGGCCGATGTTGATAAGCCTGGTGGTCAAGATGTCATGTGACATGGTGACAAACGCCGCAGACAGATCCAACAGAACCAGGATAGCAGAATGACCTTTATCCTGGAACATGTGTAAATCGTCTGCGACTGACAACAAGGTGGTTTCGGTGCTATGCCTCGGCCTGAAACCCGACTGGGATGGATCCAGTCCATCTGTCTCCTCAACATTAGACAAATGCCTATTAACAAATTTCTCTATCACTTTGCCCATAAAGGGAAGGAGAGAAATAGGTCTCAGATTGGTGAGTTCCGTCCAAGGAATGGTGGTGTTTTTCCTCAGCGGTCTCACAAGTGCCCTTTTCCAGTCCCTCAGGACCTCTCCCGTACTTAGTGACAAGTTGATTAACTGCTGGATTTCTGGGCCCAGAACTTCCGCCAGCATGGGCATGATGCGGGCAGGGATGAGGTCCTTGGGGCTGCCACTATTAATCGCAGTCATTAGAGCAGTGACTTCCTCCAAGGAAATATGGGGAAAGTTCTTTAAATACTTGGCATGTGGCCTGTGTTGTGTGTTGTTATGAAAAAGACTATTGGGATTGACCACCTCAGTATTCTTTGAGGTCATTATCTTTCCATAGATAGCATCTATCTTCCTCATGAAGAATTGAGAGATCCCATCGCATAGGTCTTGAGATGCCACCTCTACAGTTTCACATGCCACAGGCTTAGTAAAAGTTTGTAAGATCTTAAATAAAACTTTGGAATCTTTCCCTGCCTTGGTGAGTTGCATCGCGATATGGTTTTTGCGAGCTGCCCTTATGGCCTTGTGATAGGACCTGAGAGCAGTTATGTGGTGTTGTTTATCCTCTGGTATCCGAGACTGTCTCCATACTTTTTCTAACTTTCTTGTTTTTTGTTTCATCAGTCTCAGATCCTCGGAATACCATATTTCTTGTTTGACTGCCTGACGGGGTTTGTATATTTTCATCGGAATAGTGTGGTTAATTGCTTCACTAACTGCCTTTTCAAACCGTTCAAGTTCACTTGACATAGTTCCTCTATGGTCATTGATCAGGGGGGCTTGATAGGCTTCACGAAAATTTTCCGCCGTTAATTTGTGCCAGGGTCTTCTTTTAGTGGGCAAGGGCAACTGTATGCCTGGCTTATCCATAGCATCAGTGTAAAATTTTAAAATAAAATGGTCAGTCCATTCAACCTGGGTAGGGGGCATACACGTAGTTAGGGGGGAGTTAGAAAACACTAGATCTAAAGTGTGGCCAGCCTCATGTGTAGGTCCCTGACTAATCTTTTTAAGACCTAAATGTTCCATATCCATTAAGAGGGTTTTAGCTTCCATGCATTTCTCTAAATCGCTATGCAGATTAAAGTCTCCTACTAATAGGAAGTTCTGTTTTTCTTCTATGAATGGTGCAAGAGCCTCCATAAGGAGAATGGAAAAATTTCCACTCGAACCTGGGGGTCGATACAATACTGCACCCCTTCTATTTTCCCTAGATGCGGAGGTGAGTTTAAAAATCAGTATTTCCATCCGCGGGGTACTAATTTCCTCCAAAATTGTGATGTTTAACTCCTCCTTATAAACAATGGCCACTCCCCCTCCTAATTTAGTAGGGCGATCCATTCTGATTATCTTATATCCCATAGGGATCCCTAATGTGATGGCCGGAGCTGAGTGCGGCTTGAGCCAAGTCTCTGTTAGGAAACATAGGTCAGGTTTCTCTGTAGAAATCAAGTCCCATACCTGTATGGCATGCTTCGCAAGCGAGCATACATTGCAAAGCAGATTTTTACTCCCTAAAGGGGGATTTGTGCACTTGGCATGGACATTACTATGTAATTTACATCGTCTTGTGGCAGAGTTCTGCTGATGGCAATTGACCACTGCTTCAAGGCAGAACTGTGTGCGACAATTGTAGCAAGAAAAAGGTCCCTCTAGATCGATTTGTAAGGCGCTGTCGCATATCTTAGATGATTGGTCCCTAAGTCCTAATAATACCTGTGAGGAGTAGGTTTGGCGTCTGTTACAGATATTCATCTTGTTGGTCGGGGATAATGACATGGTCTCCTGCCCCTCGCCCCGTCCAGTCGCGGACGGGCGCAGACGAGCTGGTCTTTGGCTCGTCTTAGGCGCAGGATTAGGCGCCACCCTGCGCGCCAACGCTGCGCGCTGGGGCCGGCGAGGGCTAAATAGCCTTTCAAAATCGGAGGTCTAGAGCGCTAACCGCTCGACTCTCTGTGTGGCCCGTCTCTGCCCCGCCCTCCACACACCGCGGTAGGCTGCAGTGCTGCAGTACCGGTTCAGGGGTCAGGAGGCAGACAAACAAATCCCTAGTTGTATGCAAGTGAGTGAATTCAAAACACAGCATGCCTCTAATTATCTAACCAGGAGCAATACACATTTAAAATCAGTATTCAGGGTTTGTATTCAGGATTTGTGACAAGTTATTACGAGGTGCAAAGACATTTTAAAACGATCTTGAGCTCCCTTGACAATTTTGTAAGTTAACCCAGCGTGGCTGTGCAAGGTCAGCGCCAAGCGGAGTTAGAGTAGCTGCCACCAACTCCTTACCGCAAATGCGCCTGCCTCCTCGCTGTCTAAATAGCCTTTCAAAGTCTCTGTTAGGAAACATAGGTCAATACACATTTAAAATCAGTATTCAGGGTTTGTATTCAGGATTTGTGACAAGTTATTACGAGGTGCAAACATTTTTTTAAAATGATCATTAAAACGATCTTGAGCTCCCTTGACAATTTTGTAAGTTAACCCAGCGTGGCTGTGCAAGGTCAGCGCCAAGCGGAGTTAGAGTAGCTGCCACCAACTCCTTGGTACCAGTAGTACCTTTTACAAGTGACTAACATGTGGGCCAGAGGCAGGCCATTGGTGATAACAAAGGTACAGTTTTGGGAAAGAACACAGGCTCTTGGAACATGATTGGCAGGGACCCAGGGCACACTCAGTCAATGTGCATCAGAAATGGGGGGGGGGGGGGGGGGGGGGGGTAACAATGCAAAAAGGGGCCCTGTCCTACAGATTCTTTGTAGCCTCTGCCTTTAATAACGAACAATTTTAATCTAAATTAAAATTTAAATAGTAAAAACAGGAAATGGTGTAATTGGGAACAGGCCCTGTTCTAGACCCAGGCCCACCGTAGGTATACTAAGGCCCATTCAAGGCCTTTCAGAACTGAAAAGCAAAGTTTTTTTTCACCTTAATGTTTCACAGGGGCGTACATCCCCGTGGTCTGTCTTGTGCTCTTGATTTTAATGTTTAACAACATTGGCATAGGATACTTTCAGGCCGGAGAGAGATGTGAAGTCAGCAGAGTTTATTAGCTGCTATGATGCACAAATGACCAGCATGGATATGCTTAAAATTGAATTATGATTCTGGGCTTGCATCATATTTTTAAACTTCAATGCTTTGTGAAGTAAAAAGCTGCAAACGTTTTTTAAAAACATGAAAAGCTGTAACGTGGCTCTCTATGGCATCAGAAATAATTTTACTGCTGCGCATGACCAGGAGTATGTCCCAATCTTAAAATTCTGCATCTTAAAGTTCTGACAGGCAGCATCCCTTCCCTTCCCCAAAGCCAGAAGCACACCAGAGAAAGTGAAGTGTGTAGCTCCTTGTGTGCTGATTATTGTGTTAAAAATGTAAAAAGTGGTCAGATGCCAATACCTAAAATATCATATCGATTAAATAATTTGTTTTTTGGCCAATTACCCATTCATCTTCTTGTCCCACTCATTCTTCTTTACGGCCCTCCCAAAGAAAACATCCTGATTAGGAACGTTCTCGAAACTTTTAAGTTGTAACATGTTTTTCTTGCATTCAGCCCAGGGGACTTAGCCCTCTGTTCCAACAACGTTTCCTTCACTGCTATTGCATGAGAGGAGTTTTCACACATAGTACACAGGCACGATGTAATAATAGGCTTGCTTATGCGCTTTGACAGTCAGAGGCAGCTTTAAAAATTTCCGCTGAAATGCCTTAGTTTTTATGACAATCTTTACAAGAATTTAAAAATCCCTTGTCACAAGGGGGCACTGTTGGGCTGAATACTATGATTAAATATTGTTTAGTACTGACAATATATCAACGCGCTCTCGTTTTGCTTTCATATGAGAATGGAAGGTGGTTGCCTTACCTGTCCTACAAGGATGAACAAAGACGAAAGACAGGGGACTTTAAAGAAGATCTGTAAACCCCAGCGTGAAGATGTACACTGACAGGCCTCTTTTATGAGAAGACGCTGGGGAAAGGCCCCTGGCTTTGACCTCCCTGTAACCATCGCTGGGTTCTCTTTTCATCTCTTTCGCGGGCATAATCCGCGTGACAGCTTTATCTTTCTTCCATAATTACAAACATTTGTACCAGTCAGTCAGGCAATAAAACAGGCCATAAACTTAGCTTTGTAACATCAGGCAGTCATCTGAAAGAGCTCGATGGTCTGCAAGGAGTACCAGACAGTGACGATAAAACACTGGCAAGTACAAAATACTGCAGCGCTACTGCCGTGTAATGCCACTAAAGTTGTGTTGAACAACCACAGCAAATAGATGCCGAATGGCATGGACTGTTTCATAGGCGAATACAAAACACATGCCCTGGTAATGCCAGTTGTTTGGATTTTTCATACTGAAAAGTTGTCGCAAACACCTGAATAATACACAGAAATGGTAGGATGCATTATGCTTATGTCTTCTTATGCAGTTTCGTTTGCACCCTGATGCTCCTGCCTTCCCTGTTTAGAAGTGACGCTTAGAGAAGGCATGATCACTTTACAAGTTATGGCCAAATGATTAGCTCGATGGAGAGGTGGGGGCAGGTGGTGGATGGGTGGAGGGACTGGCGCGAAAGGAGTGGTGGGGTCTAAGTGTAAGGAAGCAGCACAGGGTCACGGAGGCAGAGTAGTATACAACCATCTAGAGGAGCAATACAGGGTGCAACACAGGGGCAATTGAAGGTTGTCTGTGTTGCTTTTCCTTGTCCTACTGATTTCACTAAGTGTTATTAGGTCGAGGACCGTAGGCTGCGATTGCCAGTTCGGTCCGAAGATTTAATGTTTTTTAGTTAGGGGGCTTGAACCCGCCCCTCTTCTCCATTGGTTGGCCTCGTAAATGCTGGCCAGCCATTGGAGGAGAGGGGCGTCACTCCCTTTAAGCCCCGTCTTTTTCGGATTCGGAGGCGTGTTTTTTGCGTTCTTTCTCACTGTGACGTCATCCGTCACTCAAAAAAAACCATGCCCCCGATTCCGAAAATGTCGGAGCTTTGCGGCAGCCATTTTTGCCCGACCGCGTCCGGACCTTGCATCCATCCGCTTGATTCGTTGGCCATTCTCCCCAGAAGAACTTTAAGCTCCAAGATAACTACATTTTAAGTTAAATTTGAATAGTCGTTTTCAAACTTATGCGACCTACAGGCATTTTTTCCCCCGGTTGAATCACAATTAGGTTTCACACAGTGTCACAAATACTGCGCGGGGAGGCGTCCTGACCAGAACACCAGTGTTTCCGGCCTTGATTACTTTGGGCCGCTATATGCAGATATTCTCGCGAGGGTTCGGAGGGGCGTTTCGAAGCCCGCGTTGAATGGGAGCTTTGTGCGGGAGCGAGGGCCGAGGAGCTATCCTAGCATGAGACATCTGCAGTTAAGCAGCAGACGTTCCCAGAGCCTGCCGCTGCATCTGCTGCCTTAACCGCACTCATTTGACGGCTCTCCCCATTGTAATGCAGCGGCCGCATATCAGATCCCTGCAGACGCTGGAAGCTGAAGGCGAAGGCAAGAAAAGCTTTGACATTCTGTCAGAAGGATGTCAGTACAAAATGGTCCGCTATAAACAACGGTTTGAGCCGGATAATTTGAAGCATCGAGTTTCCTAAGCTTCTCCAGATGCCGAACTCGGCTTGGGATGCGAGATAAGGGCAGGGCATTTATTCGATGAATGGAGCGCGGCCTTGTGTAGCCAAGGAAAGGGAGCCATCTCTATGGAAATGCTCTCGTACCTGCTGTTTCCTTCCCGTTCGAAGGGCAGGCCTGGCCCATAGGGCACTCTGGGAGGGCTGGACTGACAGGTCAGTGTGTGGCTGTTTGGGAGCGTGTTTTACGGTCAGGTAGGTCCGTTTTCACTCTCGATTTCCGTGATATTACCACAGTCCTTGCTTGTAGCAAGCACCGATATATAAAACCCCCTTGCCTTGTAAAACACCTATACATGTCTTCGCTAGTTAAAAACTACCCACATTCAATATTGCCGCGATTTGCAAATGTGGGCCACTTTTTTAAGCAATCTGATTCGCTAATGGTGGTGTGTGGGGAAGGGGGGCACTTTTATTCTGATGCCCAGCTTATTTTCTGTCCCAGTCCGACTTGCCCATTCCCCCAACAGTTCTGAGCTGTCAACATTACATTGTAACATATCTGCATCATCTTGAGAATTGACAGAATTAGAAATG
Organism: Lissotriton vulgaris; assembly: GCF_964263255.1. Lineage (NCBI taxonomy): Eukaryota > Metazoa > Chordata > Amphibia > Caudata > Salamandridae > Lissotriton > Lissotriton vulgaris. The sequence goes on along the minus strand of NW_028246877.1, from coordinate 413,501 downwards.
CTAATTCAGTGCAGGTGTAACATCAAATCACCATTACTCCTTCCCTGCAAACAATGCCAAACAGCATCAGAAAACAGGGAGGTTATTACAATCTACAAGACAGTCACACACATTTTACGAATAATGATGTTTGCCCTAAGTGGCTAAAGATATGCCTAGATGTGGGTCCCATGCGCACTTTGCCACTGGATTTAAACTAGCCTAGCTGATGACGGGGTGACCTCCTGGCTGTGCTTGCTCCCCTGCCCCCTCACTGTGCTTGCTCTTCTGCCCCCTCGCTGTGCTTGCTCTCCTGCCTCCTCACTGTGCTTGCTCTCCTGCCCCCTGGTTGTGCTTGCTCTCCTGCCCCCTGTTTGTGCTTGCTCTCCTGCCCCCTGGCTGTGCTTGCTCTCCTGCCCCCTGCCCCCTCGTTCGTTGTGCTTGCTCTCCTGCCCCCTTGTTGCTTGTGCTTGCTCTCCTGCCCCCTCGTTGCTTGTGATTGCTCTCCTGCCCCTGCCCCCTCGTTGCTTGTGCTTGCTCTCCTGCCCATGCCCCCTCGTTCATTGTGCTTGCTCTCCTGCCCCTGCCCGCTGTGTGTGGGTGCTAATGCAATAGGTCTCACATATGCAAACGATTAAGCTATTGGCAATGTAAATGACAATGCCATTTATTTATGATGTAAAAAAAAAATGTCATGAGCAATGCCAACAGCTCTACCTTTAATAATGCTGAGACCATTGCATTGAAATGCTTGTTAACGTGATGTTTTGAATCAGGACTTAATTATATGTATGCCCAGATTTACAAAGATTGTGTGTTGGTTTTGTTGTAGCAGAAGCTTTTTCTCTTTTCCGAGCCCAACAATGACTTTACAACTTAGTCACTTTAGGTCGATTGTATATTTCACCCACAGAGGCATTGCCCCTCCGAGGGTTACAGACCATGCCCCACTCTATCATGTATTTGAAATCAGATCATTATAAGCACCGTTTTTGTAGAAAGAACATAAAGACGCAATTAATAAAGATTCAGACACATTTTAAATAATTTGGTTATTGTATTAAAAATCCAAACTCAATATTAGAAGTAACATTTTAAGCACAACAGTCTAGAGTCTTACAGCTGGTAGTATAAAACTACACATTTAGTCAAAGTAAATCTATTGCTGAATAAAATAATCCATAAAGAGGATGGTTCAGGTTAAGGTTTTCTACCACCAACAAAGGTGGGAGGACGGTTCAAAAGAGTTCTCTTAGCATGGAGAAGGAATCAGATTAGAGTCCACTATGGAAAAGTCCATGGGAAAGAGTAATGGAGCTATAATCAGGAAAGTCCAAGTCTGGTCGCTCACCAGACAGCTCCAAATCGTCCAGCAGGCAAGTTCATCAGGAAAGGCATGGAAAGATAGTTCGCCAGGTAAGCTGGATAGGTAGGACATCGAGAGACAGATTCCATCCTCCTCCTTGGAAAGTCACTTTATATACTCCAAATGGTTCATTTGTGACGTCAATTGTCACCATACGATGGTCTGATCATCATGTGGCCATTCTTTCGCTCATCAGGTACAAAATTGATACTCCAACATCTTTTACCATGTTGCTCATGAGAAACCACTGTCCATTCCATCCTCACAGGTTAGTTGACAAAGCACCTATTTACCTTGTAGCTCTTTATCAGGGCCGGACTGGGAACCAGAACCGGCCCTGGCAAAGTGCTCGGCCGGCCCCCTCCCCCCCCCTCTCCGAGAGGAGGGGGAGGTGTGATCGCGCTCTGTGTCAGGGCCGGTTTTCGGCCGTTTTTGTTACAGGGCCGTTTTTGCAGCATAACGGCCCTGTAACAAAAACGGCCCCCAGGGGGCCAAAACCGGCCCCCAACCATGCGGCCCACCGGGGGATTGCCCGGTGCCCGCAACGGCCAGTCCGGGCCTGCTCTTTATGTATCAAGTTGAGAGTACATGTTCCCATGATTTCACTCACAAAGAAGTACGAACAAGTTATCTTGTCCTTTTTAGGAATGTGGTGTGAAAAATTTAAAGAAAGCAACATGTAACAAGAGTATATCACATCAAGCCATGAAATAATGCAGATCTATGAAAAAAAGCAATACAATGCATTTAAGTCAACACTTCTAAGTAACTCATTGCAGTGCATTGCACTGCCTTGTGTGACTTTGAGTAAGATAGGCGTTCCTGTGCATCCACTCATTGATTGTGTCACAAATCTATATTTACAAAGAGTTGTAGACATGAGTTTGCTGCAAAATGGGGCACCTGCCTGAGGCTGGCATACCGAGGACAAATATTTTTATTTCTCCTTGTTCCTTCCTCTTTGCATGTGTACTGTATCCTGCAGCACACAAACAAGAAGGAACAGCCTCCAATGATAGTTTTTGAGCAGGAAGGTATTCCTTCCTGCGCAAAAATGATCCTGACAATAAGGCAGACACCCTTGCACTATGGCGCAAGGGTGTCAGTGTTGGCGCTAGGCAGTCCAAAGGGTGCCCGCACATTCAGAGAGCAGAACTATGCAATTTCTTTGAAGACATGGCTCAGTTCTGCTCTTTTCAGGTGACACAACGCAGCGTGGCACAGCAACTTTGCTAATTGAGGTATGCCACACGACTTTTTAAAATTATGCCACTTGGTGACTTGTTTGCAAAAAAAAGTAGCTGCACCCACAGAAGTACTCCTTGAATGGATGCAAATTTACTATGTTTTAGAATTCACAAACGTTGGCAGCAGCAGGATTGGAAAACTATGGCAGTCTCAGGTTTCCAGGCATTTTACTGGCAATCAAACACCCAAAAGGTGATGGGATGAATGTGTGCTAATAGTCTAACTACTGTGAGTCCATCGGGTTGACATTCCATACCATTGTTTTTCATCCTCTATGCCACTTTAGACAGAGGGCCTGATTTAGTATTTTTCAGACGGTGTAAAGGCAGACAGGGTGACAGCAGACTTTCCTGCCTTTACTCTGCCCGCCAAATTTAGATATCTCTCTACAATGGCAGGACCCACTTTAATATTAGTTCCTAATAATGTAGGAAAAGTTTAATGAATGGATTCGTCATACATGACATCTGGCCATCAAACTTTTGCAAAGTTTTTTATTTTTCAAAAACAAACTCCCAAAGCAGGATTTAGTTTTAAAACATAAAAAAACGAATAAACCACACACCAGTGTTCTCCAATGGTGTAGGAGTAATTTTTCAGTTTTTTACTGTCCCTCACCACCAGGATATACGTGGCAGTGACTGACAATAAGAAAAACAATAAATAGGTCAGCCGTTGGATGGCATACTTCTGATGGTACCTGCTCCATTGGGATATTGAAGGAAATTTTAAACCTACAGAGTAAATTTTTCTCTGTCTGTATAAAACGTGTGGTCCACCTGACACCAAACTGGCTAGCTGACTTTGAGTTTGCAAAACAGGGTACACCATTGCCATTGCAACAGAGTACCTGTCCACCAAAATCAAAATCAGCCCCAGAGGTCCACCTAAGGTTATTAGTACTGACCTTGCACCTCATGTGAATAGTCCATCTCAAACCTTGTAAACCTAACACATTCACCCTGTAGCCCACCAATTTTTTAGTTGGGAAATTTGAGAATTTGAGATTCACCACCGCTCCCCCGAATCTCACTGGCTAAGCTTCGCCCTTGAGCGCAACGTGAATAGGAAGCAGAAAAAGATCCTGGTGGGCGTGTTGGGCTGAGTTCATTAGGGGTGAAACACTGGAATATGGAGATGAATGGAGAAGCACAGGTGCTATCATGCAGGAGCAGTATGTCGCACAGGATTCCTATAGTGAGCCGCCCCATAGTTTGGCAGGCCAGCTGATCAGCCATGAAGACTGGCCACAGAAGAGGTGAGGGTGCTTGTGCCACCGATAGAGGTGCACGCGCCCCCTGTTCTGTGCAGCCGTCGCTGTTGACCTGCTGCCTCACCAGTTTTTACTACTCCATCCATCCAGCTTTGGTCTTCCTGCTGCTTCACTGCACCCTCACATGCCCTCTTCTCTGTGTTCCCTGCTCTCCCCTTGCCAATGGGGCCGTACCTAAGTCTAAGGTGTGGCTAAGATATGGTTGAGACATGTTTAGGGGGGCCATGGTGAGTTTGTGGTTAGATGAGGGTAGCATTTGGTGGCTGGTGGTTGGGACAGCTTGGGTCCATTGCCCTTCTTGGCTGGCAGCCCTGGTGGATCTGTGGTTAAATATGGACTGGTGCCTCGTTCAGGTCCCCTGGGCCACACTCAGACCATGTTCAATCATCGCCTGCTGAATCACAGACCTCAGGCGAAAGTTCCTGCCCATACACTGCTTAATTATGCTCACCTCAACATCTCTTTGCTTCGACACCTACTCTTCACACAATAATACTATCATATATTATCTTTAATAATCATGTGGCTTAATCATTAATTTCAAATTTAAATTACTCAAGGTTGTTTGACACCCATAAATCCTCATAGCAGCTGGAAATAGTGGACAATGAGAACTTGAAGCTCACTACTGCTTCAGCACACACAATGGCACTCAACCAAATTAGGAAGCAGATAGCAATAGAAATATATATAAGACAGTAAAGAAACCAGCTCAAATAGCAAACATTCAAGCCTTTTTATAGGCAAAATGAGGATCAACCAAGATATACAAAAGAATCCCCCCCTGCAAAAAATGAGGATAAAATAGATAAAGAATTCAGTAATAGTTTATGCTAAAAAAGTCAGCATTATAACCCACAATAGAATGCCCAGCGGCAGCTATTCTGGGAGGCTGTCTCCAGAGATCCTTAGCAATTGTTCAATAAGTACCTTCGATGATCAGCTCCCTAATTAGGCGTGGACTTCTTAATGCTTTCAATTCCAAGACAATAAAACCCAGAAAACCACCAGATCTCTTAATACGCTGTCGCCTGACCTGAGAGTAAACCCAATTGGAGCAAAGACTTACCAACTCGCAGCTAATAAATCTGGGTCTGACAGCGCGGATGTAGCATAAACTTGATGGATAATAATATCCCTAAGACGTCTACTGAACCTGCACCCCTGGGTGGCCCTCTCAGCCCAAAAATAATAATATAGCGACAAGCAGCCCACGCTCTTTTACCTGACCAAGTACAAACATCTGAGTTAACTAGGAAAATACAGAAGTTTATTACATCAGTTTTCCTTCTATGGAGCCCCTGGAGGTAGCCACTCATCAGGTGGGGTGAAAATGCACAGCTTTCTACAGCTTAGACATGCTCTTCAACCTTATATGTCTGGCACGGAGGAGCTCCCCAAATGTAGCCCCTTGATGCCCAGGGGCTTCTTACACCACCCATCAGACAAAAGCTTTAATTCATATATAATTTGCTAGTTATCAATACACCAAGGCCCTAAGGGTGACATGGACATGGGATCTCGAACAGTTCAATGATGACTGCTGGCGAGAGGCTTTGGGTTACCCGAGAGAAGCAGTAATTGTAGCACAATACCACCACATACAGATCAAACATCTCCACAGAGCCTACCTTACATGTTTCTAATTATGGTGCTTGAGCATGACTGTCTACCCGACTTGCTTACACTGCTCTATCCCTCAGCGAGATTTTCTTCATACAGTGTAGGAATGCCCAAACCGTGTCCATTTCTAGGATGGTATTCCGACCTGTCTTGGAGGAGTCCTGGTGCAGTCCGTCCCGATCAATCCTAAATTGGTTTTGCTCCATGTCACAGAGGAAATTGAGAGCAACACATACCAAAAAGCACTACTGTGGATCGGTTTGGTGGTGCCGAAGAGGGACAAAGCCAGTCAGTGGAAGATGAATGAGGCCACACCCCTGGTGGAGTTGAAAAAAGAACTTGACAGATGCATGGCGCTTGCTGGCCCATGGCAATGGGGACCAGAGGTGGTATACGTGCAGCAGTCATTCATTTTCTTTCTTTAGTGATTAACTCAGCAGTCCGGAACACCATGGCTTGGAACTGTGTCTATTTCTGGAGAGTGTATTATTGATATTGCTCTTGTGGAAATGTGTAGGATAGTAGGATCTGTTTTTATGGTTACCCCTTTTTTTGCCTGGTGCTGTGCTGTTTCTGACTAGTCTGACTGGGATCCTGCTAATCAGGACCACAGTCTCTACGCTTTCTCACCTAAATTGGTTATGGTAAGTATTTAGGTATATCCCAGATTGGAAACTGGTTTGACCTTATAAGTCCCTAGTATATGGTACTGAGATACCCAGGGCATAGGTACACCAGGGATCCCTAATAGGCTGAAGCATGTATTATGCCTCCCATGGGAGACCACTCAAACTGTAACTACAGGCCTGCCATTGCAGACTGTGTTAGCTAGTGCTAGCACCACTTACATAAGATATAAGTTTTCCCATATATATCTAAGGTCACTGCACTTAAAACCTATAGTCAACCCTAAAGCAAGCCTATCAATGAAGGCAGGGTGTTCGGTTCTAAGCGTGAGGGTGCCCTTGCATGAACAAGAAACCCCTTCAACCTTCAGAGTCCATTCTCCTGGGTTGTAAGTGCATCAGCCATTATGATACATAGAGTGGCTATGCGTCATTACGCAATGACAACCTCAAAACTGGCTGTAACAAACCTAGATCAGAATGGAGCCTACCTACTCATCTTGCTAGACCTCTCCTCAGCCTTTGATATGGTCATACACGAGAACCTGACAGATTTCCTGAAACACAGAATGGGATTATCGGGGTCAGTGCTAAATTGGTTTACCTCGTTCCTCCAAAACAGGTCACAACAATTAGAGGTCAACAACTCCCTGTCCAAACCCTTCCCAGTATCCCTAGGAGTCCCGCAAGGGTCCTCACTATCCCCGACACTGTTCAATCTTTTCATGAAACCATTCCCGGAAATTCTCTACGCGTCCAACGTGCAATATCACATGTACGCTGATGACACACAACTATACCTTAAGATCCATACTCTAGAAAACATTAAATCACTTAACAGAACTCTTGGAAAAACCCAGACATGGTTGGCAGAAAACCATCTCAAATGTCATGACTTGACTTGAATGCCCTAAAAACCGAATTCCTCCTAATCGCTCCACCCGCCCAAATTCCCATAATGCAAGACTGGATCAAACAACTTACTGCGCTCAACGGCCAGCCAATCAACGTGGACTCAGCAAAATCACTGGGAATAACACTTGACAGAAACCTCAGTAATGCAACAAAAGGAGCAAACTTTCAGATAAATACATTGAGGAAGCTGAAACCTTTCCTGCTGGTAAAAGACTTTAAGCAGGCAGAACAAGGTCTAGTTATTCCAAGAGTGGATTATGGAAGTGTCTCTCTCTGTGGCCTGCCCAAAGCTACAACGGCCCCTCTAAGAGCTTCAATCAATGCTGCAGCCAGACTCATCATTGGTTCTTAAAGAAGCTCCCACGTCTCTCTGGACCTAAAATCCCTGAATTGGCTACCTTTTGAAGCCAGAATTAATTTGAAAATAGCGAATATGTCTCATAAATCCATGCATCACAAGGGCCTCGGCTATTTGGCACAGAAACTGACGCTCTCTGGTGGGGTCAGATTCACAAGAAGTGCGGAAAACTTGTTACTGAAACCGCAAAGATTCAACAGGAAGAAAACATATAACCGAAACTTCTCAGGGATAGCGCCCAGAATCTGGAATGCCCTACCCCCAGAAACCAGACATAATTCCGCTACTGCATCTTTCAAAAAAGAAGTAAAAGCGATTCTCATGGCTAAATTCACCTGAGCATGGATTAAAGAAACTCTGAGACCAATAGTACCCTCAATACTGAACTTCATTCTGCTCATGAACCACCCAGGCATCCTGGACAGTATTTCTACCCTTTGCCTGACTTACCGGGAAAGTTTTTGTGATGTACCTTATTACTCTGCTTTTACGAGATGATATGCATACACGCTTTGACTTGTTTCTAACCGAGATGTAAAGAACTGTACTTTGTAACATAGACACTCACCTTGTAAAACGCTCTGATATCCGCAAGGGTCTTGTTCGCGCTCTAGAACACTTTAAAATAAATAAACCATGTTTGAATCATACCCCACGGTGTTGGAGGAATGATTCCATGCACTGTAAACCTCCTACGGTAGGCCCACCTTGCTCCTGGTACCAGTCTTCTAGACCCGGTCACTCAACATGGCTGCTGCCGACCAGAGACACGATTCTGCCCTCCTACTGTTGAGCCAAGCTTGAGCAGGGGAGCGCAGAACAATAGGTATCCTGTCACAGGGAGGGTTGACGACCTCCCAGACAGGGTTTAGTGTATTGGGGCCGGATGGGAGCGCTTGCAAGCGCCACTCAGTCTGCTTGAAGGACACACTTGGTGCTCTCCTTGCATAGTCCAGTTCAAACCAGCTCAGGGACCCATTTACTCCCGCTCAGGCATGAAACTGGGCAAAGGACATGGGAGTATCCTCCCCACTGTCTGTCTCTTCCCCTGGGAAAGAACCCTGAATTGTCCCCACCTTTTCCTTGCCAAGCTTGAGCAGGGGAGGGCAGAACAATAGGTATCCTGTCACAGGGAGGTGTGACGACCTCCCAGACAGGGTTTAGTGTATTGGGGCCGCTGAACTTCGCTCTGGGCATCAAGACTGCAACTGGGAAGAATCGTGCTGCTCCTGATCTCATCTTCCTGCTCGTCTGCTGCAACGTCCATGCCTGTGCTCCATACAGGAACCTTCCAAGGCCTTTGACAATCCAGGACACCTTAAGGAATCTCCCTTGAAATGAAGGAGTCACTTTTCTGCATCTGCAGGCACGGTAACTTTGCTGACCGGTCTGCTGATCCTGGGCTCCCATGGACTTCAAAAGGCACACAGGTGGTGGTTTTTCAAATCCCTCGAAGCCTGCCCTGTCCTCTCACCAAGTTTGAGGCCAGTATCCCTCTTCGGAGCCACAGGAACTGAGCCCCTGTGCAATGCGTCGATGTTGGACTTGGCCCTTAAGGCAGGTTCACCCCTAATCTTTTTGCTTTAGATCTGTGATCTGTACGGATGATTTTCTGGTCTGTGCGCACTTTTTCCCTGTGTCCCAGAGTAAAGTGCGTGCATGTAGTTAGGCTGGCCTGCTCTCCCAAAGGAATGCATGGGGAATGTCTGTGTCCCTAGTAGTCCCTGATGCGTGGGGAGTGCATGCTCGAATTTGGTATGTGCGAGCTCGTGAGAATGAATGCTTCGCAATGGTGTGTGTGGCATGTGTGTGTCATGTGTAGAAATGCCACTTCTAGGACTTGGCATATTACTGTAAAATATGCCTGCCGTGTGATTGGCTGGAGCTGGCTGGTGAGCCTGGCTCCATGAAGGCTGGATGGGTCTGCCCGGTGGTGAGTGTGAGATTAGCATGTTGATGGCTTGGGAGGAGTGCACCTGGTCCCTGATGGGCCTGGACTTTCCCCACACAATGCTGGCTCCACCCCCTGTAGTGCGACTGATGTCCCTAGCCCTGCCAGTGAATGAAATGGGTGGTTGAGCCATCAAGGGTGCTTCAAAACCAGCTGCAACTGGTTTTCCCCCACCCTGCACCTACAGACAAAGGGATTTTACAGTATAAGAAGGGGCTGTGTCCCCATACAATTTGGTTCTGTTTTGGATCCTTGCCAGAGGGGGCTGCTGCTGCTGCTTGGGCCAGAAGGACCGCCACTTGGCTTGTCTCCCGGCCTGGAGACCCAGTGTGCTGGCTCTGGCCCTGCCTTGCCCCCCCTGCCTGCCTCCAGACCCTGCTGGAGCTTGACTTCGTGCCTGGAAGCGCTTCTAGTTGATTTATAGCGCTAGGAGCGCTTTACTTGTGCCCCAACGCTCAATAGCGCTTTGCTTTGCCTTCTAGCGCTCCATGCGCTTTATTTTGACTCTAGCTTGTGGCCACCCGGCATTGGCCGCTTTTATTGCCGATTTTTGACTTCCGAGTGCCAACCTCGGATTATTGCCATTTTGGAAGGCCGGTGCCTACCCGGCATTGCCCCGTAGTATTTTATTATTTACGAGCCAGTGCCCACCCGGCATTGCCCCGAGATCACCGCCGCAGCCCAGGAGTGTATGTTGCCCCTGCCGGGCCGCCGCGCTGCCTGTGACGACCCGGAAGTACTCGTCTGCCCGGCCAATCGCTGCGCGGCCCGAGGGAGGGCGACCCGGAAGTCCCGCCCCGCAGCCGAGCAGCGCGAAGGGAAGCAGCCGGCCGAGTCCCCGAGGGAAGAGGAGAAGCCGGCCGTGTATCCCGCCTCCCGCAGCACCAGTGAAGTCCCGGTGACTGCGGGGGCGGGTCCTTTTTGATTCGTCGAGCGGCCCCAGATGGCAGAGGGCCGCTCCAACGCTGCAGCATTTCTTTGTGGGAGCAAAGACGCTCCTGGGGGCATTGTTTGATTCCTGAGTCCCCCGTGAGGGACTCCAACGAAGCCCTATTTGCAGTTACGAGCCCCGAGGCTCAAGGGGGCAGTTGTTTTACGAGCCCAGAGAGGCTCCTTGGCCACATCTATTCTTTGAGCCCACGAGGCTCCCGGCCACATTGATTTAGAGCCCTGAGAGAGGCTCTTGGGGCATTTCATTTGTTTAAAGCGCTGACGCTCTTAGGTGCCAGTCACCTGTGTTCTTGAGCCCACGTGGCTCCAACGTTTGCCCAGCTGTGATTCACAACTGTCCAGCCCTTAGTGGACAGTTGCTACGTTTAGGCTTTGTGTTCTGTGCTGCCTGCGCAGACCCCCTGACATTGAGACTCAGGGCATTCAGCCCCTTGCAAGGCCAGTTGGCCTGAGGGACAAGTTCTAGTGTTGTGCTCTATGCACCCTGCGCATTGTAATTTACTTGATGATGTGATTCTTGCGCAAATGTTCTAACCTGCACCTCTGAATGTGTTTAATGCCTCATGTGCAATTGTTTATGTCCCATTACCTTTGCTAGATGTGACCTGCTTAGGTATTTTATGTTTTATCCCCTTTGCTAAAAGTGACCTGCTTAGAGGATTGTTGATGTCCCATTACCTTTGCTAAATGTGACCTGCTTAGGTATTTTATGTTTTGGTTTCCTTCCCTTTGCTAAAAGTGACCTGCTTAGGTGATGGTTTTCCTTCCTTAGGTCCTGATGATAAGGTCCTAGTTCCCTGCGTGATTTTCCTACAGTGTTTAGGGTTGCGTAGGAGGTATTTACTCTTTACCAGTGATTACTGGTTGTGTGCTACATGTACTATTTTGGTGCTAGTCATTATATGTTTATGTGCTAAGTGTATACATACAAGTATTATTTCTAACAAGTGCCTACCCCTGACAGTGGTCCATGTGGCCCTGTTCTGTACATAATCCCTTGTAAATTCTGCCCGTGCCTGTTGGCACATTGTAAAGTTTGTGTGTTATCTAATGTGTTTTTACTATAATACAAAGGCTATTTTTTTATATAACCTTGTGTGGAGTTTCCTTTGTGGTGGGCCTTGGGTGTTGTTGCTGGGGTGCGTGCGCAAATACTTAACTCATACCGCCTCCAAGTTTAGCCTTGCTGCTCGCGCCACGTTACCTAGAGGGTGAGCAAGGGTTATCTTGGTGTGTGACTCCCTTGCCCAGACTTAGGAGTGGTGGTCTCTGACTGACTTCGGCGTGAGCCCTGGCCAGCCGGGGACCCCGTTTCTAACAGTCGACTTGCTGTTGAAAAGGATTGTTGTCTTCCTTCCACCAAGATCTTCAGGCTCCAAGTAGCCCCAACTTCAAGCATCTCCTGTGACCAATATCTTTGTCCTCACCATGTCATTTGCATTGTGGGCTTGCATCTTTGGTGAGCTGCTCGAGGTCCTCTTGCGACTCAAGTGCCTCCAGCCTGTGGGTCCTCTTGAGGGTCTTCTTTGATTTCAGTGGTCTCTCCTGATTGCTCTGAGCCTGCTCTGACTCTCCTGCTTGTAGTGAGTGTGAGAAAGAGCCATCTTTCTTGCATTGGAATGCCCCCCACTTTTTGCTGAACTGCTGATGTGCTTTTGACTGAGTGTGCCCTGGGCTCCTGCCAACCAGGTACCCAGGGCCTGTGTTCCTTCCCTAAAACTGTATTGAAACAAAACTCAATTGGCATCTCTGGCCACCTATCAGCCCCTAGTATATAGTACCCTAGGTGCCCAGGGCCTGGTGACCAGAGAAGACCCATAAGGGCTGCAGCACTTATTGTGCCACCCTTAGGGGCCCTGTACCCTGACACCCACACACTGCCTTTGCAGGCTGAGTGTCTAAGTACAGACCTAAACAGAGAGTCGACATGGCACACATCCCTGTGTGCCATGCTCACAGAACCCACTGCCCTGGCATACTTCAGTCACCCCCCTAGCTGGGTGACCTATGCCAGTGGTGTGGGCACAGGTGCATGAGCCCTGTGCCCCTACATTACCCAGAGCCATTACTGGGCACTGTAAGTGCAGTGATGCCATTAAGAGTATATGGTGCTGGGAGGTTGTCATTACGAACTCCACAACACCATAATGGCTACACTGAAGACTGACAAGTTTGGTACCAAACTTCTCAGCACATTAAACCCGCACTGATGCCAGTGTGGGATTTAATGTAAAATGCACCAGAGGGCATCTTAGAGATGCTCCCTGAAAACCTAACATACAATCCACGTCTGGTCTGATCAGCTGCAGAGGCTGCCACACAGCAGAAATGTTGCTGGACCCCTGGGTGGAGAGCCCCCCGCTCTCCTGGCCCTGCAACAATGCACATCCTGGGCGAGGTGCTAGGTCTCCTCCTCCAGGATGGGCAAGGGGAAGCTTCAAAGGCATGCAGCCTCTCTGAGTTTCTCCAGACCATTTGCTGTACTCAGCAACTGTCCCCCACCAGTTCCAACCCCCACTCTGGCGGGAAGACTGGCGGGAAACCCTACATCAGGAATGGGGGTGTGCCAGCCTGTGCCAACCCCACCCCTCAGGTGGGAGAGGCGAGGTGAAGCACGACCCCGGGCTCCAGCCATCTTGAAGATGGGGAGCCCTGCCCAATCACAGATAGGCTCCTGCCCCCCTCCCACAGGAAAGGAGCAGGCTAGGGGGTGTGCCCACCCCAGGACAGGGACCTATTGGTCCCTGCACTTGCCCTACCTGTAATGCCCCTAAATTTAGTATTTAGGGGCACCCTGAACCTTCCTTCCTCAGATCCTGATAAGAAAAGAAGAAAGAAGATCAAGAAGAAGACCCGCCGTGCAGCTGCTAACAGGACGACGCCCACTGACTTGGCCCCAGCCCTACCAGACTGTCGATCCTGGAACATGCTCTTGCTTAATCCCGGCGACTCCTGCGGACAGCAACTTTGGGATACCCGGAGGACCTGCCTGCCTTGACCCTCTTAAAGACTGGGACTCCCATAAGCAGAAGCTCTTCTTCAACAACCACCCCCCGGTGCCAGCCAGGAAGCTCAAGACCTGCCCACTCTGCACCCGCCGGGCCTGCCCGTGCCCGAGTGATCCAAGACCACGAGGAAGTCCCCCCGGCGACTGGGACCCGAAGTACAGTGCCCAAAGACCCTCCTCGATGAACCAGACTATGCCTGCAGCCTCAGAACCATGGACCCCACCAACCGCGACCAGCCAAGGGTAAGATTCCGGACACCAAAAGACACGCCTGCACCCGGCTCCCTGCAGCCCCCTGTGCCTGCCTTCGGGGTACCCACCTCTTCTCCAAGATCCCAACTTACCTCTCGAAGTGGTGGTCACACCTGAAGAATCACCGTCCCTGAGTCTGCAGCCTTTGTTCCCTTTTTACTTTTCCCACTGAATAACATTAAGCGCCCGATGGCTCAAAAGCACCCTGCACCCAGCTGCCAGAGTGCCTCTGGCTGTGCAACCTTTGTCCTATCCTACCCCTTTGCCCTGAGCTAGTGACCAGGAGCCCAGCTCCCACAGCTGCATGACCTGCTAGCCAGCAACCACCAACCGGAGGCCCCCTGTCCCTCTTTGGATCACATTGGGCCTAACTAACTTGGTTCCCGGCTGCCCCTGTGCCGCTGAGGGTGAACCAACTGTACCTACCTGACCCTGGGAGAACCCTGAGTCTATACCCAGAACCCTAACTTCCCCAGTCGAGTACTCACCTGGAAACCGGAAACTCACTTACCTGCCAATAGATAACATTGACTGGTTTGACTCGAAAACTCCTCCAATTGTGAAGTTTTGCAAACTTAAAATATTCCATAAAATCAACCAAATTCCGAATTCCGAAGTACTCACCGGTGATCAGGAGAGAAGCCAGTTCTGCATCTTGTAGCCAAGTACTGAACCGCAAAAGTGATCCTAGTCGGGTTTACTAGTAACTTGAATTTTCTCCATAGGAATCCATTGTGTGCTTTTCTGTGAAATTTCTTCTGTCTACTTTTGAAAACTTTAAATATTCTTTAAAAATCATACCAAATACTGAAACGTAATTACTTACCTATTTTAAGTTGAGACCCCAGTGCTGGACCTAGGAGCCCAGTACTGGATTACAAAAGTAACAAGATCGTACTTTAACTGCAACCTGAATTTTCTCCCATTGGATAACATTGCCAGATTTTCATTGAAAAGTTTCTAAGTGTGAACTTTTAAAATAGCTTAATATTCCTTAAAAATCACTGCAATAACTAAAACGTTTTTACTAAATTGTTTTCAGCTTAGATCCCAGGACTGAAACTAGGATCCAGTCCTGGAACTACCAGAGTAATCTACAAAGTAATCAGCTGTATTTATATAGAAAAACACATTGAGCTCAATGCTAAGTTGTGTTTAGAATTGTGTTTAGAATTGGGTTGCCTACTGCAACCCCTGTACCTATTGTGTTTACAAAATGTATTGCCTTTCAAGTACTCATCTGAGACCTCTCATATTGAGAACAATATATTTTGATAACTGTTGGTTCTAAAAATAAAACAATTATATCTTTGATATGAAATCAATTGGCCTGGAGTTCAGTCTTTGAGTGTGTGAAACCTTTTGCTGCCTGGGTGGGTACAACAAATGCTTTACACTGTCCTCTGGTACTGCCTTACTGCTCGACCAAGCTAACACTTTAGAGAGTAAGGTCACACCTGGCTTTAACCTCTGGTATAGCTCTGGGGTTTGTGGACTCTATACACACTGTACCTTATCTTGGTCCAGTATAAATAGAGCCACTTTCTCACATTGTGAGTCACCTGTACCTTGCTGGTCCCGACACTGTACCTTCTTCACTTTCCAAGTTGGTTGCAGTTGCCGAGTCTTGTTGGTCTCTCCGAAGGACACTGACCCCTCAACTTCTAACATTCGACATGGGACAGCTCGTGAATGGCTTCTGGTCTTCGATAGCATCGCCTGGTCTGCACAGCTGCAGCTCCAAGGTCACATTCAGCTCTCCGGCAGCACCCAACATCAGTTGGCATGCGTCTTCTGTGCCTCCTGGACACTCCTGATTTGCATAGACTCTGTCCCCTCTGTTTGTATGTACTTCTCATCTTGAATCCACCTATGGGTTTCACCGGACCCTTTCACCTTTTCCAGCAGTGGTATCTTCCTCAAGTCCTCCACTGAGTTTGACGGCGGTTTCCGATGCCCCTTCACACCTATGCACCTGGCTTCCCTGGTGTAGGTATCCTGGTTCCTAGGGTATCCAAGGGTGGGGTGGCTCTCCAACTTTCTGTCTTCCACAGGGTTTCTTAAGGGTCCACTGGGAAGGGACCTTCTTCTTTAAAAATTACAACCGTAAATTACCAATTGACTTGTATTGAGCCCACTGTCGTGTTCCCACTCTGCGAATGGCCTCCGTGGGGTTCCTGTTACTCACCTAAGGTGGTTCCTTGGGTCCCCGGCACTTCCACGTCTTATTGGGTATAGTCTTGACTCGAGTCGTGGCTCCCATACCACTATTTTAGTATATGGTTTGGTCTCCCCCTGGCAACTACTGGGTATTTAGTGCTACTTATCTGTTTCTATTGAAAAGTATTGCGTGTATTGTGTATATAGCCAGTTAGGAGATATCTGTATGTGTTAGTGAGTCTTCTATAATAAGTACATGTTTTTATAAGGGAAACAACCTTTACAACGCAACTTTTACAACGCACTACCATTACAACGAAACTTTTACAACGCAACATCCATTACAACGCATGCCATTACAACGCAACCATTACAACGCATGACACTACAACACATACCACTACAACGCATGTTATTACAACACAGTCATTACAACGCATACCATTACAACACATACCATTACAACGCATGTTACCCTTACACTATCCAACACTTACCCTACTGTTGCACCCCCTGGAGTTAGAATCGTAATTTTTACCACTACACTATCCAACACTTATCCTACTGTTGCACCCCCTGGAGTTAGAATAGTAATTTTTACCCCTACACTATCCAACACTTACCCTACTGTTGCACCCCCCTGGAGTTAGAATAGTAATTTTTACCCCTACACTATCCAATACTTACCATACATGCAATGTAATGGTATGCGTTGTAATGGTATGCGTTGTAAAGGTAGTATGCGTTGTAATGGAATACTTTGTAATGGATGTTGCGTTGTAAAAAATGCATTGTAACGGTATGCGTTGTAAAAGTATGCGTTGTAACGTCATACATCCTTTTATAAATACACTGTGTGGTTCTTTTTCATTTAATCTGTGCCTTTAAGATTATGTTCTGGTAAAAAAAAAAAAAAAAAAAGATAATGTTCTGGTAAAACATGCTGCTTTACACTCCTTCCGGACTAAGCCTGAAGGCTGCTATTCACAGCTACCACTAAGAGAGCTTTCTAAGGTTGTCTAAGACCACTAAAATCACCATAAGGGTTGTTTGGATTTGTACATGGTGCCCACTTACATAAGTGTACATAATATACCAAGCCAGTTTCTCACAAAACTTTAAAATAATGTTATGAAAAAATCAGGTGTAATGCCAGTGAAAATCTTTACACCAAAAAGGAAACCGTTAACAATCTCAGATCTAGATACAGAAACAAATTGTGAGAGTAGAAGGGGTATTAAGATGAAAAACAAGGGGTTAGGATATATAGGGCTATCAAGTTCAAAGAGTTGAAACCCCTTATAGACATTTTGGTGTGTCATACATGAGGAATAAGCTAGTAAACCATGCCCCACCTTAAGTAATATCTCAGAGGCCAGCTGGTCAAAGCACATAGAGAAACGTTTCATTGACAATGGCATGAGTAACCTTCCTCTACCAATAGAGTGTCTTAGAACCAGTCACGGGGCTCAGGGCGGGGTAAAGCTATTAAATAAAAAAACAGAGGGAAAAATTGATCTGGGCAAATTAGAGTATTCAGTCAGCCCTATTGGAGGCAATACTTTCCATCTCCACTGACACTTGGATGAAAGTTAAAAAAAATTGCGACTAGACCACTTCTGAAAAGATTCTTACCAAACAAGGGTTTCAAACAAGGTTGCATCCTTGCCCTCTTATTGTTTAATGTGTACTTAGTAGATCTTTCCTTAACCTTGGATGAAGCAAGAGCTTTTCTACCCAACTTTGCTGACCAAATAATTCATGACTTTTTAAGCTCTTGAGAAAGGCCTGTAGAGACTTAGGGCTGGATTTAGATTACGTATGACAACGGTGACTGATATCCTGTCTGCCGAAATATACATTCCATAATGTTCTATAGGATTTATAGATCAGCGGATGGGATATCGGTCCCCGTTGTGACAGAGTAACCCGTACCTCGACATCTTAATCAGGCCCTTTGATTTTATCAAACAGTTTTAATGGCCAACATCCTCCTTATGGCCTCGCATAGTATTTGCACAGCATTGGGCGGTGTGTAAAATGTCTGGGCACCCATACTTACCAACTATCCCGACCAGCTGCCCAGTTCCATATTCCACTGACTTCCTGCAGAAACTAACTTTTAAACTTTAGTTTTTAATCGACTTCTGTCTATGTTTACACACATTTACTTTTATTGAGCACACATCAGTTTGCTGAAGGACCTTTACTATTCTGGCCTACATCAGGTATATAGATGTTAATATTTCTGTGATTAATATTGGTTCGATGTATTTCTGAAAGCTTGCTTTTAGTGTGATTTTAGCGTGGTTTGCCTCTTGCACTTTAACTAAATCATGACTTGCTCCTTTTAGAAAATACCTTTGCAGCTGATGATTTTATTTGTATAACTGCTTGGTTGCAATAGACATTGCAATGCATAGTGGGCACTTTAGTAATGCCTACAGAGGAAGCCACCTTTAACCATCTAGAGTAGTCCTGGGAAGCAATGAGGAGTGGTCTTTTTAGCTTGTCACTGTAGCATCTTTATTGTCCCCGCTGGTTGTGCATCGATGCAATTATTGCAATGATTTTAATCAATTGTTCAAAATAAATGGCTTTACTGGAACCGGAAGCTGTGCAGGTTTAGGGGGGTTGTGAAAGCATCGCAGGGTTATGGGGCGCAAAGCAGCTCAAGGTCAATAAGTGTGGAGCAGCGATGAGTAGAGAGGGGAGCTCGGAACCCAGCAAGCACTTTTGTTCATGTGCAGTATGTTTACTGTTGAAAAACTAATAAAGATCATGTTGAAAAGCATGCCACCTGATTGCTGGCCTCGCAAGCCATCTACACACTTTGGCCACACTTCATGCCCTGAAATATTACCAGTCTGCAGTAGAATACTCTTCAAAGCCTTGGCGATTACCCATTGAGCCATGTATTCTAAAACACGGGACCTTTTGTGCCCGTTGTACCACTAGGACAGAATCTATACCGCATATCCTGTTCGAATGTCCGGACTATGCTAAACCCAGGAGTTTATGGCTCAAACCCCTTTGTTGCAATATGGGTACGCGTAGCTATTTGGTAGCCCTTCGCATCCTAATGAAGGACACTCCCCCCCCCATTGTTTGTGGTGTAGCTAAATTTTTTAAGCATTTCTGGCTGATTCGTTGCAAGAGATTGTCAATAGCGGTTTAATTCGTTTTTAGCTAATTTATTCTGGCATCATATGGCTTTTTATCTTTCTTAAATGTACATTCAATATTGCTTCTTAAAAATGTTTTTTCTAGTTTTGTAAATGCTGTATTCTGTGTACGCTTTCAAGATATCTTGAATATCGAATAAAAGCTTCAACCAACCAACCAGAAAACACGGGACTTCTTTGCTGCCAAATTCAGTTAGTGTCTTTCTGGGAGAGATTTACATTTCTCCCAGCTTGCCCTAATTCATATTCCTAGGACTCATAGTGGTATTTCTGGAGCATACACTCTTTTTATGGTAGAAGCTAAAGTATTGAATAGCCTCTCCCTAA
This sequence comes from Lissotriton vulgaris, assembly GCF_964263255.1. Taxonomy (NCBI): domain Eukaryota; kingdom Metazoa; phylum Chordata; class Amphibia; order Caudata; family Salamandridae; genus Lissotriton; species Lissotriton vulgaris. Next base: position 394,280 of record NW_028246877.1, on the reverse strand, counting down.
AAAATCAGCTGAGGACCTGGCTATCTAACTGATAGCCTGTGGCCATTCTTTTACATTTCAGAATTTCTTAAGTATTCTTTTCTCAGCACCAGCCTCTACCTTTCCTCCTCTGTATCCACTTTCCTGATTCTCGGTTTATGATTTTACATTAGTATTGTGGTTTCAAGAGCACCATAAAGCATAGATGAACAAGTGGTTTAATGTGACACCAATAGCTTATCATCAGCAATACCAATACTAATAATACCAGTGCTACCACCACAGTATTAACTATCAATACTGCAACCAGTGCATCACCAAAATCAATACCACACATAAACCAATAACACAGTTAATACCAGCACTATACACTAACAGCAATATTACTTGCAGCAATACCACCACTACTAATACCACACCACTATTACTACCAGTCTACCAATACCACTACCAATTCCACTATCATTGCCACTACCACAAAAATCAGTATTGTCACAATTCCACTACTAATACCAATTCCTCCAAAACTAAGACCACCACCAATACCACATGGAACTTCATTCACCAGCAGTATCACCACCACTACCTCCAGTACCATCACTAGTAGCTCAATCAATTGCACAACAAATAACACCAACACCACCACTGCCAATTCCATCACCTCTTTACTAACACCACCGCCTGTACCAATGTCACAATCATCCCTAATGCTGCCACCACCAGACACCATCAAGAAGACCAACAGTACCTCCACCGCCACCTCAAATACTCCCCAGAAATACCAATAAAACTACCAATACCAACACCACCAATACCGAGACGATTAATAGCAATACCACCATGAGAACTACCAAAAACTGAAAAAGGCAAAATGTCTTTTGATAATGTGCTATGGAAGCATAATTTCTGCATATGTTCTCACATTAAACCTGTTTGCTTTCCCAATGCTTCTTTGATCATGAACTGTACAGGACATGAGAGGAATCCAGGCAAATCCTGGATCCGGTAGCAATTATTGAGCCAGACCTGGGATCCAGGCTGACCCAAGTGAAATATGTTGATTTTCCTCAGTGTAATTTTCAGAAACTCGGATACATTCAGCAGCGCCTGCCCATTGTCTGCTTTTAGATTCAAGTAGTAGCCTTCAACTGGTGAAGTACCTTTATGTTTTTTTACTTCCATCTGGGCCCAAAACAAAAGCCTGATTTTAAATGCCATAAGCTTTATTTTATTTATTTATTTTGAAAGTTTTATATAGCGCGAACAAGATCTTTGCAGATATCAGAGCGCTTTACAAGGACACGGGGGTGATAGAGTAATAGAATGTAATAGTTGAGGTAGTTAGGTACAAGGTGCATAGTTACATAGGTAGGTCAAAAAACAAGAGGTAGGTCACAGGTGAGGTAGTGTCGGTACAAAGTGCATAGTCAAACAGTTGCGCTAATAATGTAAAAGTACAAAAATAAGGAGCAAATACTTGTTTAAGCGTGCTTAAAATGTCTTTGGAATAGTTGAGGTAGGTGAGTGCAGGATATATAGTCACACAGGTGCATCAGCAGTACAAGAGTAGGGATAGTTGAGGTGGTGTAGGTACAGTGTGCAAAGTCAGATAGGTGCGTCAACAATATAACATTATATAAAGAGGGAACGTATAAAATCAAATAAGTCTATGCAAAATCTATGCAAATAAGTCATAATACAAGTAGTACAAATAGACCAAGGGGTCAGGCAGGTATTACAGAGCGGATTCATGAGAAATACATAAAAATAGATCATGTGTATTTAGCCATGAGGATCGCTTTTACTTCTTTCTTAAAAAGTTTGTTGGAGGAGATGAGCCTGGTTTCAGGAGGGAGTGAGTTCCAGATCCTGAGTGCCATTCCTGAAAAGGAGCGTTTATAGGTTTTTTCCTTCCGGAATCTTCGAGGCTTCAGCAGAAGATTGTTTGTGCTTCTAGTAGTTCTAGAGCCACCCGAAATTGTCAGCTTTTGAGTGAGGTAGGCGGGTGAGTTCATGTGTACAGCCTTGTGTGTCATGCAGGCGATTTTCAGATGTATTCTGGCTTCAAAAGGTAGCCAGTTCAGGGATTTAAAGTCAGGGGAGATATGCGAGTGTTTTTTTGAGCCAGTGATGAGCCTCGCTGCAGCGTTAAGGGACGCTCTTAGGGGTGCCGTTGTAGTTAGGGGGAGCCCGCAGAGGGCGGTGCTACCGTATTCTATGTGCGGGATGACTATAGATTATACTGCAGTTTGGAAGTCTTTGGCTGGAAGGAAGGGTTTAAGTTTTCTCAAGGTATTGATTTGGAAGTTCGCTCCTTTGGTTGCCTTGCTGATGTGCTGCTGCATGTTGAGATTGGCGTCAAGTGTTATGCCTAAAGATTTTGCTGAGTCTACGACGGTAGGTTGTACATTTAGAGCCGATAAGTGCTTAAGCCATGTTTGACCCGTAGAGATTTTTGCGGGAGGAGAGATCAGGAGGAACTCAGTCTTCAGCGCGTTGAGTTGAGGTGATTCTCGGCAAGCCAGGATTGGGTGTTTCTGATCGTGGTGTTCAGAAGCATGATGTCCTTAGGAGATTGTATTTTGAGATAAAGTTGGGTGTCGTCGGCATACATGTGAAAGTGAACATTGGATATCTGTAGCAAAGTAGTGAGAGGTTCCATTCCTTTTGTTCAAGTATTGTTATGGTTGGGAGCTATCTAGAGCCTAACACTTAGAGCCAATGTATCTATATAAATAAAAATGTAACTGTTCGTTTGTTCAAAATCTCAAATCTCCAAAAGTTCTTCACCAAATGCTTTGATATTTTGACACAACGTTGCATTCGAATATGCAAGTGTTTTTATATACACAACGTTGGATTCGAATACGCCTGTGTCAAATACGCACGTGTTTTTAAACGAAAGCACAAACAGACTCACAAAAATGTCAATGTGCTTTTGATAAAAATCTTAAATCTACGAATGTTCTTCACCGATTGATTTGAAATTTTGGCACAACTTTGAATTAGAATAAGCGCGTGTTTATGTATACACAACTTTGGATTCGAATACGCGTGTGTCAAATATGCGTGTGTTTTTAATCTAAAGGTCGGACAGACCTTATTAATTGGGATGCTGCGCAACAACTACAATAGACGGATAGAGACAATAGCCTACATATATTAGGATGGACAGTTGGTGTCAGGATGGCAGTCCGGGAACTGGGTGGAGGGAGGGGGGAGGAGTTGGTTCACTTTGCAACATTAGGGCGTGTTTATATATACACAACCTTGGTTTTAAATACGTGCGTGGCCAATACGTGCATGTTTTTAATCGGAAGGCCGAACAGACCCTATCGATTTGGGAGCTGCGCAACAAATACAAGGGACGCATATAGACAATAGTCTACATATGTTAGGATGGACAGTTAGTGTCAGGATGGCAGACCGGGAAGTGGTTGGAGGGAGGGGGAGGAGTTGTTTCACTTTGCAACCCAAACAGACCCTATTGATTTGTTTGCTGCGCAACAAATATAAGGAACACATATAGACAATAGTCTACATATATTAGGATGGACAGTTGGTGTCAGGATGGCAGACCGAGAAGTGGGTGGAGGGAGGGGGGAGGAGTTGGTTCACTTTGCAACATTCGGAAAGGACGTATAGAGACAATAGTCTAATACAGAGAGGGAGCATTTTGGTGAGGCATTAGAAATCTCGTTTATTACGTCTGACCTAGAGATGGCTTTATTGCCAGCCTTGTGTTTTTTCCAGAAATAAATAGATCATATTGATAGTAGTAACACATACATACAGGGGCCATAAACCAGCCTCCTGCAGACATTGGTCTGCTGTAGTACCATTCAAACACTGGGTCAACCCACAGATAACATACATACAGTGGAGCTTGAGCCCACCCCCGAAAACCATTAACTTTCTTGCCGATGGCATTGAATCTTTGAGTCCACTTGGACAGCCATTCGACATATGTAGCATCAGTCACTGAGAGTGACTGTATTTTGCCCATTTACTCTCCAAGTCCACATGTGGAGATGTGCATTTCAAAGAAACAAAAAATGAGTTCCTGTGCCCACAGTGCATCACACACTAGCTCTTTATTTATTTAGCAGTTATTTGCACACAGTGGGTGGGGAGATGGCAGCCAGCAGTGCTGCCTTCCCTCATCCAACAACATCATTTTAGGTGCGTGTTGTGGTTCTAGCAGAAAACGGCAGCATAGCTTCCATTTTGAGTAATTTGAAATCACCCAATCCACAATGTCCACCATAGTCAAAGTGGAGTCTCTTGTCAGGCTTCGGAACCATGGGCCTTATTTATGAAGGCCTTGCGCCACCAGTGCGTCACTTTTTCCCATTTTAAAAGTGACGCAAAAGTGGCGCAAGACCTTCATAAATAAGGCCCCATGAGCCTAAGAGAAAGGCAGCCTCGTGCTTGCTATTGCCGTGCACCTCAGCCCTCTCTGCGCACCTTGGAAATCTCATCTCAGTCTGAGTATGTCGGTCTTTAAAATGTAGTTCAGCAACATCTCTGTACTTTATTTCAATATGTTTTTTCAAAATAAAATACCACCAAATAAAGAAGGAGTCCACTAGCAAAGCACGCTATTACAAATGGTTTTCAAATCTGCCTATAACCTTGCTATTTTTCCCCGGTATTGGGAAAAATTGTTGCAATGTACCGATAGCTTTCTATTTTACTATAGCCGCTACACGGGCAGCACTGGGAGCGCCGCCCCTGTCACACAGGCAGTTCTCGGTGTGAAAATGAGGAGAGGAACAAGTGCTCCAGTGAGGCCAGCAGCACCACTGAGCAGGGCTTTAAGTGGGCCGGGTCTCAAGGGGTCTGAACACCGGCAGTTTTTTTAAGGTGGGCTCGAAACGGGTCTCTATCGGGCTCTGTTTTGAGTCCTGGCACAGGCGGTCTGTTTTTTTCAGGACTGCAGTGACAGCAGTTTTCTGTCACTGCAGTCCGGAAAAAAGTGCCATGGCGCAAAACAGCCCGATATAGACTAATTTCTAGACAGCAGGCACGTCTATGTGCGCCGCCCACACTACTCACTTCTCACTAGTCCATAAGTTACAGCATGACGTCATGCCAGGTGAGCGTTGTGGGGGAATGGAAATCCTTTAAAGAGTCATTTTTTTTCTGGATTTCCCTTCTCTTTCTGAAACGCAACAGCAGCAACATTGTGGTAGGTTCACCAGGGATTTAATTGGAAGCGTTTTTAATGTTATATGTAACAAGCCATAGTTGCAGCTAATAACCGTTGACAAAGCCGATAGTCTTTACTTGTTGTAGGTATGATGTTACTTGTTGTATCACATTTCTGGATGTGTTGACAGAAACAGCAAAATACAAGTCGGGTGGCACACTATGCTAAAAACAGATGTTTAGCGTAAGTGTTTTAAAGCCACGCCCCCAATTACACTGACCACGCCCCTTTGAGAGACCCCCCAGTTTTTTCAGTCCACTTAAAGCCCTGCCACTGAGGGAAACGTCGCAACAATCACAGGTGCCCATTCACTGAAAGTACTGTACTGACAGAGTCACCCGGCCAGTCCACACTCGCAGGCACGCACACACGTACACCAGCACGCACGCACCCATGCACCCAGAGGGCGGGCTCGCCCGAGGGTTATAAATAAACGGGCGCGAGACCGCTCGAGGTCTTCGGCCCTTACTGCTAGCCAGTGTCAGCGTGCATCATTTTAAAAGTAAAGATTAGGCCCCACTCTGCGGCCTAGGTGGTCCCTGCCCCGTGCTGCGGCACCACATTGGCGATGAGGCGGGTCTCCCCACGCCTCGCCCGCGATCGCCTGGTGCTTCGCCAGCACTGTTGGCCGTGCTCAAGCCCCGGCATTCGAGCCTCGGCGATCGCGGCTCGTTCAAGAGCACCTGCTGCCCGGACCTGCTCCTTGGCCAGCCCCAGCACCCGCGACGCTGTCTTCGCGCCCGGCGAGGTGCACAGGTGAGCCCTCCCGCGCGGGAGTTGTCGCTGCCCCGGCCGGCGAACGTGACGGCCCTTCCCAGCAAGTGGGAGGCCTGTAGCGCGACGGCACTCCCTGCTGTGCCACCTCACGTGCTACGGGAGCGGGCGGCCGATTTGGGCACACGGTGCCCGCCCCTCGAGCTGCTCACACTACATCCGTGGCCTGACCAAGAGCACCCTGCCAGCCCCACGCTCTGCACCACGGTGGAAACAAATGTGGTGGTGAGGCCCTCCTGTCCTTGGCCTCCGCCGCAGCGCGACGACGTGACCTTCTTCTGCAGCGCTCCCAGCAGCATCAAGGAAAAGAAAAAAAAACAAGGGGAAGGGTACAGTGATTCTGACACCCACAGACGGCCATCAGGCCCACGCCTGCCCAAGAAATTAATCAGGCCGCCGCCAATGATGGAACAGCAGCCCCTGCTGCGCAGGTCCAGCACGCTGCAGCCCCCCAGAACGCTGCAGCGCGACTGGGTGGCGTGGGTGCCCAAGGACCTGTCGCAGCCACGATGCCTGCGCACCCAGGCCATGGAGTCGCCACTCCCAAACTTTCTGATCCCTTCACCGCGGAGGCACGATGGCGACTGTGGATTGGCCGTCTGGACCATTACTTTGTTGGCGTTAGGGAAACAGACGGAAAGGTCAAACGCTCACTACTGATGTGTTATGGCGGCGACGAACTGTATGAGCTCTTTGAAACGCAGTCCCACAGAGGCAACGACAACGACTACACGGCCGCAGTCAACGCACTAAACCGCTACTTTGACCCACGGGTCAGCCCAGATTATGAGTGATTCAAGCTGCGCCAAGCGCCAAGGCGAAACTGGATCTATCGACGCATATTATCCGTGACTCCGCAAACTTGCGACAGCCTGTGAACTGCCAGATCAAAGGGCAGAGCGTCGGGCGCAACTCATCCAAGGGTGCAGGTCTGTTCAACTCCTGCGCCTTATCCTCAGGCAGCCACGCATCTCGCTCGACGAGATCCTTGTGCTGGCTTGGTCGCACGAGCTGTCCAATGTCCGCGCGGACGAAATGGAGGCCGCTCTGCACCGGCCCGGAACTGCGGGTCGCACTCTAGTGGTGAAGGAGGAACACCTCAACGTTATACACCGACGACAGCAGACGTCAAGAGGGAACACGAGAGCGGCGCCACACGCCCCCTGTGGAAACTGTGGGATGGATCACCCAGCGGGAGGTAGATGTTTCACTAAAGGCAAGACATGCTCGAACTGCGGAAAACAGAACCACTTCGCGAAGGTCTGCCGTAGTGGAGGAAGCCGATGGTCAACCAACCCCAGCGCGAGAGGACCTGCACAAGGCGTGCGACAGCTGTCGCTCGAAGACCCGGCCCTTGCAGTGATGCGTCCCGTGCGGCGTTCAACTTGGAAGACGATGACGACGATGTATACTTCGTGTCCTTCGCCGGCAGAGACGGCGCCCGGAGGCGGCCACCACCAATGTGCAATATACAGATCGCAGGGTCCCAGGTGCAAGCCCTGATTGACACAGGGGCATCAGTGAACGTTATGGACAGCATACAGTATGAAAGCCTCTCCCCTCGTCCGCCTCTCTTACCGTCCAAAGCCAAAATCTACACCTACGATAGCGATGATCCGTTGCCACTGTGCGGGGTGATCGACGTGGTGGTAGCCAGTAACGGACATGAGGTGAAAACGAAGTTCCATGTGACCGGAGGAAAGGGTGGCACGCTACTCAGCTGTCACACCGCCGAGGACCTACAACTGGTGTTCTTCGCACGCCAGGTGCACGAGCTGCACGCAGACATGATGTTCAAGAATTTCCCAAACCCTCTTCCGAGGCCTAGGGCGCCTCAAAGGCAAGACTTTCAAACTACACATAGATCGCACAGTGCGACCGATGGCGCTGAGGCACAGAAGGGTGCCTTTCCACCTGCGGCCGCAGGTGGAAGAAGAATTACAGAAGCTCGAGGAGCTCGGAGTTATTGAGAAGGTGTCCGGCCGGTATACAACCTTTACAACGAATCTTTTACCACGCACTACCATTACAACGCGAACCATTACAACGCATTGCGCTGGGGGGCGCTCTAGGATAGGGAATAAGTTTCATTTACTATCCAACACCTTCCCTAGTGTCCACGGGGACTTGAGTTGGAATAGTAAATTAAACTATTCACTATCCAACACCCCAAAGCGCTATGCGTTGTAATGGTATGCGTTGTAAAAACCGCGTTGTAATGGTATGCGTGGTAAAAGTATGCGTTGTAACGTCATACATCCGTCCGGCCCAACACCCTGGGTATCCCCCCTTGTGGTCGCTCCGAAGCCCAAACAACCTGGCGCCATTCGTCTATGTGTGGACATGCGTCTTCCAAATAATGCTGTCAAAAGGGAAAGGCACCTTACCCCCACAATAGACGACATAGTTGCAGACCTGATTGGAGCCCGCTGGTTCTCGAAACTGGATCTGAATGCGGGATACCACCAGCTGGAGCTCCACCCGGACAGCAGCAACATTACTACTTTCTCGACACATGTTGGCCTACGGCGTTACAAACGGTTGAGTTTCGGTGTCTCCTCCGCCGCCGAAGTGTTCCAAAATGCAATCAAGGAAACCCTTTCTGGACTAGCAGGGGTCATTAATCTAAGTGACGACATCCTGGTATTTTCCAAAACTCTGGAAGAACACCACGCCCATCTCAGAGCCACCCTGCAGCGCCTGGCGGACCACGGCCTTACTTTGCACCGTGCCAAATGCTCCTTCTACCAGGAATCGGTGGAGTTCTGTGGATATGTTTTCTCCAGAGATGGACTACGTGTCGACCCGAAGAAGGCAGAAGCCATTCGCTCAGCTCCCAGACCCACCACGGCTACAGAAGTCAGGAGTTTCCTCGGGATGGTGACGTATTGTGGTCGTTTCAACCCCAACCTAGCCTCCCTATCGGAACCCCTACGGGCACTGACCAAGGCTGGGCAGCCCTGTGTATGGACGGCACAGAAAGACAATGCGTTCACGGCCGTCAAAGATGCACTAATAGACGACAAGGTCATGGCCTATTTCCGTCCGCATCGTCGCACGGAGGTTGTAGTTGATGCTAGCCCCGTAGGGCTTGGCGCCGTACTCATGCTGGAGACCGAGGCTCACGAGTGGGTTCCCATTGCCTACGCCAGTCGCACCCTCACATCCACTGAAATGCGGTATGCGCAGATTGAACGTGAGACCCTGGCCATCAAGTGGGCCTGCCATAATTTTCACTTATATCTGTATGGCCACGAATCCAAAGTCGTCACAGACCACAAGCCATTGGTGCCTCTATTCGCAGGGACAGCTAGACTCGCCCCTCCGCGGATTGAACGATGGGCCGTCCAACTACAGACATATCGCTTTGAAGTCGTTTTCCGGCCAGGGGCCGACAATCCGGCGGACTTCCTGTCTCGGCACCCGAAGGTTGTCTCTCCCGCCACGGACCAAGACGACACGGAGGAGGGGGAGGAGTTTGTGAGGATGCTGTCGCAGGAGGCGTGCCCCGCGGCCCTGACACTCGAAGACATTGGGAAGGCCATCCAGGAAGATGAGTGCCTCAGTCGAGCCAAGGCAACGCTAGCAGACCGGAGCTGGAAGCATTTCCTGGATGGTGCAAGTGCCCTCACGCCTGAGGAAAAGTCGTTCCGACAGCAGATCTGGAGAGCTCAAAGTGAGCTCAGCGAAGGGCCACACGGAATAGTCCTGCGCGGCACGGCCATTGTGATCCCCTCGAACTTACAGAAGGAGGTGGTGCGCCTCGCACATCAGGGGCACCAAGGGGTGTTGAAAACCAAGACGCGGCTGCGCAGCAAGGTGTGGTTCCTGGGCATGGACCTCGCAGTGGAAGAGGAGGTGCGCAACTGCCATTCATGTAGTATCACAGGCCAAGACCCTGCACCACATCCGGTCATCACAGAAGAACCGTGCACAGAGCCATGGACAAAACTAAGTATCGACTTTGGATCCTTCCCAGATGGAAGACATACCTTGGTGATCATAGACTCTCACTCACGTTTCCCTGTGGTGGAAATAGTGCCTTCCACCTCATTCACCCATGTCAAGCTAGCGCTAGATCGAACATTTGCAATGATGGGCTTACCCACAGAGATACGGTCAGACAACGGGCCAACGTTTCAAGATAAAGAGTTTCAAGCTTATCTAGTGACACGGGGCATTCGACACAGAAAGATCACGCCTCAATGGCCGCAGGCGAATGGAGAAGTCGAGAGATTTATGCGCACGCTGAACAAGGCCATTCAGATCGGAGTTGAGAAAGGAGAAGCGATTTAGAAAAGGGGGTGGTGATGAACAGAGTGTCTGAATTGAGCAGACCACTCTTACCCAGTCCAAAGATCAGGGCTTGATCCATCACCGTTATTTATCTCACTGCCCCACCCCAGCTCAGAACCTGGCCATATGCAAATCAGTCTGTCCCTGGCCCAGTGCATCATGGGAACAGGGCAGACTAAACTACCAAGCCAATTCTTCACCAGAAAGGAGACAAGCTACCGGGGACCGGTTTCTGGCATTTCAGCCGTCTTCGGCCCGGCTTGCTTGAATCCTGATGGAGCAGTGAGAAAGGGACTCATGTCTGAGTATACCCTGCCACACCTATAGTGGCCAAAAACGATTTAGAAAAGGGGGTGGTGATGAACAGAGTGTCTGAATTGAGCAGACCACTCTTACCCAGTCCAAAGATCAGGGCTTGATCCATCACCGTTATTTATCTCACTGCCCCACCCCAGCTCAGAACCTGGCCATATGCAAATCAGTCTGTCCCTGGCCCAGTGCATCATGGGAACAGGGCAGACTAAACTACCAAGCCAATTCTTCACCAGAAAGGAGACAAGCTACCGGGGACCGGTTTCTGGCATTTCAGCCGTCTTCGGCCCGGCTTGCTTGAATCCTGATGGAGCAGTGAGAAAGGGACTCATGTCTGAGTATACCCTGCCACACCTATAGTGGCCAAAAACGATTTAGAAAAGGGGGTGGTGATGAACAGAGTGTCTGAATTGAGCAGACCACTCTTACCCAGTCCAAAGATCAGGGCTTGATCCATCACCGTTATTTATCTCACTGCCCCACCCCAGCTCAGAACCTGGCCATATGCAAATCAGTCTGTCCCTGGCCCAGTGCATCATGGGAACAGGGCAGACTAAACTACCAAGCCAATTCTTCACCAGAAAGGAGACAAGCTACCGGGGACCGGTTTCTGGCATTTCAGCCGTCTTCGGCCCGGCTTGCTTGAATCCTGATGGAGCAGTGAGAAAGGGACTCATGTCTGAGTATACCCTGCCACACCTATAGTGGCCAAAAACGATTTAGAAAAGGGGGTGGTGATGAACAGAGTGTCTGAATTGAGCAGACCACTCTTACCCAGTCCAAAGATCAGGGCTTGATCCATCACCGTTATTTATCTCACTGCCCCACCCCAGCTCAGAACCTGGCCATATGCAAATCAGTCTGTCCCTGGCCCAGTGCATCATGGGAACAGGGCAGACTAAACTACCAAGCCAATTCTTCACCAGAAAGGAGACAAGCTACCGGGGACCGGTTTCTGGCATTTCAGCCGTCTTCGGCCCGGCTTGCTTGAATCCTGATGGAGCAGTGAGAAAGGGACTCATGTCTGAGTATACCCTGCCACACCTATAGTGGCCAAAAACGATTTAGAAAAGGGGGTGGTGAGAAAGGAGAAGCAGCAGAAGATTGCCTATCTCAGTTCATGAGCGCATATCGACAGATGCCCCATTGTACCACCAGATGTGCACCAGCGCATCTACTGTTCAGGAAGGTTCCAAGAGAATGCGTGCCAACAGGCCCCTCATGGCACCCACCGGAACTGGACCAGAACGCCTCCCAGCAGAGGAGACAACGCGCCAATGAAAGAGCCAGCCAGTCACGGAGAGCTCGACCCAGGTCCCTGGTAGTCGGTGACAAGGTGATCCTGAAGAACCAACACCCCAACTGGAAGTACCTCACCGCGTACGAACCGGAGGTGTGGGAGGTCGTCAACATTCAGGGCACCATGGTGTCGGCAGCCCGAGGCTCCAGAGCCGTGACTCGGAACATGTCCTGGTTCAAACGAGTCACGAGAGGTCGAGAGACCGGTGGGCCCGCGGCTGCGGATGTGGACAGCGAAGAGGAAGATCAGGCCCACAACGAGATGCCGCCAAGCCAACCAAGGGAAGAGGTGTCTCCGTCGAGATCGGAGCCTGAGACAGCCGTGGACGGTGAAAGTATGCCAAGAGCAACCGGGAGCCCTTTGGAGAGTGCTCAGGAGACGGGAAATACCGAGAGTCAGCGGAGCCAGAGATATAACCTCCGAACCAACCCGACTCCCAGCCAAAGACTGAAGGACTTTGCCTGAACACTGGGTCCGATGCAAGTGCCCCCGTGAGGTGGACTCTGTATCTATGAGTTTGGAGGGATGTACTGACGGAGCCACCCGGCCCGACCACACTCGCAGGCACGCACACATGTACACCAGCACGCACACACCCATGCACCCCGAGGGAGGGCTCGCCCGAGGGGTATAAAGAAACGGGCGCGAAACCGCTCGAGGTCTTCGGCCCTTACCGCTAGCCAGTGTCAGCGTGCATCATTTTAAAAGTAAAGATTATGCCCCACTCTGCGGCCTAGGTGGTCCCTGCCCCCGTGCGGCACCACAAGTACAAGACGTGAGCGGAGGAGTCCTGCAAATGTGTTTTATGAGATATCCCGGTACTCTCGGCTGGGGTAAGGGTTCATTGTTTTACATTGGTTGCAGTCCGTCTTTCATCACAGGGAAGAACCATAGACAGTTTTACACAGGTGGCGAGGGCCGAGAGTCACGTGGGTTTTGCAGGGGCGCGTGCTGATGAATCATGTTGGGATAGGCCTTAATAAAACAGCTCCCTGTTTATGCTAATGATCTCTCCCCAAGAAGTTCATCCGTGACATTGGGTACAAATGCCTTATTTTGTAAATGTACATGTATATAGCGCAAATCACCGACCCGGTATCTAAGCCTTGCTTAGGGAACCCGTCCTGGTATTGTCTTGTAAGATAACCCCGGCAGGGTATCCACAAGGTGAAAGCCAGGCATCCCACCGCGAGGGGCCGTTGTGGAGATTCAGCAAGCTATTGCCCAGAGTCGCAGAGTGTGAACCCGTGAATCGAGTAGGCACCGGAGCGAGAATTGTCGAGTCCGTGGACATATTAGGACTCAAGACCCCGCCGAGCCAGGAATTGAACCCTGGTCCCGGGCTGACCTCTGCTTCCAGGTTCGCCTCCTCTAACCAGTGAGCCACACTTCTCCACTTTAAGACAGACAATCGAGCTTAATAACATGTCTACTTCTAATTGCGAGCACTGAAGCCTTCGTTAAAGGTTAATGGAATTATTAGGTGAGTCGTTGGAGTTCCATTGCATTGATAATTTAAGCTGAGACAAAACTGTGGGCGTTTTATAAATATGATCTCTTTCTCACTTGCTCTGCATTAAGTTTACGTCTCTTATGCAAAAGAGGGTGCGCGAGCTGTGCAGCAGGCAAGCATATGCCACATACCAGAGTGTGCGTGCCACATGCCTGGGATGGGTTCCAACCCTTACTGCAAGCATATCCATTGCCAGTCTGTGCACTGAGTGAATTGACTGGTGCAACGCACGAGGCTCCTTTAAACGCGTTTCCATCGTACTGATGTGTATCAGCACCCAGTTTACGGTAGTGCTCTGCGTTTCTGCATTCTGTCGAGTGCTCGTGTGCTTCAGGGGTCGCAGGTGCATACTTGACAATATTTTGAAACATGAAAAGGGAGATACTGAATCAAATGGTGGACATTATTTGCCCATAATGACTGATATTGAAATCGAGGTAATTTTAGACGAGAGGCTGCTAGAATAAAACCATTTTGGTTTTAGAAACCGGGAGTCTCTTGCCTGAATCGGGTATGTTGGTATGTATGCAGGTGCATCTTGGGCTATGTCTTTTATTATTCTTTTTATTCCTGCTGCTCAACGGTGAGGTCCTGGCTATGGCTGCTGATAGATTGTCACTTTCCATGTCACTCCAGCAAAGCTTATCGCTCAGGCTTTTACTGTCTGAGTGTCATGCAGGTGTCAACCATTAGGGCACTACACATTCCTTCCTCTCTTTACTCCTTACTTCCCGTCACTTTTTAAAATTCATTCCATTTCTCCGTGCCATCCTTCATTCCTTTCTCGCTACCTTTGACTTTCTCATTTCTTTTCTTCTTCCCTTCTTTAGGACACATTTTCCACTCCCTCTTCCCTCTTCCTCAGTTTACAACTTCTCTCTGTCCTTTCCTCATCTCGCTCTCCCTTCTCACTGCCATCTTTACTCTATTCATTCCCCCCTCTGCTCCCTAGTCTTCCCTACTCTTACCATTTCCTCTGACTTTTCACTTTATTACCCTCCTCTCCCATATGTTTATATCTTTACACAGTCCCTCTCCCTTGCTGTTTATTGACGTCTTTCTTTTACTGGTGTCTTTCCCCTTCTGCCTCTCTCCCTCACTTCCTAACATGCTTCCTCCACCCTCTCTTTCTTCACTCCATTCCCCATTCTTCCATCATTTCACCCCATGCATGTTCTATCGACTGTCCTTCTCCCTTCCCTCTCCATTCTCTGATATTTAGTGTCATATTTCTCGAGACAATCGATGAATGCCTGTAGTCTCATCTTTAAATACGTTAAATGTATTCATGTGCGATACTGCACTGGAACAAACCAACCCACCTCGAAATTATTTCCTATACACATGTATTACATGTCATGTACTTATATACCTTATATTGTATTTGTTTGTGGGGGGAATGCAACCATGACTGCAGACACGTTACAGCAGAGGGCTAGGATGGAAGATGGTTCAAATGGTCTGTTAAAAAGGTAGCCACTGTGCAAGAGGGGCAAAATATGACCATCATTTTCAGAGTACAGAAATGTATTAACGTAGAGTCATATTCTATTAGAAGATGATTCTCTCGTGTTCTGAATGATTTCATGTAATAATAGTGACTATTAAGAAAGTAAATGCCAGAATCTAAACTGCCTTTAGCACGCTTAAATATTAGGTGCTGGTTATTGATATGAAATCAGCACCACCAACATTACCGCTATCACAGTCATCACCACTGCTGCTACCGCTATCTCTCAAGCATCATTGTCAACACCATCACAAACAACTACTGCACCACCACTGTCTCCACTGCTGCACTCACCCCCATTTCAATCATCTCCACTATTAGTAGTATCACCTGTACCACGACTAAAAAAAACCCTATCTCCACCACTGCCAACAGCACTAACCACCATGACTACAATCATCACCACAACTACCACCATCACTTCCACTACTACATCACCACTGTCTCCACTGCTGGACTCACCCCCATTTTAATCATCTCCACTATTAGTAGTATCACCTGTACCACCACTAAAACAACCCCTATCTCCACCACTGCCAACAGCACTAACCACCATGACTACAATCCCCACCACAACTACCACCATCACTTCCACTACTGTCTCCACTGCTATCCTGACCATTATAATAACTATCTCCACTATAACAGCATCACCAGTACCACCACTGAAACCACCATTAACTTCACCCCTCTCCAAAAGCACTAATCACCATGACAACTATAATCACCAGCACAACTACCACCATAACGTCGGCTACAGCAAAAAAATCACTACCTTGATGTTCTTTTGTGACTGTGTTAGACGATGTTGTGTGGGAGGGTAGTGTGGCTATGTGAGAGAGATATTATGTGTATGTTGTAAATGATCAAAAAAGGCCAGACCTGTTGGCTTTGCGAATGCTTGTAACTGTAAAGGGCACCTACCGAACTGCTTCTAAGCGCTTTCAGAAAATAAAGGAATGCGTAGAGAGATAGAATTAATGAAGCAGAAAAGCCATATTTGAACTTTAATAACTTTCATTAAATTACAGGTATGTGCATTCTACTGGAGAGAATACTGGAACTTTGACACATTAAAAAAAACCGCTGAAACTATGTTTTAGCAGCAAATAAGCGAAAACGTTGCAAATTTTACAAGTAGCCGAGGCTTTAGGCAGAGTTGCGCAAAATAATGGACAATGACAAGCTTGCCCCGGATTGGCATGAATGAGATATTAAAAACAGACCCCTGGGCGTTAATGAGCAGGAATGCCACAGCAGACCATAGGCTAAGATGCTGCGTAAAGCAGCAGGAGGTTTTGGGGCGGGAACGAGGGGGCTGGGCAGAGACGGGCCGGGAGCCTGTGATTAGCTGCCCTGTGACCCGGGCTCTCTGAGAGAGGGCCACTGACAGCCAAAGTCAAGGCAAGCGAGGAGGGAGCTGCAGCCGAAGCACGGTCTGTGCGCACATGGCCCGCGGGCTGCGCTGAAGTGAGAGCACAGCCTAGCGCCTGCGCCCGGGCGCTGCCTCTTCAGTGCGCACCCACCTCCTTCACACAAGCAGCGCGGGAGAGGACGGAACTCCACCGCACTTTGGACATCCTCAGTTTCAATACACTGCTGGTCTCGGGCGCCCCCGGCAGCAGGGCTGAATTTAAGGATTTGGGCGGAAACAGGCTGCGTGTCGCTCCGCGGAGGATGGTTCTTCTCCTGCCTGACTAATCTCACACAGACCCAGGGCAGTGACTGCAAACTCCGAGGAGCAGCGGCTGGGAGGGTCGCCTCTGCGGGGGCTCCTGTGCTGCCCTCCGCCCCATGCCCCGCTTGACCGCAGCCCAGGGCGCTAGAGGGACCCGCTGAGGCCATGCAGGCGCCGCCGCTGCTGCTCCTGCTGCTCCTGCGCTGGCGGGGGGCGACCGCCCAGGGCGAGTACTGCCACGGCTGGCTGGACAGCGGCGCCCGCTACCACGAGGGCTTCCAGTGCCCCGAGGCCTTCGACACCGCCGACGCCACCGTCTGCTGCGGCTCCTGTGTGCTGCGCTACTGCTGCGCCTCCGTGGAGGCCCGCCTGCAGCAGGGCGGCTGCACCAACGACCGGCCGCCGGGCGAGGAGGAGAGTCAAGCCGCCCCCGCTGCTCGTGAGTACCGTGCGCGCAGTCCAGCGCTACAGCGCAGCGCACACACTCACCACAAATCACCTGGCACCAACTCCTGCAGACTCCCTCCACCCCCAGGTGCAAGCACTGCTCTCATAAGGACCCCTGAACCAGAGGGCACCCTGCCCACTGCCATCACCTGAACATACCATGACCTGCGCACACAGGGCGCATCCGTCCCACAGCCATCACATATCCTGACCCGCACACACGAAGGCGCATCCGTCCCACAACCATTACCTGCACATATGTGCGCGCAATCCAGCGCTACAGCGCTCTGTCACCACAAACCCCCCAGCACCCAACTTTTGCAGACTCCCTCCACAACTAGGTACAAGCACTGCTCTCACAAGGACCCTCAACCACAGGGCACCCTGCCCACAGCCATCACCTGCACATATGACCTGCACACTCAGGGCGCATCCTGCCCACAGCCATCACCTGCACATATGACCCGTACACACAGGGACGCATCCGTCCCACAGCCATCACCTGAACACACCATGACCCGTACACACAGGGACGTATCTGGCCCACAGCCATCACATATCATGACCCGCACACACGAGGGCGCATCCGTCCCACAGCCATTACCTGCACATATGACCCGCACACACGAGGGCGCATCCGTCCCACAGCCATTACCTTCACATATGACCCGCACACACGAGGGCGCATCCGTCCCACAGCCATTACCTGCACATATGACCCGCACACACGAGGGCGCATCTGGCTCACATCCATTACCTGCACATATGACCCGCACACACGAAGGCACATCTGGCTCACATCCATTACCTGCACATATGACCCGCACACACGAAGGCGCATCCGTCCCACAGCCATTACCTTCACATATGACACGCACACACGAGGGCGCATCCGTCCCACAGCCATTACCTGGACATATGACCCGCACACACGAGGGCGCATCTGGCTCACATCCATTACCTGCACATATGACTCGCACACACGAGGGCGCATCCGTCCCACGGCCGTTTTCTGTACATATGACCCGCACACACGAGGGCGCATCTGGCTCATGCCACTATCAACACCCCCCCCCCCCCCCCTTCCCTCGCTCCCAGGGGTAGATCCTGCTCACAACCCACAGCACCTTAAAGACACAAAGACACCCTTCTTAGACACTGACCCATAGGTCAATTCCTGCTCACAACGGCCAGCAGTACCCCACGGTTATAAGGCACATCGTCCTCACACCAAACAGCACTATAACCACAGCCTGCGCAAACAATACCCCCCCCCCCCCCTAATGGGGTCATTCTATTCGCATCCACCAGCACCCTAACACATGCTGATCACACTTACCAACCCCACCCCACACACACACAGCGCATCCTCCTATAACCCTGCTCACAGTGACCCTCACCCATAGGATGCACCCTGATCACACTCACCACAATCCATGCACACACCCTGCTCGCCCGCACATATCCCCCTAAAACCCACTCACACCGTGACCCACAGCCAAACGACACACCCTGTTCACTCACACTCTATACACACACCCTGTTCGCAGACGGACCCACATTTATCCCCCTAAAACCCACTCACACCGTGATCCACAGCCAAACGACACACCCTGCTCACACCCACACCCACTCACACTCTATAGACACACCCTGTTCGCACACTGACCCACATTTATCCCCCTAAAACCCACTCACACCGTGACCCACAGCCAAACGACACACCCTGCTCACAGTGACCCACACCCATAGGATGCACCCTGATCACACTCACCACAATCCATGCACACACCCTGCTCGCCCGCACATATCCCCCTAAAACCCACTCACACCGTGACCCACAGCCAAACGACACACCCTGCTCACAGTGACCCACACCCAAAGGATGCACCCTGATCACACTCACCACAATCCATGCACACACCCTGCTCGCCGCACATATCTCCCTAAAACCCACTCACACCGTGACCCACAGCCAAACGACACACCCTGCTCACACCCACCCACACTCTATACACACACCCTGTTCGCACACTGACCCACATATATCCCCCTAAAACCCACTCACACAGCGACCCACACCCATGGGCACATCCTGCTCACACTCACCACAATCCATGCACACACTCTCCTCGTACCCTAACCCACACACATCTTCCTGAAACCCTACTGACACAGTGACCCCCACACACAGGGCACATTCTGCTCACACTCACCCGCACTCTATACACAGACACCATGCTCACACACTGACCAACACCAAAAAGATGCATCCTGCTCGCGACTGTCAGCACCCAACATGCACCTTGCTCAAACATCGACCCACACTCATGTGTACACACCCTCATACCCACACTGGCGGAAAATCCTGCTTACAACCACCACAAGCCTTTGAGCACCGTGTTTTCACACCGACCCACACCCAGGTCCTAGTCTTAGCCCCAGCTATGCACACTCCCCATCATCCCACTAACACCAACAGACGCTTATGCACAACATGCATAACCTGTGCACACCCACCAGCATCTTGTTCATACCTCCGGTACACTGTGCCCACCCTGCTCACCCCCTCAGCACCAGCGCTCTGCACACACTCTATGACACCAGTGCCCACTTCCTGTCACCGTCCCACAGGGTGTACATGCACTGCTCACATCCTTCGCACCTGTTCACAGCCTCCATCACCCTGTGCAGTGTGCGCAGCCTGCTCACATCTCTGAAGCACGTAGCGTGCGTGTTGTGAACTTCCTGCAGTGTTCGTGCCCAGCCTACACTTTATTTTATTTTATTTTATTTCATGCGTTTTTTATATAGCGCGGACTTTACCCGAAGGTGTCAGAACAGTAATGATACACGAGGAGAGAATTACAAGTGAACAACTTACAAAAGCAAACGTTAAGTTACAGGAGGCAAAGGTGACAATTGTGAGCAAACAAAATACAAGAGGTAGCAAACGGTACATTACAGGAGGTAATCTGGAGGATGTACACCTACATCCCCCAGAAGTGTCGGCATGCCCACACACCACCCAGCACCACCCTCACACCCACCTCAAATCAACAGGTGAGCAGCACCCCATCCAGGACTCGCTGCAGAGCCCCCTCACGCCATCTAAAGCCATATGTGTACCCTCTCACACACCAGAGGAGTACAGCCCTCAGGGCTTGTGCACGACCTCCTCAGATGTTCCTGTGCACACCCTCGTACACACCCAACAAGGGATGCAGCCTCCAGAACCCCGTGCGCGCCTGTTCACACTATCTAGTGCCCTGTGCACAAGGGATACAGCCCTCTGCATGCCCTACTCACACCATCTAGTGACATGCGCGCGCACACACCAGAGGGGCAAAGCCTCAAGAATTGCCCCCGCTGCCAATGACAGTAACATCACAGCTAATACGTACCACACTCTTACAAGTGTGACAATTCGGACTCTTCCGGGTCCCCAAAGTTGAAAGAATGGCCTGGGTGGCAGATATTAGTTATTTTCAACGTATAGCCGGTGCAGAGCACTGGAAACCACTGGCTCACTTTAAGCACTGGGGATAGAGCTTCCAGAACCAGGTGCACGCCCTATCCACTCCATCCAGTGCCCCGTGCACACCCTCTCACACAGCACATAAATGATAGAACCCGAACAACACTTTGCACGACCCTCTCACACATCTAGTGCCATGTGCACGCCTATACTTATTTCCTGCAGTGATAAATCTATGACCAACGGTAAGGGTTATGCCAGGTATGCACTGGGAAATTTTCACAAATAATTCCAAGTTTAATGTAATGATTCAGGTGCTCTTCTTCCAATAGTCTACCGTCAAGGCCACACTGTTCTGTCAATATGAAGATAAATGGAAGGAGCATCAAGTTCACAATAAAATCATCAGTCCAGTACTGTAGTCCGTGATTTTTATTGTTCAAAATCTTATTCCACACTTCAAAAATTTCCAACACAAATAATGTCCATTGCAATATGAATTATAAGAAGTATTTCGTCTGTAAGTAAATGTTTGCTTGTCCACGAACAATCAATCTCAAACAGCCTACACGTTTCGTCCTCCTCGGACATCATCAGGGCAATAAAAAAAAAACATCATGTTACTTGATAAGTTCTAGTCCAAAAAGATATCTTCAGAAAAACTCCAATTTTACAATCTGTGATAACTTGCCAAGCGCGTTAGTATATAAAGTCCAAAGTTCCAGACCGGCGACAGTAGGTCATGATAAATCTGCTGATGGATATTTTTGAAGTGTAGAATAAGATTTTGAACAATAAAAATCACGGACTACAGTACTGGACTGATGATTTTATTGTGAACTTGACGCTCCTTCCATTTATTTCCTGCAGTGGCCTGTGGGAGAAGTAGCCTGCTATTCCAGATTCCTTGCCAAAATAGACTGCTCGGTCTAGAACTGCCGCGTGACTACGTAGTCGATGTGCCGATGACGTGAAGACCATAGACTGGCTCAGTTCAACCACAGGACACCTGCCTGACACTCCCTTGCAGAGATGCCACCCTACCCTCCACCCATTGGAGATGTCGCACTGCCCTGCATGCAGTCCTCTTCACCCATGAAAGATTCCACACCGCCCTCTAGGGACCCTCCTCCTCACACAGTAGAGATGTCACTCTGTCCTGCATGCACAGTTCTCCTCTCCCATTAGAGATGTCACACCGCCTTCTAGGGACCTTCCTCCTCACACAGTAGAGATGTCACTCTGTCCTGCATGCACAGTTCTCCTCTCCCATTAGAGATGTCACACCGCCTTCTAGGGACCTTCCTCCTCACACAGTAGAGATGTCACTCTGTCCAGCATGCACAGTTTCCCTCTCCCATTAGAGATGTCACACCGCCCTCCAGGAACCTTCCTCCTCACACAGTAGAAATGTCACTCTGTCCTGCATGCACAGTTCTCCTCTCCCATTAGAGATGTCACACCGCCTTCTAGGGACCTTCCTCCTTACACAGTAGAGCTGCCATACTGCCCAGCAGCAACTTTCTGCTCACACTCTGAGATACCGGTCCTACAGCGACGTTCTGCTCACCCACAGAGATGTCCTGTCCTGCTGAAACTTTCTGCTCACCCTGTGAGATGCCATACTGCCCTGCAGCAACTTTCTGCTCACCCACAGAGATGCCATACTGTCCTGCAGCAACTTTCTGCTCACCCACAGAGATGTCCTTTCCTGCTGCAACTTTCTGCTCACCCACAAAGATGTCCTGTCCTGCTGAAACTTTCTGCTCACCCACAGAGATGTCCTGTCCTGCTGAAACTTTCTGCTCACCCAGTGAGATGCCATACTGCCCTGCAGCACCTTTCTCCTCACCCACAGGAGATTCCATACTGCCCTGCAGCAACTTTCTGCTCACCCACGGGAGATTCCATACTGCCCTGCAGCAAATTTCTGCTCACCCACAGAGATGCCATACTGTCCTGCAGCAACTTTCTCCTCACCCACAGAGATGCCATACTGTCCTGCTGCAACTTTCTGCTCACCCACAGAGATGCCATACTGTCCTGCAGCAACTTTCTGCTCACCCACAGATATGCCATACTGTCCTGCTGCAACTTTCTGCTCACCCAAAGAGATGCCATAATGTCCTACAGCAACTTTCTGCTCACCCACAGGGATGTCCTGTCCTGCTGCAACTTTCTGCCCACCCAGTGAGATGTCATACTGTCCTGCAGAAATGTATGCTCACCCGGAAAGTGCTCATTGTACCTTGCATACTCACCCATAGAGACGCCCCATCGGCCTGTAGGCATCTTCACACTTATCCATAGGGACGTTAGTCTGCCCTTGCGGCTCCTCCCTACTCCCTTACTGATATCCGGCTGCCCTGAGAGTCACATTTCTGTTTACCAACAGAGATGCAGCTCTTCCCTGCAGGCAGCTTCGCCCTCGCCCATTAGAGAGGTCACATTCCCCCAGTTCAGATTCCAGTAATTGCCCATCTGGGAGACGCACTTACCAGCATGGGCGCCTGTAAACAAACAAACACATGGCGACGAGAAAACCATGTGACTCCACTTAATTCTTGTTCTCCCCCAAGTTAGCCTTACTTTTGTAAAATGATTTATAGTTATGAAAGTCTGTATGTCAGAAGCACGCGTAACCGGTTGGACATGGCCCCTGTTCCCGCCCCCACCCCCCAGGGCTGTACTATTCGGAAAGCCTCTCTCCCTGTCCTGTGGGACCCATCCTGAAATCCGGCGGGCTGAGAAAAGGATGCCGGAACACGTCTTGGGTCTGTCTTTTCGTGAGCCTGTCCTACTCCAGCCACTGCTCCCTCCCGGTGTGACCCCACAAGCGCCGGGCGTTGAGGCTCGCTGCTCACACACTGTGTGATCTTGTCTGTGAGCAATGGGGCTAACTGCAGCTCAGCGGGGGCCTTTGTGCCTGTCAAGAGAGGTTTTCTGTGGGGTCTCTGGAGCAAGCATCCGCTGAGACAGACGGGAGGGGAGGGGGCGGGGCTACGGGTGGTAAATGAAGCATCCTTTGGGACAGACCTCAGTCAAAACATCACTCTGCGCTTAACATCAGATTAGCAGCACAGCTCACTCGCCCACTCCTCACAGGCCCAGTAATACTCATCAAAACACACACTTCAACATGCGCTTAAAGGGTGCTTCACAAAGGCGAAAAGAAACTCTTCCCGAAGTGTAAGCTGCACGCATGTGCCCATTCGTATACATTCCATCTAGATACGTGAGTGAGTAAAACCCGTTAAAACGCTCACGCATAAAGTATGTAATTTGCAAAACGTTCATTTTGACCCCAATACTGCCGAAAACCTCGCGCACTCGGCCAAGAAAACGAATGACGACTTTCCCTCAATGGTTTCTCAAAGAGACACACTTCTCCGTTTCAAATGTAGGAACATCGGGCATTTGTAGCTTCCCGACTGATAAAGAAACCCCTTTATGTACAAAAGTGGACCTATGTAATAGGAGGGGAAGTTCTCGTTCAGGAAAAAAAATGAAAAGCATTTTTATGTCACATATGCTGAGGTAAACCTAATGACGTAGACCAGGATGAGACCGGCACCCTCGTCGAAAAAAGTCACACTTATAACTTTACGACGAAGACGTAATGTATGCTTCTGTTTTTTGTGTATGAGCTAACCTGTTTTAGATGTGTTCATTAAGTATGGCAGACCATTCTCAGTTTCCTGCCCTGCGCCATGCACTGGGCACGCTCCTGGCTACACCCACTTTATCTTAATTTAGGTTTATGTTAAGAATGAAATGTTCACAATTGCACGTCATTTGTATTTCTGTTTCCTTTTGAGTATCGGCACGCGCGAGTCTTGTGCAAGTTACTCATAGATATAGAACTTTTATAATTTTTATAATCCGGGGAGTAAGTATTTATTTTGTGGTTCAGCCAAAATGATCCCGTGCAGTGTGTTCCTGTTTCAATTTTCGAAGAACACCTGCGTTTTGACAATCATATATTCCGCAATGACAGTTTGTAAAGTTCTGCTGAATTGTGACACGTATAGCATGTTTTCGCTATTGAGATTACATTTTGTGTATATATTTATATTTACAACTACAAGACTTTCAATTGAGCGAATGTCTTGCCTCTGAACCACACCAGTACACCCCAGTTCAGAGTTTTGTTCCTTCATAAATCTCTGTTTGTCTACAAGCTAGAGCGCACTGACGTGAACAGGTGATGCGTTGGCACTATATAAAAATCTATAATCTTGTATCTTTAATCGATATAAATAAATACGTGAAGGCACGTGTTGAGTAGAATTAGTGTTAAGGGGTGGAACGTGATTGTTCCTGGTTGAGGTAGTGGCCAGCCCTTGTGAGGTTTGGGTGAGTGCCAGGTGGATGAATAGTTAGGCACTCAACCTCTGCAGTCAGGACAGTGGCGCGAGCCTCCTCCCTATGACCTTCAGAGGAGAGGGGGATGTTAGTAAACTTGATGTTCAAATGTGGAAGGTGCGACTCATTTTGAGCCTGAATCAATCTGAATTTCTTAATATACAAACAGCAAAGTGCAAAATAAGCCTGCTCAATTTTGCCTTAGCGACAAAAAGAAAATATGTATTTAATATGAATTAGAGCTTAATTTGTATACTACCTCCCGTATTACACAAGCAGGAAAACAGTGTAACATATAATTGCTTCTTTTTTTAATCGGTGCAAAATTGATATAATATGACTAGTTTCTGATGCGTTGCACTGAGATTGTCTGCAAGGTTGCACGACACTGCTGTACAGGCACAGAAGTGCCACGTCTACTTGTGATTATTATTTATGGGAGAACAGGTCATATTTCATTGTCAACTGTCAAAGCAAGAATCCCGTTTTCTAGCATTGCTTTCTCCACCTGACCACATTGTGTGATCCAGGAAAACCACTTCTCCAACTGTGTATTAACTTATTTAGCAGTCACAAAACCCGAGATTTGAATATAAATTATTCTTCTGACACAGAATCCCTTATGGCCTCATTTCCAGGACGGAGCATGCTTTAAATAACCAATTTCCCAAAGAGTGAAGAATCTTTTAAACATTGTTTTAACAGTAATGGCTTTCCCCAGCACTTCACTGCATATACCCAGGGCCACTGGAATTATGTGGCATGGGAGAACCAAATTATGTCGTAGGGATGGCTAAATTATGTGGTAAGAAAAGGCAAATTATGAAGAGTATTGAGGCCCATTTTGTAATAGTATCACTTCATTTTATTTGATAAGCACATTTTATTTGTATTTTTCCATAAATATACAAGATAACCCCTAGCACATAATGATAAGCACCACCCAGCACACATATAAGGATCATTGCAGCATTACATAGTCTCTCAATTCAATTTTTCAATTTGGTTTGGTTAAATAGATCAACCATATAACCAGTACAATCATAAATCAATCTACAATAAAATTATAAAATATGAGACTACAGGCATAAGCATGATCATAATAATCCAGATACAGAAAGTGCAAGTGCGTAATTCATGTACGGACCCTAGCAATTTACATAAACATATATGGTCCTGGTACAGAAAGTGCAAATGCAGAAAGTTACATGATGTAGATCTTATATTATAGTATAAAAAGAATGGTTTTAAATAAAATTTTCTAAAATGAAAATAGAATTTGCAAAATAATAACATGTGGCATCATCTTTGTCGGGAAACTCCATCACATGGGCATGTTGAACAGAGCACTGTTTCATAACTGGGAAATTAACAAGATAATGTATGGTACCCAATCTTAAGCGTGTCAACACAAATCGACGTGATGCTCTTTTCACGACTGACAGGTAAGTTTGGAAACCCCGTTTAAGATCCAGTTGCGGATAAAAAATAAAAGTTGATTGGTTCTTAATAACACAGGAGCGGGCCTCTGTTTTGTGGGCTAATTGAATTGTTTTTATCTCCGTTCTGGCAACAAAATCTTCACACCCAGGATCCAGCCGAATATCACAATTAAATAAGGATTTAAACCAGTAAGAAATATAATTAAGCCAAGGTATTCTTAGACAGTTCTCCATTTTGAGGCAGTCCCATATTATAGCTTGGGTGAACATTGTCTCCTCTTTAGACCATATTGGTTTCCATAGTAGGAGAAGGCGCAATGAAGCCAAATCAGAAATATATTTAATGCCCACCTCACGATGAATAAGTTCAGTGGAGGACAATAAAGGGACACATAACAAGCGTTTTTAAAATGAGTTTTCGGTTTGTTGTAACAGATTACCTTGGCAATGTCCCCAAACACCTGCCCCATAAAGTGCTGCAGTGACACATCGTATCTCATAAATTGTCAACATATCTTTGATACGTCGGTTGCCCAGTTTAGCAGCAAATCTAAAAATACCATTGATATTACTCAACATTTTAGAACAAGCATTCTCCCCTACGGGAGCCCATGACCTGTTCCCTGCAAATGTAATACCCAAATAACAAAATGTTTTGCTATCTGGACCTTAGAGCCTTCTATATGGTAAGATCTGGATGTTATTGGGTTCCTGCCGCAAGCCATAACAAAAGTTTTCGATTTATTAATTAACCACATGGCTGCTGGGCGTTCCCCCCCCCCCTGTGCTGGAAAATGCCATTTTAGTGGCACCATGACAAGCTCAGCTCGTCATCAGCACACGACACCTTTTGGTGATGACGAGCTGAGCTCGTCATCAGCATCGAAAGGGTTAAAAGCTTTCTTTTAACAATAAAAGCAGTAAAATTATCGATAAGACGCTGTATGTAACCCGATGGGGGTGCGAGAGAGTAAAACCGCATCATCAGCGTACAAGAGAATTGGGATAGGATTCCCATCCACCCTCGGTGCATCCGACTCGGACAATTTCAGGGCTGCGTCTACATCATTGATGAACAATGAAAAAAGTAGTGGAGCTAGAATGCAGCCCTGTCGGATGCCTCTTTTAACTTTAAAAAGGGGGGTATATCCACCTGAGTAACAATACTGCACCTTTCTTGACAGTTCCCCATATAATCTTGCCAAAAAATAAACTATCTCTTTGGTAGCACCCATTTCTAGCAATAGGGGCCATAAAATAGAATGGTCTATCAAATCAAAAGCAGTGCTGAGGTCAGCAAAACATAAATATAAATTACCCTCCTTTGCTAGGGTATACTTGCCGATGAAAAGATCCAAGTTGACACACTGCTCTAGTGTGCCAATTCCTTTTCTGAATCCATATTGTACTTGTGTGAGGACCGACTTCTCTGTAACCCAGCTTCTGATCTTGAAAGAATGACACTACTCATGATCTATATAGAGGAATCCAGTAAGGAAATTGGACGTAATTACGGACGTCAGTTTTTACTCCTTTATTGTGGATTGGTATTATAATTGACTGGCCCCATGATGCTGGAAATTGGGTCTCGACTGCCGTATTAAAACACTGGTAAAAAGTGGGGGGTCATAGAACCATTTCGTTTTTATAAAGGTCTTATGCCCCTTACTACTAATTATACCCTCAGTGACCTCCTCTATACTAATTGACAGGGGTATTATTGGCCAATCAGTGGGGGATTGGGTAGGCAAAGTGGACGGAATATCTATGTCAATTGGATTAAAACATTTCGAAAAATGTTCTACCCAGGAATTGCAGTTAATATGGGAATTAAGTTCTGGTATATGATCATCCTTCAAAAAGGTACTATTAGCAGTATCCCAAAACAATTTACTATTTTTAGTGTCTGCTGCCTGGCTTAAATCTTCCCAGGCAATTTCTTGAAGCTCCACTTTTCTGGCTTTTTGGGCTGAAGCATATTCTACACGTAGAACCTTGTTTGTATCCGGGTATCTTGGGTTACACCCCAGGGCTTGTTTGAGGCAATGTAGAGCTGCTGTACAATTATCGTCAAACCAGCCCACCTTAGGTTTTTTATTTCCGCAAACTGGTTTCGTCAATAGGCTCTCAACAATATTATTGATCTTAGTGAAATTGGCGAGCATCAATTGTAGATCAACCTCATCCCCTAAGCAAACTTGGATTTCATTTTGGCATTGCATAATAACATCATACTGGATTTTAGATGGGTCCAAGCCAGCCCATTTTTTCCGGACACCATTCGGTCTAATGGGGGCAATACACAGGCTATAGGAGACACTGGTTACATTTTTAAAACCCCAGCATAATAAATGGAGAGAAATACTATTATGATCACTAGTTGGTTGACCCGTTATCCAAGGTAGTGAAAACAAATGTACACTATTACACGAAATTATGATGTGATCAATATTGGACATTGCATTTCTACCTGTGAATGTAGGGCGTTTCACATTATGTTTATCAGTGGCACAGTGCAATAATTCTAAATCCAGCTTAGCAATAACACTATTTAAAGCCATATCATATTCACAATGGGGGAAGTGCATTTAACAATCATCGTCAGATTCCCCCCTCCTGTGCCCACAGACTTTAGTCAAAGATAGTTGGCATATTTGAACATTAAAATCACCAACCCAGGGAATAATGATCGATTTTCTAATGGTACTAGTCAGCTTCTCAAGTTCCCTTTCCAGGGCATAGACAACTGACCCGCGGGAAGAGTTAAACACATTATTATAAAAATTGATCAAAATAACATCTTTACCCACGGGGGATGCCAGCCACATAATCTTGGCTGTACAGTACAGTATTTAATTTTACATTTATTCAAATTGGTGGAGATCAAGATCAAAAGACCACCTTTTGCTCTACCAGAATGGGAAGCCTGAGCTGGGAGCCAATGGGAGGTAAACCCTCTACATAAATTGGTTCAATACTCCACGTCTCCTATAGGCATATATATCATGTTGGGCCAAAATACAGTCAGACCATGATGGTGGACCAATTTTACTTATAAAACCGGAGATATTCCAGGTGGTGACTTGATACCCATTACCCGTATTGGCCTCATTAGCTTCCCGAAGGGGTTCTTCGTGCCCCGCCACTTCACTAGTGAAAATTAATTCTGCTGGAATAGATTCTGAATCTCTAGGGGTGGTCAGTGTCCATGTTACATTTGTAGGCAGCGTTCCACCCTGCTCTATCATACACAGATCGACCTTTCTAAATGAATTGTCATCGTTCTTGTTTCCCGTTATAGAGCTTTTGGGTACATATCTTTCCCGTTCTACCTGACTGGACTGTATGGGTCCCTCGCGTCAGTCATTAGTATCAAGATTACTCAAGGCCTGGTATCTATTTGCTACTGAAATAGCAAAATTGGGTAAGGTAGTAAGCAGGGGGGGCTAGCAGAGGTCCATTTCTAGGCCGACTACCATTTCCATGCGTCACCAATAGATGTCTATAGAAGTACCCCAAAGGGAGAAGGGTAGTATTAAATTCCCAGGGAGAAGGTGGTGGTGCCTTTTTTTACGAGTATTGCTTGCCCACCTTGGAGACCGGAAATTAATAATGATACAATCACCATCAAAACATTTTTTAAGAGGCCCGATTCAGCCCACTCTACGTGTTGTCAAAATCTGACTTGCCCCTTCCATTGGGTAGTCACAATTGTTGGTCAACCAAAATACCACTTTGTTCATAAGTGAACCATGTTCTTCTACCTGACCAAGTTGGAGTTTGGGTACATTAACCAAAATTGCAACATATGCACTACATTCGGGGGGAAAGTTTATAGCCCTGGCAGTTTTTCTATCCCAGTAAGCTGAGTTCTTAAACCATCAGACTTTACGAGATTAGATCTAATACATTTTCTTGACTTAGTCTCTACTATTTCCTTCTGGGGTCGGTCAGGTCTATAATTATTAGTTAACATTCCTGTTACAATATTTGCATCTTTTTCCCCATTTGCCGCCTCTACGATAGGTATCCCTTCCTTAGGATTATTACTGGGTTCACTATCCGGGGCAGTGATCAAGTTAATGGGGTCTACGGTACTATCTTTCTGTTGGATCCTAATCGACTCCTTTTGGAATTTACCGTTAACTTTATCCAGCGATCCACTGATCTTATGGATTTCTCTGGCTAAAATGTTGAGTTTGTCATAAAGCGGCCTTAGTAGCTCTATCACTTTATCATAAATGGCCGCTAGTGTTAAACCATGCTGTGGGGGTCTATTCTAATCAAATGATCAGCAGGCGGACCTGGTTTCCCGATATGGGTATTCTTTTTATCTTTTTTTGTTTTAGGATTTGGATTAGAATTCCCCTGTTCTAGGGCATTCTTGTTGCGTCCCCTGGTCTTTTTCAGATGTGGGGGGCTTTCAGGGATGGTCAAAGTAGGGGTCAAAGATATTCAAGTACAGTCCCCATTAATCCCTCCAGCATTAATGCCATCCATGCCCGTCTCCTTGACTAGCAATGAGTTATTAGTCGATTTATCGAATCTGGTCTCGCTAGAGGGACTAGTAGGGGTCCTAACCTCATTCCCCTGTTCTCCCCCCATACAGCTAGAACCCATGGACAGACGCCTCTCAGTGCAGTGCAGTGGAGAAGTGTGGCTCAATGGTTAGAGCGGCAGACCCTGATGCAGAGGTCTAGCCCGGGACCAGGGTTCAATTCCCGCCTCGGCGGGTCTTGGGCTCGAAATTCCACGGACCTGATAATTCTCGCCTCGGAGCCTATTCCAATCATGGAGTCCCACTCTGCAACTCTGGGCAATAGCTTGCTTAATCTACACAACGGCCCCCACAACGCTAAGGATGCCTGGCCTCCACCTTGGGGGTGCCCAGGAGTGGACGTCTCACAGGGAAAGCCAGGATGGGTTCCACAGCGGTATTCGTACAAGCGCCTTGAGACCCTTGCGGTTGAGTAGTGCGCTATACAAGTATTAATTTACATTTACATTTACATTTCTTCAGAGAGAACATTAACCGCTTTAACCAAATATGAGTCAATCGTAGTACAGGATTTGTCAATGAATGGCTTGACGATCTTCCTCCTTGCCATGATATTACAAACAAATAAAACTGTACAAAATAGAAAGGTAAAAAGGTAATAATTGGCCCTAGGAGAGCACCGACAAGGGCATAAATGGCGGCTACCCGGATGTAATGTAGCAACTGCTGGTGGGAGGGGCTAATGCTGGTGTGGGCTTCGTAGAGTCCTGGGACCTTGAGTCGTTACTTTCCAAAAATGTGCCCCCTAAACTGGTCTCCTGTTGTGAAGCGTCGCCACTAAGAAAAAAAGTGCAATAAAGATTGACTATAAAGTGACACGTGCTGCACGTGCTGCACAGTACAAATTAATCTGCCACAGAAACGGATTCGCTAAGCTAAAGCTTAGTGTTTTAAGCTGCCCACTAGGGGTAAAGTGCAAGGTAGATAGGCCTTAAATAAAGTGGCATGTGCTAGACAATGCAAATATATCACAGAGTTATTCGTAACCCCACGGTATCAAACATACAATATTAAGAAAGAAAAAGATAATTAATACCAATAAAATTAGCATGTAAAAGGGGCAGTTAGTCCAGGAGTATTAGCAGCTAAAATTACATTAATGTGCAAAATGCAATTAAGGGTAATAGTCACCAAGGTCTGGGGTGGGTCAGCTAAAGTATTCAAGTCACTCACAGTTCTGGATGAACACAAGACTATCAGACGCGATACCTTTCCCCTTGTTCCAAGTTCCAATTGAAGTCCTGGATGTTAGAGGGGGGTGCCCTGCCCTGCCTCTTCCTGGCGATGACGGGCGCGTGCTGACTCCTCCCCCTCACCTGATGCTACTGGAGGGGAGCGCTGAGCACCCTGGGACTTGGAGTCCCACCAGGGGCAGCGCGTGACAATCAGATAAAAATGACGCTTGGGAGTAGCGTTTAACAAGTGCAACACCCTGGGACAAAGATCCCACCAGGGTTTTTCAATTGCAGGACCTTGCCCCCCACACGAGTGATGCAGCTTCTGGAACCCAATCTCAATTCGGTACATCAAGCTGCTCCAAGCCATAGTAGCTAAACCATTTGCCCTAGATTCTTATATAGATAGGCTCCTCCAGCTAGGCACACCAGTCAATGGCCACGCGCCACTTGTAGAGGGTGGGCAAGGCTGGTGTGGATCGCCATTTCTGATCAATGTCTCGTTTATAGACCACTGTTGCCATCCCAATCAGGGAGCAGTCTTCCTGGCATTCGCCAACCTCGATGAGGGCCCCTAGTAATGCTTGTATCGGTGCAAGATCAATAGGAGTTCCCAGAATCCGGGTCAGGGCTTGCATGGTTCGGCACCAATAGGCCGCAGTTGGAGGGCATTGCCAAACCACATTATTTTGTCATTTTTCTTCATGGTAACACGGGCTGAGCAAAGATTTCAGCCAATTAATACAAGTTTAACAACCAAATACAGCAATAAGCAACTGAAAGATGACCAATCAACATTTGTGAAGGGCTTTTAACTGCGCAGGAACATGTTGCAACAGTTTTAGTAGCTTTGGTCTGCTAGAAACAAAACATTTGATGTTAGAATCTGCAGATTATACAGCAGATGATGGATTATGTGGCATATGCAACCAATCCATAATTATGTGGAAACACTTGGCTGCATAATCGCTTAATTCCAGTGACTCTGCATATACCCTTTCACACCAAGGGAAGCAGAAAGCCCCACATCTGGTCTGTAGAAACCATGAAACTGCTCTAGGAAAATGGAGACCATAACACATTCTTCTTAAAGATACTATGGGTGAGAACCTCTGTAAAAAAAAAAAAGAGCAAATCGATATTGCTCCGTTAAGCTTGTTCTGCAATAAGACATGGACAGCATGAATAACATTTATCCAGGAAAAAAGATGAGCAAAGCGATTCTCAATTTATAGAGCACGAGCCATTCAATTTTCTGTAAACGGTAAAAATAAACGACCCTGCACTTTTTTTTGCCTCATTGATTACCATTGGATTTATAGCCCATTATTTAGCAGGACAAGAAGACCAGACTAACCAAGTCTTAACTCGTGATTCAAGATAGGAGTAGATTAATTCCTTCTCTCAATAAGCAGATGGGGCTAAACTTTGCTGCAACCTTTCCCCTGTTCTCGTATGTATCAAAGAATCAATCTATGAGAGACAACAAACCACTTTGCTGTCATATTCCTAAATTCTGCAGCCAGCCACCCTGGGTTAGCATTGCAGCCTATCCCAGCTTCTGCAATTTTAGGGTCGATTAGAGGGTCGTTTCTCCCCAAAAATGCACCCCAAACTGGTCCGAAGCTGTCATATTAAAAATGATTTACAAAAGGGGGTGGTGATGAACAGAGTGTCTGAATTGAGCAGACCATTCTTACCCAGTCCAAAGATCAGGGCTTGATCCATCACCGTTATTTATCTCACTGCCCCATCCCAGCTCAGAACCTGGCTATATGCAAATCAGTCTGTCCCTGGCCCAGTGCATCATGGGAACAGGGCAGACTAAACTACCAAGCCAATTCTTTACCAGAAAGGAGACAAGCTACCGGGGACCGGTTTCTGGCACCCCTTGTTGTAAATATTTTTGTCCACCCTAAGCGTGGAAGGGTATACTCAGATGTGAGTCCCTTGCTCATTGCACCATCAGGATTCAAGCAAGCCGGGCCGAAGAGGCTGAAATGCCAGAAACCGGTCCCCGGTAGCTTGTTTCCTTCCCAATGTAAGAATTGGCTTTTGTAGTTTGGTTTGCCCTGTTCCCATCATGCACTGGGACAGGAACAGACTAATTTGCATACAGTCAGGTTCTGAAACTGGGATGGTGCAGTGAGCTAAAAAACGGTGTTGGATCTAGCCCTGATCTCTTGACTGGGTGAGAGTATTCTGTTTAATTCAGAGACTCTGTCCCTCACCACCCCTTGTTGTAAATATTAAAAATGAAGCATACAGTTGTGTTGGTAATGTGTGGATACTCCGAATGAAATGGTTTTATTTTTACAAACAATGAAAAAAATATTGTTAACAAACCAAAGATGAATGTCAAAAAAAATTCACGGTTCATTAAATGATGTACATTTAATACTAAATGATAAAGTAAAGAACACCCTTTATACACAGCACAAAATTGATAAACTTTTTTGTACACCAAATTGAAACTTAGGGGATCAAAAAAGTAATTGTCAATATTAATTTTTCACACCCTGATTCAGAGAACAAAGATTGGTGGAACATCTGTCATAAGCTTCTCTATTGATGGTGGAAAACCCACTCGTAGGGCGAAATCTCCCTTTACTGAAAACTTTGCAGAAGCACATTTTTGCAAAGTTAGATTACCAAGGCAGATGCTGGATTGCTATAGATTTCGAAGAACATGCTTGGCATTATTTGTGAATCCCCCACAAAGGCAGAAATCTTCTCCAATTCTAGGAGTAAACTAGGGGAAACAGATAGCAAACATTTTGTAGCATGCCTTAGTGATTTGGCCCATAAATATGAAAGTACAGTTCTTATGATAAAAGTTGTTTTTAATTTTAGTTCTGAACTCTTTGTATGTGTAAAAGATCTGTTCAAGTGGGGTCACACAACTAGTTAGTGATCAAAAATGGCAGGCCAATTTCTGTTCAGATTTATTACAAATAGTTAGCTCAAACAGCTTGGCCGAGCTGGGCCAGTGCAGGAGTGAGACACAGTATGTATTATTGCCTGTACATTTCTGTCCTGCCATCTGTTTTCCCTATTAATGCACCAAGTGCTGGGTAGAGCGGCCTTTCCCTTTCATTATTTATTATGTGGAGGTGTTTTCTCCCCGTTCACTCGCCCCTTGACTTAGTGGCCACAGTAACTGGCTGTGAAGCCATCCTCCAGGCAGCAGTGAATCACACTGCTTCTGCCCCAACAGAGGAGGCAGCCAATGAATTCTCATGGACAGCTAGCCCCTGTGTTGCAGAACCCAACAGCCCAAGGCATGAAATGAGCACAGGGTACATTAGCAGAACCTACACCTGATCCCTGAACTCTGTTTTGTTCTCTTCTGACAGCATTCCTGTTTATTAAAAACAAATGTGCCTTTAAAAACACAGTCACATCTGAACAATCAAAACCTTTTAGTAGTACATGACTCATGGCGCCCCGGACTTACTTTAAATGTACTCAGTAAAGGTTGAAGGTTCTGTTTGGATTTATCATTTCTACACCCTACATTCAATTTCATTTCATATACACGACAACAAAATTGAAGCCGTTCACATTAACAATTCTTTCCCTAACAGAGATTCCCCTTTGTACTTATACATATTGAGTTGAATTTTATAAATGATTCACAGGAGAATTTTCATATTTCATCGATTTACTCTTGTAACCTGTTACCGTTACTAATTTAACATCATTCAACATAGATTGCAACAGTACAGTTACAAACCAAATTATTTTGTGTCGAATAGATATATAGGATAATGTACCCCCTACCATATGTTATCAGGATATTGCATGTCACTGACGAGTTGCATGACATATATAAGTATAAAGCTAAGGGCCCAGTGCCTTTACAAGTTAATGGAACGTTGAGGTGACTTTTAATATCATTTTTACATATGAACGTAGGTTCCCAATTCTTTGCAATGTATGGACACATTTGTGTTTCCTTATGATCTAATGACTGTAGTGCATCAGAGAATGGACGTTCACACAAGATTGTCTGAACAGTCATCACTTTAATCAAATGTTCACTTGGCAGTTGGCATTGGTCATTGAAAACTCCTACCAAGATTCTGCTGGCTCTGTTTGCAAACATCCTGTCTTTGTACCCAGTCAAAGGATAGGCTTCCTATTTACTCATTACAGTTATATATTTATTACCCAGGCTAATGACCAGCTGTAAAAATACCTATTACCATTATAACTTAATTCTGGCTCTACTGGGAGCAAAGAACCCTTTTGATTACTTTTATGACTTCACCCTTGCTTGGTTGCTCTAAAAACAATCCAAACCAGCTTCCAGTGTTTAAGAGGTAATGTTTTAAATTCTTTCCTAGTTATTAGGAGATTTACCAAGTACTCCCCTATAAAAACAGCAATAAACCTGCAAAAGTAAGACCAGTTGTAAAGGACTGGCTTTAATAAACACACACTACAACTCATCCTGGATAGCGACGCTGTAGACTGGCTGCTTTATTGTTCTAATCAGAACATATATGACTTTTTACATGCTTTTGTGCAGTGAAATGTTATGTTTCTCTTGGTCCCACGCAATGTGTTTCTTTTTCTTCTTTCTTGAGAACCCTCTTATTGGCAGGAGGGCAGGAAATAATTAAAGACACTATTATACTGCAAAGTAAAGCTTTTCTTTAAAAACTGGTTTGTTCTTGCAACTTAGCAACAATACCAAGGAAGTTACATGTTTTTGCAGGTTTTCTCTCAAATGGGGCTCCACATTAAACATTTTCATTTTCAAAGAGCCAAGAAAATGTGCTTCAATCATAATTTCTGTATTCTGTTTTTTTTCTAATTACTTTCACGAAGTTCATTAGGTAAAAATAAAGAAAACTTGTTGG
This sequence comes from Lissotriton vulgaris, assembly GCF_964263255.1. NCBI lineage: Eukaryota > Metazoa > Chordata > Amphibia > Caudata > Salamandridae > Lissotriton > Lissotriton vulgaris. Next base: position 357,373 of record NW_028246877.1, on the reverse strand, counting down.
GGCTGAAACGTCTATGAATATAACGAATTGGATGAGGTTAACAATCAATTCACAAACAAATTAAATGATAAGCACAATTGCCTCAATGTATTTATTTCAAGGTGCAGTCTTTTAAAGATCCAATTGGCAGACTAATGTTTTTATGATTAATAATGATATATGTCATTGATAAATAATAACCTAAAACCGTGAGTGACGGTACGCTAAATGAATGGTAAAAGAGTCTATTGATACCAGTAATGAAGCAGTAAAATGACCATTATATGGTATGAGAGATTTTGGCATTGAAACAATAAAATACATGAAATATTTATCGCATGTGACTGAAGACAAAGAGTGCTTACTCCCAGCACAGACTTGTAATTCAATTAAAACTTGTTAGGAAGGCCATTCCCAGAGGGGTCTTGGCATTTTTCTTGAAATACTAAAACACTGAAACAGCACATTTCAACTGTCTCACGGCTAGTCTAGTGCTTACAAGCCTCTTTCTCGAACATATCCACTTTGTTTGAATCTACTGCATAGATCAAGCACATAAGCTTCAAGTATATATTTGTGATGCACTGTACAAAAGTCCAATAGTACATGCATTACTTGAATTCTGTAGGAAGACCTATATGAGACACTAAAGCTGCAGAGGTTGGTTTCAATACAAGCGGAAACGGGTCAGCCCAGAGCAGATAGAAAACTAGGGTGTAAGACCACATTTATGAAATTGCAAAAAAACAGCCTGGGAGCATTGGTTGGACTCACTTGAAACACATCGATCCAGAACTGTTGGAAGTGCGGGAAAATAAATGTTTTAACTCCTTGAACAAGATGATTGGATGATGTATACATAATAATGAGAAAGGACTTGCAGAAAAGAAAAATTATCAAACCAAAATTGAAGGCAATTATTGAGTGAAACAACCAACTTGAATTATGAAGAACTGGACACAGTTATCACACAATTTCAATCAAGACTATTGAATTAAAACATTCGGAACTCACAAGCATCTTCAGAAGTAAACTCCTCGCAAAGCATACACAGAAGCCAATCAGATCAGATAAATAGGCCGATTTCTCAGAGGAGGTATAACCTTACAGACTCTGCAACTGTCTTGGGAAAGACATTTAGGGGCCAATTACGATGCGGCCCTTAAAGGCTTCGACCGACGGTCAGAGTCTTCCGGGCTGTATCTTAATCGACTCCTCGGTTTACTTTCTGACTGGCTTCCAACTGGCTCAAGGAGCCCGCCGGAACCGGCTTATACTCCCAAATGCCCTTGGGATTACGATGGACAGTTTCGAGCATGGTTTCCACGGCGGCCTGTCCGACATGGAAAACATCTCAGAAAGTGTGGTTGGGGGCCCCCAGCAGGGCCCCCTTGGGTGCACTGCCTCCGTTAGGGCCAAGGGGGCACTTATGGTGCACCCATGTTGATCCCTTCAGGAGGAACAGCACCTCCCATATCTCTTTGGGAGCATGTATTACGATGGGTAATGCATGCTCCCATGGGGAAATGGAGGAATGTAATGGAACAGTGTTCAGTCGCATCCTAATTAGGCTGTCGGGATGGCCGACCAGGGGTCGGTCGGTCGGTCGAGCCAAGGACGGAGACGGTGTCGTACAGACTCAAGTCCGCCTGAAATCGTAATTATCCCCTATGTACAGAAACAAAATTAGATGTGTAAAAGAGACAGGAAGAGGCAAACTGAGGATACCCAAAATGAGTGATACAAAGCTCAACAAGCCATGGCAACGCCTTTAGAGCTGGCTGGTCTATAAATTAAAGGGTGTCTTCTTTGATGGGCAAGTAGGAATGAGTATGTGCTTGTATGGCTGAACAATTGGGTGAATGTGAGCGTGAGTTGATGATTTGATAGGCAAGTGTATAGGTGGATTAATGTGAGTGAGAGATTAAAGGCAAGGAGAACAATTAGGTGAATGAGTGCACAGATAAATGGTTCAATAATGGTTCAATAAGTGAAATTATGACTGTCTAGGTGACTGAATGAATGCATACATCTTAGAAGATGGGCCATCACACAGCAGTTGTGATAACATACAACTTGCAAACTTGCTGGACTCGCACATATACATGGAATCTTTGAGCAGTGATAGCCAATAATGTGATGAACAGCATCAGGGCCCAGCCTGGGATGTTGTAGAACTGCTTCCACTTCATGAAGGGGCTGATTGTGCACCAGCAACGCAAAGTGTGCAAGATGCCCATGAGCTGTCGACACAAACGCTGGTTGAAAACGTAGCCCACGAGGGGTAACATTTTAGCTAAAAAGCTAAGTGAGTGCCAGTCTGTAGTACAAGGCAGAGGCAGGTGAACCTAAGGGAAGAGAAGAACTGCTGCCCATCGATGGCAAGCAGAGGCACCACCTCATTAAAACAAGCATTGACAGAGCTAATAGGCCTGACTTTGACAAGCAGCCTCTTGGCTTCTTTTTGCAAAAACATATTGTTGGGGAAGCTGTGGGCCCAGATCAAGCGAAAAAAATAATTCATATACCTAAAAAGAATACAGAGGAGTGTACAGAAACCAGAGCACAAGTCAGGGTGGACGTGGTTGTAGAGTCCCCTCACTATTTTAGAAATGGGACTTCGTTCATCCTAGCCCAAGACCTTGTACCCCAGCAGTGCAGCTGCTTACATTTACAAAAAGTGTAAGCACGTAACCTAGTCTCACGATATTTTTTAAATATTCCTGGCCTCAGGAATATTCCTCTACATGACATTGTATTATCTTACAAACAATGAAAATATTACAGAGTTAACAAACCAAAGATGGCTGTGATAAAAAAGAAGCATAATTCATTCGTTTGCAAATTTAATAAAACTTTACTACTAAATAATAAAGGGAAAAAACACTTTTTTTGGCACAGAATGGACAAACCTTTTTAAACACCAAGTTGACAAACATGGTTGTACACCAAATTGGAAGTTAGGGTCTCAAAAAAGTAACTGGCAATATTAATTTTCCACACCCTCCATCACACTGGCAACATCCACTTTATTTGTAAATATGGCCCATGAGGGGGTTATGTTTTAATCTCTTATCTGAGGTGCAAAGGAGTGACACTGTTAATCTTTTTGTTAGAAATGGGTCTCTAGTTGGCAGAGGTAGACACCCTGTCAAAATAGGAACCACAAACCTACCCAAGGAAAGTCACAACACAACCTAAATTATCATGTGCTCACCCTCTGGTAGTTTGGCACAGAGCAGGCAGGCTTAATTTGGAAGGCAATGTGTTAAATATTTGTGCAATAACTCATATAGTAACAAGTAAGAACACCACAAAAGGCTCCACAACAGTTTAGAAAAATAAAGTATGTCTTTATAAATAAACAAAGACCAATAAAGGCAAAAAACCAATATTTAGAAGTTATGATATGATTTTTTTTTAAATAATACGAGTTTTAGCACATAAAAGCAAGTAGCACTAAAAAGGTTACTTTAAGTCGAGCTAGACCAGGGCAAAGTAAAAAAAAAGGCTGACCTCAATGGAGCACAGTCCAGCTACTGGGCCCACGCAGACCCCAATGAACAAAGTTCCTTTCCTGGTCGCAAACAAGATGTGTCGATGTTGAGTCCGGCAGGCGCAGGATTTGCCAATCTTCTCCATGCAGTGAAGGCAATGGGTCAGTTCCGAAGACGGGTGCTGATGTCGAGAGGCATCAAACGATGTGCCGGATTCTGCCACACAGTTGAGGGGATGCGTTGATCTCACCAAGCTGCAGCATTGGCGATACGCTGTTCAATGCATTGATCTCTGGAGCAAAGTGCTGGTTCCAAGGTGATGCACCGATTTTACTCTTGCAACCGGGTAGATTCGTTGGTTCTGCTACACGCAGACTGGAGATGCATCAAAATCCATGCTGTAAGTATCTGGGTGCTTCCAGTTAGCCAGGTGTAGGAGCAGGGTTAGAGACTTTGATATCCCTGAGCCTAACGAAACAGGAGGCAAGCCAACATGCCCTTGAAGATCACTTGGAGTGAAGCAGAGTCCAGCTCTCCTTCAACAGAGCCAGAGAGCAGCCGGCATCAGGGCAACAAACAGAAATGCAGGCCTTCCAGATCAGCAGTCCAGTGGAGTTCTTTGAGCAGTACAGCAGTTTATTTGAAGCGGGAGATTTCATAGAGTGGCTTTGAAGTGTACAAGTATCCCTCTGAACCCAGTCCTGTCTGAGAGGTTATCTGTGTGGGATAATCAGTCCTTTGTGTGGGGTCAGGCTACAACCTGTTAAGGTGTAAGTGTAGGCCCCTTCCTCACTTCTTGTGCTCAGAAAGGTCCATCAGAATGCAGATGTATGTAGATGGGTAATCGGCCACATCTAGCCTATCTGTGCTTGTGGCTGTCTGGAAAGGATGTACAAAGTGTAGCTGTCACCCAGCCCAGGTGTGTATCTGAGACAGACTGTAAGGCACAAAGAGCAGTAAGAGCAGAGAAATGTCCACTTTCTATAAGTGGCATTTCTAAAACAAATATGGTCAAACCAACTTTACCAGTAGAGTGGATTTACCATTTCAGAGATATGAAACATGATGCAGCTACTTTTTTATAATCAGGATTTACAGCTTCAATGTATTTTAAGGAATTCCCAATCTTAGCTTATGAGAGGAGTAATCTTCACAGTAGTGAGGAATGATTTCGGGTGTTTGCCACTACCAGGACATGCAAAACATAAAAATACACGTCCTAACTTTTAGTTACAAGCACCCTGCCCTTTGGGCCTACCTTAGGGGTGGCTTATGTGAAATAAAAGGGGAGTTTAAGGCTTTAAAAAGGATTTTAAATGCCATGTCGAAGTGGCATTAAACTGCACACACAGGCCCTGTAGTGGCAGGCCGGAGACCTGCTTAGAGGGCTGCATTGGTGAGTGGCACAAGCAATCTTGCATGCCCACTAGTAGCATTTAATTTAGAGGCCTTGGGCACATGTACAGGACTTTACTAGGGACTCAAGAGTAAAATAAATATGCCAATTGGGAATGAGCCAATGCTACCATGTTTTTGGGAGAGAGCACATGCGCTTCAGCACTGGTTAGCAGTGGTAAAGTGCTCAGAGCCCTAAAGCCAGCAAAAAACAAGTACAGAAAAAGAGGAGGAGGAAGGCAAACAGTTTAGGGTCATCCTTCAAAGATGGCCATTTTACAACACTTTCTATTTGCTTAAAGAACTGAAAATGTGAAGCACTTTTGTGCTTTGTCGATGAGCTGCATAAGGAACACCAGTAGGAAACAAACACTCATTAACAGAAAGTTTAATCTATAAAAAAATACACCCAGAGATTTTGTTTACTCACTAAAAGCAGTTCAAGAAGGTAGTTTCATTGTTAGAAAACAATGGGGCATATTTACAAGAACTGACATATCGGCATCCTAGCCCTAAAATCATCTTTCATTGCTAGAGCTGGTCATAAGAATGACGCAACCCCCTCAATGCATCAGAACATGGAGACAAGTCCCATGTTAAAAGCCCTGCGTCAAACCTTAAGCCTGGTTTGAGAAGACGTAGCGATTTTGAGGCAGTCAAGTCATAGAGTGATGCTGTGAAAAGTTGTAAATTTCCCTACGTCAGCTTTTGCGTGGCTTTAACATGGTAACACCTACCCTGCATACGTTATAGCTGGTGCAGGTATAATGTGTAACACAAGCCTCTACAACTTGATGCATTGGACCCAAAGCATCGATTTGTAAATATGGAGCAATGTGCAGCACTGATTGCACCGCCGCAACGTAAAACAAGCATTTGCAATGCAATAGGTCTCGCAATTATGCAAGTTTGAGCTATTGGCCTTGTAAACGAAAATGCCTTTTTTTGTTTTGCTTTTTAAAACAGAAATTAAAGGGATTGTAATTTACAATGCCAATAGCATAAACTCGTTTAAATGCGAGATCTATTGCATTGCAAATGCTTGTTTAGGACGTGTGCCCTGAGCACAACCCAACAATAGATATACGAAGATCGGGTCTTCCTTCTACGATGGCCACCGACAAAGCGTGTCTGGTAATAATCTGCCGTTTTCTTCAGGAATTTCAAACATACAGCGAAATAATTTGTTGTGCTGTAAAATGTGCCTATGTAAGATAAGCCTCTGGGTTGACATAAATGCTTAAATCACGTATCCGCCAACAGTTTCAATTTGTCGTTACTAAATCAAATGTAATTGCGTTGTTATGCTGTACACACGCTAATTCCCACAAGGCATCGAAAACCACTGGGAGGAAGCAGTTTAACACCAGTTGTGTGGCGACAGGGCTCCACGGGCAAAGTACAGGTCCAGGAAAATATCTTCGGGCAAAAGAGAGAATATACTTTGGTTGCTTCTGAGGGAAAAAAAGGATTGATGCTTCAGAGAGATGCAGAACAAACCGCTCGCGCCTCTTATTTTTGTAACTGAAACACGTAAATGTTACCATTAATAATTACTGGTATTGAAAGCCTCTTTCTTCGTCTTTGTGGGGGAGGTTGTTGACGGAAATGCAACCGTTTCTTTCAAAGGCCAAATGGATAACTAGCCTTGAAACGAGCGCAGCACAACGACATCCGCAGTGTGTTCAGATTTCTTTGCAGCAATCGAATGAGCTGCAATTGATCAATCTTTATTTAAGATCTGCATCTCCATTGATCAAAATACAAATCCTCGAGCATCTATACCAAACCCCCGAGTTACAGTTATTAAAATGTTCAACCTTGGGTCAAACCCCATTTCCAAAGATGTGTGTTGTTAAATCGTTAGCCACCCACATAAGGGCACAAACGTTTTTATGAGTATTTTGTAAAAATGTCTTTTTATGAGAAATTAATCAGCACTTCGAATACCAAAGAAGTGATTAAAGGGAAAATAACCCCAACACTCCAAAGACATGCATAAATACCTTCATATTCCAATACTGCGAGGTCTCTCTAGAAACAAGCGCGCGACTCGCGCTAAAAGTAAAAAAAAAAAAGGTGTGCAGGCTGCAGCGGGAGAGAGAGGCAGAGGGGTGCACTCACGAGTGGTGCGCACGCACTGGGGAGAGCAGTCTGCTCTTTTTCAAAGCACATACTCGTGCTTGTGGCACGCCGCTGCGCTCTCCCGCAAGGCGTATGCCGCCACAAGCATGAGTATGTGCTTTGAAAAAGAGCTGCACGACGGCTAAAGGTCTCCTATGCAGCGCATGTGCGTTGCGTAGGCGGGACCTAAAAAGTGATGCTGAGGTGGCGTTAGCTCCTTGCAAATATGCCCCAATATGTCTTGCTAGAGACAGCGCATGCTCATGCCTAAGCGAGACCTAAAAAGCAGCCCCACGGCATGGAGCTGGGATCTCACTGGACCACTGGATGAAGAGGGATTTAACAAACAAGAATGCTTTGCAAATCATGGTTTTCTTCCCGAGAAAAGAAAAAGAATGATTGGGCAAAAAAATCTGCCACTGTTACTTTGGAAAGTATGTTCTAATCTGCAAACAAATCTAGACTTCAAGATAATATCAAATGCTTCGTAGTACATATGTGAGAAATATTTCCTTGGATTACACTGTATATTACACTGGGGCTTCATGTAGACTATTTGACAGGTTTCTAAATATAAGACTCACAGTTGAATTAACTGTGCTTGGATGGCAGTATACCAGATAAAGACCAAGGGCCTTTAAAAGCGTTTGGTGCACGGGGCACTTCATCAGAAATGTGGCAGATGTGCCATATGCCGAATAATACAACACTTTGCAAAAGGTCTCTAGCTAGATATGTACTACTAAATACAATCTTAACACAAAGCTGAAGAGGGAGAGGTTTTCAAAATGTAAGGCCACATGGCAATGTTTCACAGCAAAAAAAAGCCGTAGTACCCTTCCCCCGCCACTATGGAGTGGACACAAACTATATAAAGTCATTACCTGATTGTAACTTACTTTGTCTGGCAGTTGGCGACCAGGGTAGCACACACATCAATGGCAGGTCATTGTGACTGCCACCCTGTTGTGTGAGGCAGTGAGTTGCAAACTTCTTTACATGATCCCAAGAAAATTTCCCACAATTCAGGGAGGTGGGAGCTCCCACAGATTCCAGGGCTGAGCCATCATTGGCTGTGAATAAGGAAAACAGGAAGGGAGGCACACAGCCTACTATAAGGTCCCTATGCTTTTAAATTTGACATGCAAGCCCCGATACAATTTTACTCTTAACCACGTCCTGGTGTAAAAAGCCTCATTGTCCTCAATTGTGTGACATAGAGACCCCAGTGATTTCATTTTCACCGAAGCAGGCATCAATTAACTCCATAAAATGCCACACAATAATATATTTATGGTGTATACTTATGGTTCGGGAGACCACCATCTTTCCGAAGTGCTGTTCGAGTAGAGCCTGTCAGACTAATGCCATCAGACCGCCCGGCCTATTTAGAGGGGACAGTCTGATGTGAAACCCCAAAGGTTTGGTGCACGGCCACCTGAAAGACAGCAGCAGAACACCTAATTTGGAGGGGCAGCAGAGGAACTGCAGCAATGGAGGCCGGCAGTGCTATCTAAATATGGCAGGTGCTAATCCACCAGAGTGGTGGAGGTAATGACTTCCACCCCTGCCTCCAACCCCAGTGGACTGTCGGCCATCAGCAAAACTATAAATAACATAATCACATAACAACTGACTACGAATAAAAATGTGACTATAGCAACATTGATAATTACCAACTATATGTCTACGCATGTCATTATATGTTATTGTGGTTTGTCTTTTCCTCCCATTCTCCACAGGTTTTTTCTGCTCCTGTGAAATTCAGTGAGCTGTCACGGGCAGTAACTGTGAGTTATTCTAATTTTTCACATTTAGTGCCCCATGGGAAGGTGCGCCTTAGCGCGCGCACACCACCGGGGGCCAGCCTTTTACATAATACTTGGTCCTGACGAATGCTGAGCGAAATTGCATTTACAACAGCAGAAACATGTTGACCATTTATCTTTATTAAAGGACACAGGTTTCCTAATACAGAAGCTAGCTTGTCCGTTCACACTGTTTTTAACCAATACGGGTTGACCTTTATTAAAATTTTTGATAGGTTTTAACCTTGTATTGTTTAATTGGCACTCACAGTTAATTACACATTATTATTTTGAGCACTGTTGCACTCAACACTATCCTGCTCCGCTGTAACTCAGGCGTTGTAGCACCCTGGGGAGGCATTCGGCCACCCCAGCGGGGACCCAATGATGAAGCATGTCACCAACTAGTGGTGAGTGAGGGTCCTTTTATAAGGAAAGAGATTTCTCTCTTTTCTTTATAGGCACAACTGAGCATAGGCTGCTTTCAGTAGCCGGTGTTTCCTTATTGGATTCACCTTTTGGTTGATGAGGGTTATTATTAACCAAACAAGTTAAGGTTGTTTTTGTTACTTTATCATTTTTCACTGAGTCACTCCTTAGTTGTTTACGAAAAATTGCTTGGGGTGCAGGAGTGTCGACTCTAGCCCTTTCTCTCTTGTTGATTCTCAGCAAACTATTACAAAAGCAGATTTACCAGGACCACCAAGAAAACAGCAATAACTTGCATAACATTGATTTCTATGTCCCCAGGATTACACTAACAACTGCTTAGACCAATCACTGCCTGCAACGCAGTGCTGTGTGCAGGTAGAAGCCACATCAGTGATAAAGCATTGCTGTATTTTTCTTTTGTTTTTGGAAGCCACACATTGGCTGTTGGGTAGAGGATAACAATCATGACGTCATCATACTGCAACGCCAAGCCTTCCTTTTTTAAACTACTTTTGCAATTCTGCAACAATGCCTAGGAGGTGGCATATGTTTGCATGCTTTCTATTCATGGAGCCTTTGATAGGATCATAGGCTCACAGATTTGAACTGCAATGTATTGAGAGCTCTACAAAGAATTAGGACTCTACATGAAACAAACCCACTTTTAAAGAACTAGGTGATTAAGTGCTGCTGATTTTATTTTTTTCAAGCTACTGTGTTTTCCAATGCCCTCGAAGAAGCTCACTGAGTATCTATCACTCCAGAGTAAAACAGACGTTGGCTGAAACCTTTATGAATTTGAAAGACTTGAATGATGTTAACAATGCATTATTGACTAAATGGAATAATAATCAATAGTGCTAAACTGTATTATTTCAAGGTGCAATATTCAATAAATGTGATTGGCATAGTTACACATTTAACGAAAAACATACCAAAACTATTGACTGTGCTCAAAATAAATTATAACAACACGTTGATACTGTCAAAGAAGCCATTAAGTAAACATATCATCATCATCATCAAAATAGCTTATTTTCGGCACTAAGCCATAAAAGCAGTAGAAATAGCAAAAGTACATACATCGTATAAAAGAGAATAAAAAATCTGACTGTAAAAGCTATACATAGATTCTTGTGTGAAAGCTAATGCATCACAGCATACGTACAACTAGCAGTGCTTGATGTTGAGTCAAAGTCTAAATACATCACCGTTGGCCTGTGATTTATAAAATGCAATCCTATATTCAAATCTCATTTTGTACAAAGAAAGACCATAAAAGAGACAACCTCAAAAGCTAAAATAGGATAATCTATAGAAAGGGTTGACTATAAAAGAACGAGACTAGAAAATAAATATGTATAGCATATGAGGCACGTCGTAGAGTGCTTCTTCAAACCATAGACTTATAGCTTTGTTAAAACTGGGTACAGAGACACTCAAAGAAACGTTTCTACATTGCTACTAAACCCTACAAAACAAAAAAGGTTTTTTAACTTCCGTAGTGTGGGTCAGTGCATTTCTAAGTTGTGTTGTGTGTGACATCGTATCATGTGGCCTGGAACAGATGATGTGGTGTGAAACGAAATAAAGGTGTTGCAAGTCAAATAGTTATTTCCAGTAGTAAGTGTGCTGTTGGTTGAGTGGTGCAGTCATACCGAGTGGTGCAGTCATGCCGTGTGGTGAGGCATATTGGAAGGTAAGATGATGCATGGTAAAGTGTGGTGTTGAATAGCAAGCATGGCAGTGTTAAATCTGAGCCAAGAGCTTATCAGTGATGGCAAGCAGTCACGAGAAGACGATGTGCTCCTCACGTGGTCAGGCATAACATTTCTAGCTTAGCATCTTCATCACCAGACTGCACTGGCATTTCAGTGTTCGTGGTCAACGGAGGTGTTCCTTATGTACAGGGGCATTGGACATGAGGAGTAGCATTGGGACTGTGGAATTCAGCACTGGATAAAGGATATCAAACGTCCTGCTTGAACCCTACATAAGGAGACATTTACAAGTGATGGATGTCCCCAACGTATTATTCCCTTATTTTGTTGCCATTTTCTTTATTTGCTTTTTGCAATTGTAGCTGCTACTGGATTTATGTCTCGACATTTTTGCTTTGCTCGTTCCTCTTTCCTGGTGTATGGGAAGTTCGGTGCCTTGTTAATAATTTCTGTATTGTTCTTCATCTTTACCCAAGAGCTATAAGATTGCCTATGCTGCTTTTTGCCTCCTAACTGGGATAACTGGGGTAACTGGGGCCCTCTTAAGGAGGCATTCAACGCCCTTCACATCCTTGACTGGTAGATAGTCTGTGATTTGGTGCTGGTGTTGAGTTAGCGAAGTGAAATCTGATTTTCAGTGTCATTCAGCACTGGTTTCCTCAAACATTTTTCCTCCACCTCCTGCATTTTGGACTGTGTGCTGGATTTCGTTTTTACTGGCTTAGATGCTTTGGGCACCTTGCTGCTGTTGATCAGTGCCAAAGTGCTAGTGCCCCATGTGTAAATTGTAATTATGACTGGTTATCCAGGATGGCATATTTGATTTACTGGTAAGTCTCTAGTAGAGTGCACTGTGTGTGTCCAGGTGGGCCTGCAGCACTGATGGTGCCACCAACACAAGTAGCCTTCAATGTGTCTCAGACCTACCATTGCAGTGTCTGCACGCACAGTTTTAAACTGCCATGTCAACAGGATTTCTGTTTTGAGAGTAATTGGAAAAAGGTCTCCACAATCAAATTCCTGAGGGAGCACAGCTTGCTTAGTGTATCTACACACATTCCATCTTGGAGTGTATGGTAACACTTCTGAATAAGGGTAGATGTTTATGGCATGAGCTGATATTGAGGATGGCGAGGTTTATGAGTATGTTATGTTATGTTATGTTATCCGGATTTATTGAGCGCACAGATGCCCCAGCAAAGGGGCGTCCTGGCGCTGGTACAGAACAGAGAGCCGGACAGGAGTGAGAAAAGACACAACACAACAGAACTTAGGAACTAGGGGGAAAAGAAAGGTTTTGACAGCCTTCCTGAAAGCGAGGAGCCCATCGATAGCACGTGTGTGGGCAGGCAGTGAATTCCATAGCTTGGCGGCAAGAACTCTAAAAGAGCGGCCGCCAATCCTGGATCTCTTAAAGCGAGGCACTATGGCTTGGTGGAGACCAGAGGACCTCAGAGAGCGTGTTGGGACGTAGGGGGAGATGAGATGTTCCAGAATCTGAGGGGATGAGTGTTTGAGGATTTTAAACGTCAGAGTAAGAGATTTAAACATTATTCTCTGTGCCCCCGGAAGCCAATGGAGATTATGAATGGTTTTTCTGGCTGAGCAAAATTTGGGTAAGCCAACCAGAGCCCTGGCGGCAGTGTTCTGGACGCGTTGGAGACCGGAAAGTTCAGCCTGATTGACTCCAAGAAAAAGGGAACTAGCATAATCTAGTTTAGACAAAATCATGGCTTGCACAATGAGTTGTCGGGTGGGAGCGTCGAAGAATTTAAAGGTGGATCGAAGCTGACGCAAAATCCCAAAACACGATGCAGCAATCTTTTTAGTGTGGATGGAAAAGCTCAGTTGGGAGTCAAACCAAACCCCAAGATTTTTGACTTCAGTGACGGGGGTAGGGGTAGGACCAAGCTCATGCGGCCACCAGTTATCACCCCATAAATGAGTTTGTTTCCCCACAACGAGCACCTCGGTTTGCTTGGCGTTCAATTGCAGGAAATTGTCATTCATCCAGTGGGCCACGGATATGAGTCCCTCACGGAACTTAGCAGCCTCAAGATCGGAAGCCCCACTAATGGCGACCGCCAGCTGAGTGTCGTCTGCGTAGGACACGATGAATAGGTTCCCACGCATGGCGACAGCAGCTAGCGGTTGAACATAAAGGTTGAATAAAGTGGGGCTGAGGGCCGATCCCTGCGGAACTCCCTGGGCAATCGCATGTGGTTTAGATTCGAAAGGGGGGGTGGTGACCCTGAAGGAGCGATCAGATAAAAAAGATCTGAACCATTCAAGAGCCAGATTGTCCACCCCGGCCTCAACCAGACGTTGGAGTAAAATGTCGTGGGAGACAGTGTTGAAGGCGGCACTTAGATCGAGGAGCACCAGTGCCGCCGTATGACCTGAATCCACCAACATGCGAAGATGTTCAGCCATATACAGGAGCGCAGTCTCGGTGCTGTGACCGGGCCTAAAGCCATTCTGCGAGGGATCTAAAATATTCGCAGAATGGAGATGGTTAACTAAGATGGTGTTGACATGGGCCTCAGTCAGTTTGGCAGCCCACGGGAGGAGGGAAATGGGGCGATAATTTTCAGATTTTAGAGGGTCTAGGGCAGGTTTTTTTAAAATGGGGATTACCTGAGCCTGTTTCCAGGTACAGGGAACAGAGCCCGAGGACAGGGACAGATTAATAAGCTTACAAAGCGGGGGAAGACAGAGAGAGGCAGATTCTCTAAATTTTGCGGGCCGCAAAGGATCTTTAGGGGAGCCCGACTTCACTCTAATAACAAGTTTGTTAAACTCCTCCGTAGAAAGCTCCGGAAGATGGGATAGCGTGATGGTAATTTTAGGGGTGGCTGTGGTAAACTGCCGAGATCCAGTAGAGCTGGGGAAAGCTCGATAGATACCTTCCACTTTACTAATAAAAAAGGCAGCTAAGTCCTCACAGTGGGAGGAGGAACAAATCTCAGCGGCAGAAGTTCTACAAGTAGTGAGCTCTTTAAGTGCCTTAAATATAAGTTTAACGGGGTTGGTGCTGGCACTGAACTCACGAGAAAAGTAGGAGGCCCGGGCATATCAAGAGGCCCCATGAGCTACATGGAAGTGTGTGTCCATGGGGGCATATTATAATAAATGGTGAGACAAGAGTAGTTATTGCTGATATAATGTTTTCAGAGATATGACATAACTGAACGCAGGATAGGAATCCAGACAAGAATTGTCCCTGGTCCTACTCTGACTGTACAATATAGAATTCGAGGAGTGTGTTGTCTGAAATGTCAGATACGAATATAAACCAAGTCTGTTGATGTTGATGAGTGCAGTGCTTACTTTACAAATGTTTTATGTCAAGTCACAGACGGAACTTGTAACACCTTATATTTAAGGGTATTGTTACTTTTTTAAAAAGTTTGTTCATGTCGAAGATCTTAAAACATAACACATCATAAAGTTTAAAAACAAAGTTAAGATAACAGCTTCACACTCAAGGTTCGCCTTTCTCAGCATTTAAACAGAATCCTGAGAAAATTGCAACATCAAACAATTTCATGTTAACCAATGTTTTAAGGAAGTTATCAGAATGAGAGCAACCATATTTCTACAGCACCCACTGAAAGGATTTTGTCTTTTTTTCTAAAAAAAAAAATAATAAAAGTATAGTCTAGCAGAAAATATTTTATCCAAAATTTGGACAAATAGTTGGCAAATCAACTTCCTCCATGACCATTAACCGCATGCGCGCTAGCGGTCTTCCCGCTTAGCGCTGCGATTTCAAAAATCCTGCGTTACGTGACAAGGTCAACTCGTCACACGCACAGCGCAGGTAACGCCCATGACGAGCTGACCTTGTCACATGCATCGAAGGGGTTAATGCATATTACACAAGATTTAAACCTATTCTTAATTGTGTGAATTACCAAATTTCTTTCCAGGTTTCCATAATAATCAAAGGACACTTAATTGGCTTATAATTTCTCAGTTTCATGCCAGGTAAATATATTATCTTTGCTTGATACGTCTTGGGAAACTTTGTTGTGGAGAACCCATCAAATCTTAAAATGCCCCCAAGAGATGCCAAGAAATTATAATTCACATCCCAATGTTCATCCAAAACTCCAATTTCGGAAAACCTAAACCCTATATTTTTCTACAGATGCGCCAGCTGAAGTTTTCCAACCTGCAAGCCTTCTGCAAAAATCACCTAATATTTTTACCAAATATCAATATCTTGTTTTATCTACATTTAGGGCCTCATTACGATGTTGATGGTGCAGGTGTAGGCCATTGGTTCCAGTCCCACCGACATCTCTGCCATTGGTCTAACTGCCGGATTACGATTCCGTTGGTCGGAGCGAGTACGGCGGGAGAAAGACCGCCGCCTCTGAGAGGCTCAAGGAGCCCATCGGGATGGTGGTCAAAGTCCTAATCCCTACAATGGGGCGGTGCCTGCGCTGGCACCGCTGTAGGGATTAGGATGTCCTTTTCAAACTGCCTGTTCCTGGCGGTCCCAACCCCATGAACAGGCATCCGGAAAGGGACTTTGGGGGCCTCTAGTAGGCCCCCATCACCCGTGGGCCTCCACAATGGGGTCAGGGGGACACATGTGGTGCAACCCCAAACATCCATGCACCGTGTGCCAGGCACCACATGGTGCCTGGCGGTGCCTGGCACACGGTGCATGGCAGTTTGCAAATATCCCCTTTTCTATTGAAGCCTGTGCTGCAGCCCTTTTCCAGGTCGCAGCACAAGCCGCAATAGAGAAGAGCATGTTTACGACTGCCTACAGGGAGGTCACATCGTAATGTCGGCTGGAACCACTGACTACTAGTTGGGCGTTTACCATCCCGCAACGATGGCAGTTGGCTGCTCATCATCGTATTAAGGCCCTGAATGTCAATTTATCCCGGGCACAAATCAAATGTTTTAATTACTGCCCTTTAGACAGCTTCCCCTACGCTAATTAGATTCCACCCCAATTCTGGTGTCGACATGTGATCAATGGTTTGCAACCATATTTGCTGTCACAAACCACTGGCAAATAACTTTACAAATTACGTTTAAGAGGGGAATCCCCTTTCAAGTCCCATCCTATTTTCCATTCAGAATCAGTTCCATTACTATTCTGTGTCAGATTCTTTGAAAACCTCAACCTCAAACTTTCCAAAATATCCTCCACCTCAGGTTGTTCCAACCTGTTAGCCACCTACGAAAATCAACTCATCTCTTACTGAATGCCAGTATCCTGTTTTACGTACACTTAATGCCAATTTATCTCGGACACAAAACAAATGTTATCATAGCTCCTCAAAGACAGATTCCACGTTATGAATTAGACCCCACCTCAATCATGAGGCAGCCCTTAAAAATATAAATAAATAAAAAAGAAGGGAATAAAAGAAAAGGAAGGAGGGAAAAACGGGGAGACAAGGATAATCCATAAGAGGAAAAAAAGACGAGAAAATATGAGACAAAAGAGTTAGGAGTAGACAGTGGGCTGCAAGTAAAACTACGAAATTAAACACTACGCTGACAATTAAACCATTCATTGGGAAGAGAAAAAAAAAAACAGGTGTTTTCGCTTGAAGCAGCATAGAGTGTCACATATTGCTTTTAACATCCTAGGAACACCACAACACACACACACACACACCACAATTTCAAAATATGTTATCTATAATTGGTGATGCACGTGCTGCTTCTAGGAAATTAAAAGTTAATACACAGTGCAGTGTGAAAACTGCCAGAGCAGGAAATGCAACTGTTCCCTTTTAGGTTTTTGGTTCAGGCTCATGCAAATCAATGAGCTTCTTAGGTCATGTACAAGCAAAGTGTTCCGACAAAAAAGAGCACATCTGTATCTTTGAAAGGCTTTGTATTGCTCTGATTAGGGATCCATAATTAGATGCAACCCATACTTTTATCCGAACCACTACAAGTGTTCCTGGATGATAACCTATCAGTAGGAGGGTCAGAGAGCTAGATCTGGGGCTCATTCATTAAAAGGCACAACGAGGACTTGAAAGGAATGAGGAATTGTGCTCTAATTTTGCATCAGGTGTGGCGCAAATAATGTATGAGCATCTCTATAAATGGTTTGCAAAAGCACATCTTCCCATGGTATGGCCCCTGATGTTTGGAAATCAAAATAATACTGTCCATTTGGAACATTGTGCACTCAAGTGATTTAAATGTTGCATTTATACAAGTGTGAATTGAAATGGAAATGAATTGATTGAGAAGGGGTAGTGGGCATGCAACTCGCATATAATAGAAGCTTTGCACGCTGGCTTAAAGGATGGTGGAAACAACGTTAAA
Organism: Lissotriton vulgaris; assembly: GCF_964263255.1. NCBI lineage: Eukaryota > Metazoa > Chordata > Amphibia > Caudata > Salamandridae > Lissotriton > Lissotriton vulgaris. Next base: position 340,102 of record NW_028246877.1, on the reverse strand, counting down.
CTTCAAGAAATTCTGATGGTCTTAAACTCGAAATCTTTGGCTAGATATAGCTACACAAACTGGACATCTCTCAGACCAGCATGGGCATTGTGTGATGGAGCTGAGGCAGCATTGTTGGCACTGTGTTGGACAGGTGCAGTATGTGGTAGAAGGGACAGTCTATAGAGGTAGTGTGGGGGACAGGTTTAGTAGGCACAACAGAGGAGCAGCAGTGTGTGTGTGGCACGGAGTAAAGGGCCACGCAATGCATACAGACATTTTTGTTTTTTGGGGGGCGAGATTGACTGCTCCTTCTGTGTTTCCCCCAGAAGGAATGTCCAGACTATGCCCACTGTCTAAGTGTCTAAGGAGAAGAGTGAATCCATCTGCTAAATCATTTCACAACTCCTGAGAAGTGAAAGAATGTACATTTGAGAGACGTCGGCACATAGGGGCAGATTACATTGGCGGTCGGAAAGACTCCGTCATTTCCGACCGGCTGATTATGATGCAGCCGGTCGGAAATGAAAGGAGGCTTTTGGGATTTGAATTGCTTGTTTGGGTTTTTACCAAAGAGACTTCTGGTTCAGTATTTTGTGCTTCTGCAGTTTGGTTCTTATTTCAGATACAAATAATTCAGATAGTTCGATTCCCTTAGCAATATTGATGACGGTGCTAAGAGGAGATTCTGTACCCAACCATAGTCTTTCTTGGATTTTTTAACTTTTAGTTTTCATCATTATTTGATCTCTGAGCACCTGCTCATAAGGAATAGTTTCAAATGCACATAAACAAGCCAGAGAACGTAACTCTGAAACATAATCCTCTATAGATTCCTCGACTTTTTGGGCACGTGAATAAAATTTGAATCTTTCCATTACTGTATTAATCTTTCTCCCAAAACGAATTTTCATTTGTTTGGTGGCTCTCTCAAAAACATCCAAGTCTCCCGCTTCTTCAATTTGAGGTAAGTTGTCAAACACTTTTATGCCAGCACCTCCTAAACAATGTCTCAGTAACACAAGTTTTCTTTTTGCTGAGCATCCATTTTTTTCTAGAACATCCACATAAGCCAAGAACATAGGAAACCATAAATCCCATTCAATATTTGGCTTACCAGCAACGTGTAAGAAATGTGGTGGTGCAGCTATATTAGACATAGTTCAGGAACAAAATATTGTAAATAAGAACAATTAAGAAAGATACATGATGACAGTACCTCTTACTATTGATGAACACGTAAAAATGTAGGAGTCGAAGATGTTTAAATAATTGAAGAATTTCTTGAAATCATGTGCTAAATAGTTAATTTAAAGCACTAAATAACACTAATAGTGTTAGAAAATGTTGCCCTGAATGAAGTACGACTACGACTGAAAAAGAAGAAAATGATGATAATTTAGAACATGGAGTCACGTAATGCGTGTTGCCGGCGCTACGTGGTGTCAAAGTTCGTCAATCCCAGCGTGCACCGCAAGCAGTCCAGAGAGAACCCTCACGAAGGCGGACTGTTATGCACGCTCTGAGTTCCAAAGAAAACAAGGACCCGTGCGGAATTAAAAATATGCCCTCAGAGAATCGTTGCTCACCACTCAATAGATGCGGTCGAAAGAAAGATGCCAAAGTCAGGAAGCTTTCAAGCAGGAAGTTTTCAAGCATGCAAATACGTTTGAAATTGCTTCACAGGTCTTTTAACCGTCAGCGCAGAAATATGCACAGGCGCTAGGTTAAAAAAAGAAAAACAAACTTGTATCACATATAGTGAAAACTGAAGAGTATGTTACAGATGGACATTCAAACAGGAATCTGCCACAATTGATGTAAGGAAATATTTTGTAAAGTCCATAAATGGTTTGAAGACGTACGAAGAGTGAGCGCTTTAAATCTTTAAATCACTTATCCCAGATCGTCGCCAATTTACTGTGATGAATAGAAGTCAGGAAACATGGTTTCTGTAAGATGATTTATTACTGAAGGAGAACAGCTTAACATCCACTAGAGGGAGACCAGGCAGACACAACTGATCTCTTGCTCGCCAACGTTGCTCTTACCTTCTCCCCATAACATTCTACATGACATCCTACAATTCCACCAATGACACAATATAGAATACCACAGAAACCATGTTGAAGAAGGGTGCTCCCTCTGTCCTCCGGTTGGGGGCAGAGGGAGCACCATAGGTGGGCGTCTGCTGACCCCTATATCCTGTGGCAGGCACCCTAAGGTGCCAGCCACAAGGTGCAGGGATGAGCAACACCTCCCATTTCCTTTTGGGAGCATGTATTACAGCCGGGTTTCGGCCATAATGCATGCTCCCATAGAGAAATTTTGGAATGTGACCGAACAGTGTCCAGTTGCATGCTAATGAGGCGGTCTGGACCGCTCCCCTACTGGGTTTCGGTTGGACCCGTGTACAAGTCGGTGTCGGACAGAAGCAATTTCACCCAACATCGAAATTGGCTCCGTCACTGAAATACCTGTATCATCGCCACATGATATTGAAGCCCGTGGCACATACCAATACCCCATACCTGCCTCATAGGATAAAGAGACCAATGGAAGTTCTCTCATTAATATGTTGGTCAGAACACTCAGTTTAAAAGAAAGTCAATCGATCTCCCACACTATTCAGCAAGCTTCTTCACCAGGTCAGCTCCTCACTATGGTCAAATACGAATGTCAATAGTGGGCACCACAGGAGCTCTTAGAAGAGTAATATGGCTCACATTCGGGCTGAAAGTGATTCTTTTCCAGTCTTTCGAAAGGCATGTCAGAACAGTGCCACAGCTCACAGTCTTGCAATAAAAAAAGATGGAGGAATAACCTAGATTAAAATGTTGTTATGATAAGTTAATTCTCAGTTTACTATTATTTCTCGGGCCTGATCCCTTAATGTCTTAATGATCTCTTATGTCTAGACAACATTTTAAAATCTATAGAGCCTATCTACAAAGCCAAATATAAATGTGCAGATTTACTCAGGTTTATATTTACTACTACACCTAGGAGCAACTAAACCCCTTTTTGCTATTCACCATTAATGAGTGTAGATATACATGTAAGTATAGACTTACAAGTATCCATGTCCAGGTGAGATGGAGTCTCCTACAATGGGATTTACATGTGTAAAGTAACTAGTAGTTGTTCTCAAGTAGGTGGATGTCTCCACCCGCATGGGCCGTTCTACCTAAGGTATTATGTGACAGAAAATCAGCATCAATTTACCAGAATGTAAAAAATACAGTTTACAAAAATATTGAGTTTATATACTTTTGAATACAAACTGCCAATATATTGTGTCGTAAAAATGCAAGCATATCAACATTTTAATAAATATATCAGTATAAGCAATTTATTTAAAATATAAGACTACAACATTAAAATATCATGAAGCACAAACAGTTTTAAAAAGTAATATAGGTAAAAACATTACATATTTTGTTTAAGGAATTAAAAAAATAAAAAAATAACAGTAACTTAAAAACAAAAATTAACAAACATATATATAACCAAATGTATATGCAATATCATTTAAATATTAAAATTAATATATAGATAATATACAAAATTGTTGTAAATAATACTGGGAACTAAATATGCACATAAAATATATAAATATATATTTAAAAATAGTTAAATATTTAAAAATAAAATTACATTAGCAATATTAACACAAACATTAAAATTAACAAACATATATTAACAATTGCATATATCAAAATTAATTAAAAAGTACATTTGATATTAAAAATACAATTACAATTTTAAAATTACATTAGAAATAATACAAGCTTTAGCCTGCTGGGAGGCAAGATGGCCGCTGACAGTCTGTAGGGAGAGGACGCGCTCCCCATCCACTCCCCTGCTCCTGTTCTTACGAGGAAGAATGATACCATAAACGGCGGTGTTTCGATAGCACACATTTACTCTCTATAGCGGCTTTCATTTTGAGATAAAAAAGCGGGTGAAGAGCAGTCGATGTGGTTGCTTACAAGGGCAATAACGGAGGTATTTTCCTTCCCGATAGTGGAAGCAGTGCTGACGCGGGCATTGGCTAATGCACGTCAGCTGATGGTGAAGGCGAGTAGCTGGAGACAACAGCATCGGCAGCGGCTGCGGTTGAAGCGATATCAGCAGCAGAGTTCAGCGGCTGTTTTTTCTACAACTTGGCGTTCAATGGCGCCGAAGATTTCAAGAGCTCTGAGGGAGGAGAAAGCTGCTTGGAGCGAGTCTGATGCTCCGGCGGCTAATCTCCGTACTAAGAAACTGACGCGGACCCAGGAGGAGTGTGGGGACCCACATGCTGCAGAGCAAGGAAGGAGCATAATACGAAGTAAGGAGACTGGTAGCGGCATGGGGGAGAAACCTAAAAAAAAAGACAAAAGCAAGGCAGCTTTGGTAAACAAAGGAAATAAAGGAAAAGCGGCAGAACAGGGGAACTTGAGACAACCACTAGTTTCTGAGACTTTTCTTTCTGTCTCTGTAATTAACTCTCACACTTCCGGTACCATTATAGTCCAACCAGATTCCGTGGAAGTCGTGGGCTTAGACCCTGATCGTGGCACCCTCGTGAAGGAAGTAGACAGTAATTTGTTGGTATCGAGCTTTTCAACAGAGCCTGATAATTTGGGAATCCCAAACGAGAAGGTGTATAGAGATATTGAACCGACACAAGGAGGTCCGTTACAGGAGAAAGGGGGGAACTCTTCAGGGCAGGACGGGTGAATGAGGAGAGAGCTAGTCAAGGTCAATCCGAAACTCAGACCCATAGTCAGGGGCAACCTCAACGTCAAAACTCACCTATGGGGTTTGAAATGATGTTTTCAATGCTTAAACAAATTCAAACTGAGGCAAGGGTAGAGAGTCAGAGAGCCAGACATGAAAGCAAAAAAATACAAAGTTCCCTTCGAAAAGTAAATAAAGCGTGTACAGATTTGGCAGGGAGAGTCACAGAGGTCGAAGAAAGAACTGGGGCCCTGGAAGATGAAATGAAGGGTTGGAAGGAATTTAGACAAGATCAAGAGAAGACTAACAGTGATGTTTTATGGAAGCTCGAAGATTTCGAGAATAGGCAGCGGAGAAATAATGTCAGACTCCTAGGTATTCCGGAAGGAAGAGAGGGACAGGACGTCAGAGCTTACACAATAGAACTTCTCAAGGGAGCACTTCCAGACATAAAAGGCTGGGACTGGGAATCAGAGATCCAGCGTGCTCACAGATTCCCATTTACACAGAGGAAGGGGGATGGCTCAAATAAGCCTAGAGCAATCTTAATCTATGTGGGCAACTATTTATTGAGAGAAGAGATAATGGCCAAAGCAAGGCCACAGGCAAAATGTAGATACCAGGAGGTAGAGTTTTTTGCTAGACCAGACTTCTGCCACACAACGGTAGAGCGTAGGTGGAGACTGCGGGAACTAATAGCTCCGTTCCAGAGAATTGGCTGTGAAGCATACCTAATGTTCCCCAGCAGATTGAAGGTGATAAAAGATGGTCAATTTAAAATTTTCCATTCTGAGATCAGAGCGGCTGAATTTTTGGCATGGCTCAAGGAAAGGAATTCACAGAATCACACACACTCTTAGGCACAGGCCGATAGGGAACTAGTGGTAGACTTGCTAGCTAAGGGCAATAGGATATAAAATTTGGATTTTGGATTTAGAGTACAAGCATAAGAACAGAGAATCGTACTGTACTGTTATGTAATTTTGAAGATAGGTATCAATAAGTGTGCACTTTCTTTGCCAATGGGCAGGAAGACAATAGGAGTGGGGGGGGGGGGCGCGGGGCCCAAGCAGACACAGCTATCACACATAGGTCCCTTGGACCTATTTGCCTGTAGGGGGGGTGGGTTAGTCGGGGTGGGGGGCCAGGGTGGGGGGCACGGGGGGGGGCAAGGAGCACAGAGTGAATTGGAAATATAGAACACAGGAAACATTATGGAATAAGAGGATTAATAAAATGGAAGAAATATTGGTGTTGGATAAAGCCGTGGTCACAATGTGTATTATGTTTTTTTTTTTTTTTAAATGAGCAGAATTTTGGTTATGTATCTCAAAAACCCAGGATGAGTATTCGAATAATGACATGGAACGTGTGTGGTCTTAACGATAAGGCAAAAAAACAGAAGGTAGCAGTCTTGATTAAAAATCTAAGATTAGACTTTTTAATACTCCAAGAGACTCACATACAGTTGTCCGAAATTAGGCTGCTAGACCAGTTAGGCCTCACTGTCATAGCACACTCTAGGCAGGGAACCAGGAATAGGGGGGTTGTGGTGATGGCAAAGCAAAGAGATATCACCACTAGAAAAAAATGGGAGGATGTTTGGGGTAGGTGGGCTTTAATAGAATGTCTGGTTGGAGAAACATGGGTCACCCTTGGTTCTATTTACGGATCTACAGGAGATGATCCGGAGATTTTTGAAGAAATTGATATTGAGTTGGCGACCTGGGCTCCATTTATATTGATAGGAGGAGATTTTAATATCAATGGAGCAGGGGGATTGGGGTTGGGGCTAGGACCGCCAGTCAAATATAAGGGAAGGAAGAAAAGAGTTGTTAAAGCAATTTATAATTTAGCTAGAAATAATGGATTACTTGATGTATGGGATACCCTTAACCCAGGCCAAGAAGGCTTTACATATTACTCAGCACCCCATAGAATAAGTGTGAGACTAGATTATTTTTTAATTAGTAGTCAAGGCATCGATGGGGCAGCCATTGAAAGAATACCAAGGTTGTTATCGGACCATAATCCTCTTATTGCCACTCTAAAGGGCATGATAGCGGTAAGGAAGGTCTCGGAGTGGACATTTGAAAAGGCATTGTTAGTGGAGGATGCATACATTCAACATATGAAGAGATGGATAATTGAATTCTTGAATATAAATAGGCATACAGCACCTGTAGGGATAGTGTGGGATTGTTTTAAGGCCGGAGTGAGGGGTGAGACCATCAGCTTCGGGGCTAGGAAAAGGAAACAGGAGAAAGAAAGAAGCGATGGGGTAAGGAGGGAACTATTGTTGGCAGAGGAGGAAGTAAACAATAGGACAGATCAAACTGGTAATGGAGCTCCAACGGATTCTGCATACATTAAACTTGTAAAATTACGAATGGAAGCAGAAGAATATATAGCAGAGAGGGCAGCTAAACAATATACAGTGAATAGAGAGAATTGTTATGAGATGAATGAAAGAGTTGGCAAAATGTTAGCAGCCAGAACTAGACAGAAGGCATCTCTTGGTGAGATAAAAGCAATAAAAGACAGCTCAGGGGTGATTGTAACCAATGTACAACAAATAAGGGAAGTCTTCAGGAACTTTTATACGAATTTATACTCTGAAGGTGAAATAAAAGATCCGGAAGACATAATGGAATATTTGAATCACTATGAGGGGAGGCAGTTGGAGGAAATAGAGAAGCAGAGGATTGATAACTTGTTAGACTTAGAGGAGGTAAAAGCAGCTATGAAGAGTTTACCATCAGGGAAGGCGGCCGGTCCAGATAAAATCCCGTTGGAGTTTTATAAGGTGTTTTGGGAGGAGTTAGGAGGAGATATGCTTTATATTATGAAACAGGCACAGAAGGGATGCTCAATACCAAACACCTGGTCTGAGGCTGAAAGTGTGGTCATTCTTAAGAAAGGGAAAACACCAACAGATCCGGGGTCATATAGACCAATCACTCTCATGAACACAGACACAAAGATATACTCAAAGGCACTGGCAGTAAGATTCGCCAGTGTAATAACACCTTTAGTTACTACCACCCAACATGGTTTCATACCGGGACGGGGGACTACGCACCACGTAAGGAAGTTAATTACCCTTATGGACAAAACAGAGGCTAGCGGGGACCCATTCGCGGTATTATTATTGGATGCTGAAAAAGCTTTCGACCGTGTATCATGGGTGTATGTGTGGAGTGTCTTGGAAAAATTGGGATTCGGTAATGGCTTTTTGACAGCGATAAAGACACTGTACAGAGATCCTGTTGCGGTAATTAGAATCAATGCGGGTTTAACTGATAAAGTAAAAATCAATAGGGGTACAAGGCAGGGGTGCCCATGCTCCCCGCTATTGTTTGCAATATATCTAGATCCGCTAATCCGGAGATTGGAGTTAAACAGGAATATTCCCCCAATTGTTACACTTAGGGGGGAGTGTAAGATTTTGGCTTACACTGATGACGTGGCGGTTATAACATCATCACCTACAGAGGCTATAAGATATGTGGAACAGGAGGCAAAAGAATTTGGGAAGGTGTCTGGGTATTCTTTGAATACCGGAAAAACACAAATTATAAAAAATAATAAGGCTCTATGCCAGGATCCTCGGGTGGCGCAGACGGGAAATTATCTGGGAATAACCATAACCTCAGACTTAGAAAAGATAGTAGAATTAAATATTGATCCTATTGTACGGAAAGTAGGGGGAGAACTAGATAGATTGAACAATCTCCATCTCACTTTGGTTGGAAGAGTGAATATTGTAAAAATGTTAATTATGCCGAAATTTCTTTACCTTTTCTGAACAATTCCCTTATGGTTTGACAACGTGTGGTTTAAAAGGATTGAGAATATGACTAACAGATTTATCTGGTCCAAAGGCAAAACTAGGAGAGCGGCGAGATTCCTGGCACTCCCACGGGAAAGAGGAGGATGGGCATTACCAGACTTTAAGCTCTATTACTGGGCCGCTGCTCTGCAGTATATGGTAGGATTAATAGGTGGAGCTGAAGCAGAAGGAGAAGACCATCTGGGGTCATTAGCAATATATGGCATATTGATGGGGGAAGAAACTAAAAATATCTTTTTGAAAAACTTTGACACGGCGTATTTTAAAAGAACACGCTTCAAGACTATTTTGGGTGCATACAATATATGGAAGGCTTTTATGAAAAAGTTTGGTTTGGGGAAATTCAATAGATACACGAGGATGTATGAGAATATGTTATTTCCTGGAGATATATTCTCTGACCCAGTATATACAGAGTGGTATCGGAAAGGGGTAACAAAACTGGGGGATGTTATGGGGACACAAGGGGTGAAACAATTTGCAACAATACAGAAAAAATTTAATTTGTCAACAAGTCACTTCTTCAAATATTTGCAAGTAAGAAGCTTCCTACAAAATAAAAGAGGGGGGACAAGAGGATTGGAAAAAAATAACATATTAGAGATAATAGAGACTGGAGTAGATTACACAAATAAAAGGTTCTACGCCGAGTTAAATGATCAAAGACCAGACAACATGGCTAAATGGGGGGAAACCTGGTCAACGAAGCTGGGCATAGAACAAGAATGTTTCAATGTATCATTAGAATTAGGGACGAATATTCTATGCTCTGCGTCATTACAGGCACAGCATTATAAGACCATGTATTGGCTATACTACACCCCGGCTAAATTAGCACAATGGGGGGCGACAATTGGTATAAACTGCCCTAGGTGCATGAGTGTAGATGCAGATGTTATTCATATGTTTGCAACATGTCCATGTTTAGCTATAATACTTAAGGAGATAGAAATGTTTTTTCAAAGGGCATTAAAACTATCTGCTAATTTAACACCTGCGATCATTTTGCTAGGTGTAGATGGAAGTAATGAAGATGAGGCAGGGAATTACTTTATATTTGTTGCCATGGCAGTGTATAGACTATGTGTTGCCTCTGCATGGTTAGATCAAATGGCACCATCATTCCAGCAATGGTTAGCTAGGTTGTTGAGTATATATAATTTAGAAAGAGCGATCTACTCAAGAAGAGGGAAAAATGCGAGGAAATTAGGTTTGAAAATATGGGAGATAATAACGAAATGGAAGGAAGAAGGATGATTTGTATAGGAAATGTATAGAATTTGTATATAATTTGTATATAATGTATATAGTGTGTATAAAATTGATATCATTATGTAAGTATAAGGAGAGTGACTCCATTCCAATAAGGAGTGATGTAACATTCTGGTGTGAAGAAGAAGTTTTCTATTTAGGGCATAATGAGCCATATGGCGCAAAAATTTTTTATGATTATGTATTACTGTTGTCTTTATTATTTGCTCCACGCCCCCTCTGGGTCCCAGAGGGTGGAAAATATTTAAAAATCTGTCAATAAAAAGAATTTAAAAAAAATAATAATAATACAAGCTTTAAATAAAAAAATACAACATATTAAAAAATCATAACAATAAAGAGCACTAGCAAAAGTGTTGGACTTCATAGGAGTCAGATTAACTATTGTAACTCCAACATAAGCAAAACCAGGGAAAGTGTTAGACCTTGGAGGGGCTTAGATTCACTATTCCCACTCAAATCCAAACAACAGTAAAGAAAGTGTTGGGATTTTGAGAGGATTAGATTTATTATTCCAATTCCAAAGTAAGATAAAGCAGGGAAAATTAAAGTCTTTGGAAATGTTAAATGTATTATTCCGAATTCAATCTAGGCAAGAGTAGGGAAAGTGCAGGACTTGGAGGTGTTAGGTTTACTATTCCCACTTCAGTTTAAAGAACAGTAGGGAAAGTGTTTGATTTTAGAGGTGTCAAATGTACCATTTCTGCTCCAATGTAAGCAACAGTAGGGGAAAGTGCTGGACTTTGGTGGGGGGATGTATACTTTTCCCACACTAACCTAAGCAAGAGTAGGGAAAGTGCTGGACTTCAAAGGAGTTAGATTTACTATTCCCAATCCAATCTTAGCAAAATCAGGGATATTGTTGGTGTTTGTAAGGGTTACTTTTTCTGTTTCTAAACCACCATGAGCAAAAGCAGGGAAAGTGGTGGGCTTTTGAGGGATTATATTTACTATTCCCACTCCAACATATAGGAAAACATGAAAAGTGTTGGACTTAGGAAGGGTTACATACATCATTCCACCTACTAATTCCACCTACTAATCATTATTAAAAAAACATCTAAATAGCTAACAACATAACATTGTTAACACATATTAAAAATAAAAATACATACAATATAAGTAAAAGTAAATAAAAATATCATCAAAAAACGAATTCAAAACAAAATGAATGTATCGAAAGTATTGCATTGTAATTGCATTAATACAGTGCTTACTACCCCTGACGAGGTGTCGAATCGCTTTTCGGCAAGTAGCACGCTACTCCAGGGCCCAAAAAGGATTAGTGGTGGATTAATTTAAGGAAATATGAGTTCATATGAGTGGTGGACATGCAAGTCTGTTGATTGAATGAGATAAAGGAGGGATGGCATAGGGAAGAGTCTAGAAAATGTTATTTGGGAGATCATAGTAGGAAGATGATGTTTGGGATAAGTAAAAAAAGAGACGGAGGAGGGAATAGTCTCTAGAAATTGATTAGGGAGATCATGGTAGTGAAATGAAGTTTGGGATGAGTCAAAAGAGGGAGACATGAGGGAAGAATTTAGAAAGTGTTGTTTGGGAGATCATAGTAGTAGAATGAGGTTTGAGATGAGTTAGAGAGTGGAGGTAGAGGATATATTGAGATAGTTATAGGTTCAGACATAGAATAGTACATGGGAGAGAGTCAGAGGTTTTTTCCCCTTCTTCTACAGCAGGAGTAAAGTTACAAATATATATATAGATAAATACATAGAGAGTGTATACATGTACAAGGAGGATAATATATTAAGATTTAAAGTTATATTTTATAAACTCAGACTTTCAAGTGTTGCTGTACTTCAAGCTAATGTATTTGTGCATTTAATATATATACTTTTTTATTTGATATTTTCCTTAATATTCAAATAGTGAAGCATTTGTTCATAAAAAATGATAATATTTACATATTGTGATAGATAAATAAAACAGAGACCCATAAGCAAAGATTTAAATAACCTATGAAAACTATTCAGTCACATATATACATGTTAGGTGTAGAATAATATATATATTATTAGGGCCTTGCTATATGTCTGGCGGTCGATGGACCACCAGACTCGTGGGGGTGCGGTGGTGGCAGTCCAGCCATAAGTTTGGCAGTTAGACTGCCTTTGACTACCACTACCGCCAGGGAACTGCATTCCCTGGTAGTGGTGTCGCGATTCCAGGTTGTGCTGCAGCACTCCCATACATATTTAGATTTTCCTGACAGTCAGCCTTACATGGCAGGCAGCACCGCCATGTAAAAGTTGGTAGTGGGGAAACAAAGGAGGCCCTACAGGCCCCCCCTTGCCCTATGCAGGTAGATGTATGCAGGGAGGGCACATTTTGTGCCCCCCTTTATGCAAGTACCCTCCAGTTCCAGAAAGGCATGGACAGAAAAGCCCATGCCGTGCTGGAACACGCTGTGGCGGTACCATGGCCGGAACAGTATTAAAGGCTCATTGAACCTTTTTATTGCACGGCTGTGGAACCACCACGCTGCCAGCCCACCATACAACGATTTGTATCGTAATCTGGTGGGTGGGCAGTGTTCAGGTTTGGCAGTGCAGGTGCGGGGAGGTGGTAAACTGCCCGCTCCCGCACCGCCAAACTTGGAATGAGGCCCTAAGCCATAAGTAATATATAAATTTGTTAAGTAGACCTAAGGATATGTATATGTTTTAAGAAACATAATTATTATACATATTTGTACAAAGAAATACACATATCTAGGTACATACATGTATTAACATTTTCAATGTTTATATACATAGGCATATGCTGTGCAGTGTTTGAGTATGGTGGTTATGTAGGAAAGAGCCAACCTTCGAGTAGTATTTCATAAGATAAGATAGTTATCTGTGGTTCTTATGTTTGGGGGGAAATTAAATCCATAGTTTGGCTACTTGAATAGAGGAAGATGTATCACCTATGGATTTTTCCTTGCATAGTGGGTTTTGAGGCGAGGTGCCAATCTGGAGGAAAGGTTAATTGGTGAATGCATTTGGCGATTTTATTCCTGATGAAAAGCATTCCTGGTCCAAGTTTTGATTTGTGGGTGAACTTGAAGGTGGTTCTTCTGGCAACTGGTAACCAATGTAGGTCCCTCATGGCACGGGAGATGTGGCTTTACATTTAGGAGTAGCATGGCAGCAGTTCTGAATCCATTGTAGTCTTTTCATAGATGTTGAAGATGATCCATGGTAGAGGCCATTGGCATAATCCAGTTTTGTCAGTACAAGAGAGAAAGTAGTATGGACCTTGTGTGGAAATCCAAGGTGGTGGAAGATGCGTCACTGAGTTTTCATAGTAATGAAAGTTGATCTCGCTAATTTGTCCACTTGAGCATTCATTGATAACTTGGAGCCCATGGCAATTCCAAGGTTTCTTACTTCCTTTGATACTTTAGGAGATGCTCCCAGATCATCGGGCCAGGTGCAGAGTGGGTATAGATTTTCCAATCAACACATGAGTATTTCAGTTTTGGAACCATATATTTTGAGATGGCTCTATGTCATCCACTGATCGATGGCTCTGAGGCAACTGAAGATTTTGAAGTTTTCAATGTCTTCAGGGCTTTCCAGATTAAGGATTTTGTTTCATCTGCATAGTTGTAGTTATAGCATGTGAGATGATAAAGCTTTGAGGGATGGCTGCTTTAGTGAAGTGTGGTTTGGATGAGAAAGGGCGCATAGATGGCATTTGTTCTGTTTTGAAGGTAGGATGTAATCCATTACCCTTCCGACCAGTGGCGGCTAGTCATTTTACCGGGGAGGCACACACGCACACAGACACCTTACTCACACCCATTCATTCAAACACTCACTCACCCATTCACAATACTCACTAACAAATTCACATGCATTCATACATACACACACAACCAAACAAAAAACAACAGCATAAAACTTACCTCAACAGAAGCTCTCCGAAAGGGAAGCCTCGGAGGACCCAGGAGGATTGGGACTGCTGCCATCCCTCATAGGGCCAACTAAAGGTCAGCCAATGAGGGAGGACAGCAGTCCCAATCTTGTCACAAAGTGGGATGGGGTCAGTGGGACTGCTGATCCCTCCCCACTCTCTGACGAGGTGTCAATATTTGACCCTCAGCCTTGGAAACTTCAGGGCTGAAAACTGAAGCGTCCAGGTCTGAGGCAATCGGTGACTATCCCCTCCATCATGGGGGGGGGGAGGGCCTTGAGGCACTTTTGCCTCTCACAGGGCTGTGAGATCCTCAGCCTGGCAAAGTTCCGTTCGGGCAGCCAGAAACCTGTGCATTTAGTGCACGTCTAGCTCCTGGCTGCCTGACCATAACCAGAAGAGTGTCTGTCAGGCTGACCTGACAGACACTCTTCTTGCCTGGAAAAAGGTAGGGGCATGGCCCCTCTGCCCATATGGACGGGTAAAAATACAGCAAATAGTTTACATAACAAGTAATGTACATAACAAATGATCAATTACCAAGTTACATAATTAGTAATTAATATTCAACTAGCATAGAAATTAACTTGTTAAAAACAAAACTATAATTATATATATTCCCACCCTATTCCCATGCAAACCCAGACCACAAATAAAATATAAATGATAAATTAACATATACAAAAATAAAATGTACATTAAAATCACAAAGTACACGTCAATGGTTAAAATAACTTTTTTATTAATTAAAACATTTACATAATTAGTCACTAGTTCCATATTATTTAATTACCATAAAAATTATATTTTTAATTTAGATAACTGCCCTAACTACTCCCCTTCAAACTCAACAAGCTGTTGCTAAATTATACATTAATAAGCGAATGAAAAATGTTTTAATTATACAAAAGACAAACTACTCTAAACAAAATAAAGCAATTAGATCAATAACAGTGGCACTTAAAATTAATATAAAAAGTAATAAATATAACATTAAATCTGAACATATTAAATAAAACTATATTAAATGAAATATTACTATATACCTATATAAAACATTATTTTTTTAATTCTTGTTTTATACATATGTTCCTCAATATTTTAGTACTGACAATATTTTTGTCATAATATTTACGTAATACTTAATTTTTTTAATACATATTTGTGTCATTCAACCTCTATGGGAAAGTGTAAGAAAACATAACTCTGTTAATCTTTAACAAAAAATATTCAACATTTTCTCATGAAATAAACATGTACATAATTTCAAATATGAATTAGTAACCTAGACCTAATAAAATAAATCTTGTCTGCACCATAAAATCACTAAATTAAATGTGTATTAACTAATTGAAATATATTTATTTAATTTATAAATAATATTTCATAATGAATAATTACAAAAATCCCCCTCACAGTAACTATTGTATTTTATATGTATTAAACTTTTGTTAAAAATGTTTGTTAAATTAATTTAAATTATCCTTAAGTTTTATTTAACAGGAGTTGGGTAGTTTTATAAAATTGTTATTTTAAATCAAAGTGTGTTAATGGTTGAGTTACACCAAGGCCGGGGTAGAGCACATTTACCACTGTTTTGACACCTTTAGGGCTTAAACGAATTCAGAAGTGTAGTTTGTGAATATCAATGGGCTTACTCTTTTTGGGAGGGTGTTTGTAGTAGCCCGTTCCTCTCTAAATACCTCTAATTTTCAAGCAAGTATTTCTCATTTTTCAGCCATCCCCTCATGTTCCTCCCACATTTACTACCAAATGTAAGCATACGTATACAGAGAACTCCAACATCATGGTGGAGATCTCTGAATAGACAAGATAGGGGAAGCCGAGATGGCGGTCTCCTTCTGTATGTTAGTGAAGATCATTTTGTAGCAGGTGAGTCGTTCTACCAAATGTAAGCATACGTATACAGAGATCTCCACAACCATGGTGGAGATCTCTGAATAGAAAAGATAGGGGAAGCGGAGATGGCGGTCTCCTTCTGTATGTTAGTGAAGATCGTTTGTAGCAGGTGAGTAATTCTACTGTAGAGCGGCTTCACTTGCTACCAAATGCAGTTTGTTAATAGGCCCCAATGTTTTGAGCATTCATTAGCTGTGGATGGTACAGACCTTTACAAGATAATGTTCAATTTAATCAAACGCAGCCAAGAGGAAAATGTATGTAGACTTTACAACATGAATTGTCACAAACATCCACATTTTCTTTCAAATGCAGAAAAGTATAAAAGTTTGTAACTGTGAAGTTGCAATGTGTTCTGGAAAAAATCATCAATAATACACAAGAAAGTTGCACTTTGCACGCTATACACATGCCTCTTCAGTCCCATTCCTCTTATCCATCAATATCCAAAATACCACTCCCAAGATATCTTGTGCCTCAAGTGTGTTCTTAGATGTTTTGTGTCAGACTGGAGAATTGTCATCCAGTTGTTCTAAATGCGATTTTCTCCTCTCTGCTAGGGTACAGAAGCAGCATGGGTGCAATATTATGAGTGTTAAATATATATTACTAGGTGTAATGGTGAATCAGTAGGTCCATGAGTAACTGTTTGGGTGACTGAGTGGGTGCATGACTGACTGTATAAGTGAGGGATTAGGTGTCTCAGTGAATGTATGGAGGAGTGACTGGTTGTATGAATTTATCTCTCTGTCACTTGATGAGTGGGTGTATGAGTGTGTTAGTGAGTACGTGAATGGCTATACGGGTGATTGATTGGTTGAGCATCTCTATTGTTGTCTGGGTGTCTGTGTGTGTGGGTGAGGTGTGAGACTGCCTGTATGGATGAGTATGTGGATGAGTCAATGCCTATATGGGGTAGTGAGTGTGTGGTGTGGGAAGCTGTCTGGGTGAGTGAGTGTCTCTATGGTTGTGTTGGTGATTAAGTGCTTGTGTCAGTATGGCTGAGTGGGTATGTGATAGAAAGTATATATGAGTGACTGGGTATATGAGTGACTGTATGCATGGATGAATGAATGTGAAAGTGGCTATATGGATGCATACATGCTTGTGTCAGTGACTGAATGGGTGAATGAATATGTGTTACTATTTGTATGAGCAATTAAGTGTATGTGTATGTAACAGTTTGGGTTAGTATGTACCTGTATGATTGAATGTACTGGTGAGTGTGTAGGTGTGTGAGTAGTTTTATGGGTGACTTATATCAGTGTGTGAGTGCCTGTATGGGTATATGATTGGAAATGTCAATGTCTGTATTGGTGACTGAGTGGATGTAGGAGTGGCAGTATGGGTCAGCAAGTGGATGTGTGTGTAGATCTATGAATTAGTGAGTTGCTGTGTAAGTAGTGGTATGGCTTGGTCAATGGGTTTATGAATGGAGGTGTGGGAGTGACAGTGGGTGTATAAAAGCTTCTATAGGGGTGTGAGTGAGTGTGTCAGAGTTGATATGGATGATGTCATTTGAGATGTCATGAGTGATGTTACTGACCATGTCATGAGTGATGTAATATGTGAGGTTATAAGCAGTGCATTGTGGGGGCACATGTTACAGTTAACTCTAACTATAAAGAATTGCTCTGGTTTTGTACGAGTAAAATGTCAGCCTAACTATAACCTTTGATTTTTTAGTGAATTTCTAGGGGTTTTTAAATTCTATTTTCTAACTATAATGTCCATGTAACCTTTGTTTTTTAGTGAATTTCTAAGGTTTTTTAAATTCTATTTGCGAAATTATTACATCTCTGTAACATTTAGGTTTTTATTGCGAACTTCTAAGGTTTTTTAAATTCTATTTGCTAACTATAACGTCTCATTAATCTTTGTTTTTTTGTGAATTTCTAAGGTTTTTTCAATTAGCAATCATGTTTGCAGAGTGGTGGAGATAAGGGCTGGGCCTCCTACCAGCTCTCAGGAATTCCGCTGCTTAGGAATCAGAGGTGGTACCAGGTGGGCTTCTTGGAGCCAAGGGGACTTTATCCCCCAGCTAGTAGTGTACCCGGAGGCACATTTGCAGAGTGGTGGAGAAAGGGGGTGTGGCCTCAGACAAATTCTCAGCAATCCTGCTGTGTGAAACTTACTGGAGGTAACAGGTGGGGTACTTGGCCCCAATGACTTCTTTGGGGGCCACCTACCCCTCCTACTACCTCCAGTATGTCCATACAACAGGATTGCTGAGTTCTGATAGCAGGCCACGCCCCCTTTTCCACCACTCTGCAAATGTGCCTTCTATTGCGCTCTTGGTTGGGGGATGAAGTCCCCTTCACTACTGAGGGTCCTCAGAGGCCAACTAGCCCTCCTGTTACCTCCAGTAAGCCCCAAACATCTGGATTGATGAGAGGTGGTCAGAGGCCATGCCCCCTTTCCCACTCTGCAAACAGGCGTCCTGGTGCACTGCTGCTTGGGGAATGAAGTCCACTTTAGTCCTGGGGCCCTCAGGACGCAAGGGGACCTCATGGCCCCACCAGCAGTGCCCAAGAGGCTCCCATTTTTAAAATATCCTCGAGTGGGCCCCGGGGCAGTGTGGGGGTCATTTTTGAATATTAGCCCAACTGAGGTGGCAGTCCCCTGGGCAGCATGCAGGGGCCAAAGCCCTCTCACACCTCAATAGGTGGTGGTCCCTGGGGCTGCGGGGGGCCGCGTGCCAACCGCATTGCGCACTATTAGCCCGGGGAGATGGTGGTCCCTGGGGCTGCTTGCGGGGGGCTGGAGCACCCCCCACACATTCTAATTAAAAATAGCCCCTTAGAGGTGTCAGTGAATGTTTATGTCACTGTTTCTAGCTCTTTAATGGATGCTTCTTTTCAAAAGCCCTGGGAAAGAGAGGAGATGAGTTGAACTAGAGGACCAAGTTATGCCCTGAATGCCCCGGCACATTGGCCAGAAGGATGTGAAGGGGACCCCAATATTGAGACGCCTGGCATGGTATCAGGTTTGCATCAGAGCAGGGCCTGGCTCCCCATTTGAGGTGGTTTAATTTCACAAAAGAGCCCTTAGTTTCTTCAAGGTGCTAGATCATGTGGTGCAGGCAAGACCTGTTATGGGGCAGTGAATTCGCCTACAATTCTTTTTATCTTTTGTAGCGACCCTGGTTTGGAGTGGTAATGCACTGTAAATATGTCATCAATGCAAGATTATTGTTCTGATGTAAGATTATAATAATTGTGTCTTTTTCATAATTAGTTAGATGCAATAAATATGGCCTGAATATGGCCTGAAATAATTCTCTGAACCAAAAACCAAGGTCTGGGGTCACTTCTTTCTGTGTTACTTGCATTGGTGTGCTCCCCTGGACTCATTCCATTCCTAAGGTCAGCTGAGACCACCCACCTTTAAATGAAACCACTTAAACCCATCCTATCCATTATGCACCCACAGGGCCATCTTTTAAATGTCATCAGTTCTGTGGGGGAGATGAATTGATTGTTAGCAGCAGCTTTTGCAAGAACAACCAGAGAGCATGCTCTGTTGGTTTGTAAAAGATAGATGTTAATCCCACTCTGTGTAGATGGCCTGAAGGAGCTCATAACTGGGTGAAACACGTTGGCTGCGTAAAGTCTTTTCCTTTGCATAAAAAATGAAATTTGAAAAAAGAACAGTATAAATCAAGGATAACACCTTTCGATTCATCCCTTTTCTAAAACAAATAGCATTTGGCAGATACATATTGCTTGTTTTAAAGTTGCATTTAAATTGTGTGTTCTAAAAATTCTATATAATTTATGGTTCAAATTGGTGGCGAACCATTTTGAAATGAGCAACGCCTGATTATTGTACTGCAAACAAAGAGAGCACACGTGGTTTGTGTGACAAATGGGCCCCCTAGTTGCAATTATATGTTAAGTCTGAAATGTACTCCAAACATAGGGGGAAATTTCCATGAGCAGATTTCTGATAAACTCTGAGCACAAAATCCTCATGAACCTTTATGAAGCAAAGCAAACAATAACTGCCTTAGAAGCTCTTTGTTTAAAGAGCATAGAGTAATGCAAAAGGGTTTCATGCTGGATGCAAAGCTGATACTGAGAGCGTAAAGGTGTTGGCTGTTGTCACGATATGCTGAATGGTGGAGATATCTGTGCTTTAGGCTGCTGGATTTCTCAAAGGATTTCAACACTGTCAACCACGGGGTTTTGTTAAACACCTATCAGGCTATCATGAGTTTAGGAGCTGATTGCTGTCTTGACTCTCTTCTTAATGATTATTTGGTCCCCTTTGTGAGGAAGGACTTACTGTCCTATGTACCATTGAGTGCACGAGTCTCTAGGAAATTCAGAATTTACTTTGTATGTGTGCATTTGACTGTTATTTGCACCCTTGGCCATTTCGTTGTTGGCCTTGCATGCGAAGTCCCAGGGTTTGTTTGTTTTATTGCTTATTCATTATAAAAACGTATGTGAAGTGGTCATGGGGATTAACCAGCATCTCTCCTACTTTAGATCAACATTTGCCTTTCGCTTAGAGTTTTCTGCCTTGCTCCTCAAGCTTTTGTGTGATTCCGGCTTGACTTAGCGAATAACTTCCTTGGTTGCCTGTCTCAAGATACTCTTGTAACTCTGAAGACAATCCTTCACACTATAGCCAGGCTTCTTGCAGTTGCCAGAGATGGAAACTAGGACCATGGTGGCAACCATGGCCTTTCCTTTATTAAACAATGTGTTGAGAAAAAGGACAACAGTCTGCACTCCCCCTTAAGTCTGCACATTCGGATGCAAGACATTTCAGTTGGTAGTTTTTCGTGAGGTTGAAGGTTGTGGTTATAACACACATGGATACACTAAAATGTCTGTCTGAAAACCTCTGAAAGTGCTACCAATGTAGTGGAATTTTGGTAAGTTTACTATACTAAAGTAATTTCAAACATGGCTGCCATGAAGATAAGGCAGTAAAAGAATCATTAGGACAACAAGCAGTGCTGTTATTGGACGGGCATAGGTGACCAGCAGCGAGGAGAACCAGTATGCCAAGTTGATTCAAGGTAAATATTATAAAACACACAAACATCGAGTTTTGCATTTCCAATTAAAAAAAAGGACAAGAAGCACATTTTTCTTTCCTTGTCCTGTAGCAAGTGTCTTTTTTCTTTAGGCTTAGGCGTATTATGTACCCTGCAGGAGAAGGAACCAGCTTTGCATCTGAGAGAGTCCTCCGCATCACATAGTCGAGGAAGGAAAGGTACACTGTACTGTCAGTTGTCTACCAGTGTAATGATTGTACTCTATTATACATACTTCAGGAGCGGCCTTCTATGGTTCTTTTTAACCCCCAGCCTTGTGCTTTTAGCACAGGAGGGGCCTGAAAGAAACACATAATCATCTTCAGAGGGGGCCCTCTCCAACTACTCTTAGGTCACTCGAAGGAAATGATAGTGTTCCTAGTTAGATGTGTTATCTTACTTAGACAAAGTAAAAAAAACCACATGGAAGATTAAAAACATAACTTGTGTATATATAGGTCCATTACTCATCTTGCTTTCCATGGAACACTTGCCGCTAATTATTAGCACCCAATTTAATATTATACTTTCCTCAACCACAAAAGGATGATAGGCTGAGACTAAGCTAACCTGTGAGGTGCGGGTTCCACAGAGATCACAGCACTGAATTTGTAGCCGTATCAGGGTATATAGAGTTATTCAAACCGTGCCCCAGTTATGCACACATTTCCAAGAATTCCCGAAGTCACAGTACAACTCGGTCATCATTCCCGAATGCAAAGGGGAAACCAAATATATGTCACTGGGACAAGGAAATCCAAATAAACTGTTGCAAATACAAAATTATGTCCTGTGTCCACACAAGAAGAACAAGTTGAAAAGAGTTATCCAAGTAAACAACAACTGGAGTAGGTGACCAGCTTCCCCTATCTGGGAATACAGTTCATTACCGCGCTGAACTGAAAAACACATTTTACAAAATTTTCTGAGAAAGCGGCTATTCCAGCTAGAGTTGGTGCCAAGTGTGCACATCACTTTGTTTGAGACTCATTTAAACAATTGCCAAATTCTGCAGAGTGACCCCATGATTGTATACCGTCCAGAAATATTACCCGTCCCAGCCCTCCCCAAAAATCTGGGAGTGACATAGAGAGCTCTGTAGAAGAAGATACTGCACCTTCCATATGTATATCCTACTCCCCAATTTCATAGCATCAGTGGTGTAACGAAACTTGAGGGGGCCCCCCTGCAAACTACATGGAGGGGGCCCCCCTCCCATCCTCAGTGCCAGTCTAGACCGCTCAGGTCAGCGACCCGCCATTCTGCAGGGGATGCGGGGCGATTGTTACGCCACTGTCACCAATACAGCCGTTATAAGTAACACAGGATGGTGGAGTTAAAAGTTGGGCTTAGTCTGCCAGCAGGCTATCATAGGTGGTGGTCCATTTCTTACAGGGTCTCTGCCATCAGTACGCTGGGGAAGTTTGCCAAAGTTTAGGTGGGTTTCCTGATGCAGACTCCTGTCATGATATACAACATCGGGCCCACTCATCGTTGAGTTTTGACAAAAGTGCATCCACTGCTCCTTCTGGTTTCCGTTTTAAAACATTAGACAAAGCGACAATGCAGTATTTCAAAAGCAGATGTAACTACAAAGAGCACATTTTCCTAATACATTTTTATTAGTAGACAATAGCAATCTTAAGAGGCATTGCATAGCTTCATACATACTGTGACCCCAATTCCATCACAGTCTCTCTCTCTCTCTCTCTCTCTCTCTCTCTCTCTCTCTCTCTCTCTCTCAATGAGTCAGTCTCTCTTGCTCAGTCAGTCAGTCCGTCTCTTTGTCTCTCTGTCATTCAGTCTCTCTCAGTCAGTCAGTCTGTCAGTTTCTCTCTCTCTCTCTGTCAGTCAGTCATTCGGTCTCTCTCTGTCAGTCTCTCTATCTCTCTGTCAGTTTCTCAGCCAGTCTGTCTCTCCGTCAGTATTCAGACTCCGTGTCAGTCAGTCTCCACTCTCTCTCCACTCTCTCCCCTCTCTCCACTCTCTCACTCTTTCCACTCTCTCTCTCCACTCTCTCTCTCTCCACTCTCTCTCGCTCTCCACTCTCTCTCGCTCTCCACTCACTCTCTCCACTCACTCTCTCTCCACTCTCTCTCTCTCCACTCTCTCTCTCTCCACTCTCTCTCTCCACTCGCTCTCTCTCCACTCTCTCTCTACTCACTTGACTCTCTCTCTCCACTGTCTCTCTCTACACTCACTCCACTCTCTCTACACTCACTCCACTCTCTCTACACTCACTCCACTCTCTCTACACTCACTCCTCTCTCACCACCCTCGCTCTCCACTCTCGCTCTCCACTCTCGCTCTCCACTCTCCCCTCTCTCTCCCCTATCTCTCCACCCTCTCTCTCCCTCTCTCCACTCTCTCTCTCGCTCCACTCCCTCTCTCGCTCCACTCTCTCTCTCGCTCCACTCTCTCTCTCGCTCTACTCTCTCTTTCACTCCACTCTCTCTCTCACTCCACTCTCTCTCACAAAGTAGTGTGCGTTGCCATGGGCATCCGCAGAAGTGTTTCCAGGGGGGGGGGCACATTTTTTACTTCATCACCATCCCCCTTGCACCCTTCTCCCCTCTGCCTTGCACCCTTCTCCCCTCTGCCTTGCACCCTTCTCCTCTCTACCTTGCACCCTTCTCCTCTCTGCCTTGCACCCTTCTCCTCTCTGCCTTGCACCCTTCTCCTCTCTGCCTTGCACCCTTCTCCCCTCTGCCTTGCACCCTTCTCCTCTCTGCCTTGCACCCATCTCCTCTCCGCCTTGCGCCCTTCTCCTCCCCGCCTTGTACCCTTCTCCTCTCCGCCTTGCATCCTTCTCCTCTCTACCTTGCACCATTCTCCTCTCTACCTTGCACCCTTCTCCCCTCTGCCTTGCACCATTTTCGCCCCCCATGGCCCCCCCTGCGGATGCCCACATGGTGCTTCTAACAAGAGTGCTTACCTGAGGGCACCATTTTGCTGCCTCATCCCTTCTCATATGAGCTTTGCCCTGGAGAATGCTCTCTCTGGGGGCCCCACTCCCACCCTTGTCATGGTCCCGAGCAGTGCTCTATGCTGCCTCCTGCTCTCTCTCTAGGGCTCCCACCATGTCCTTGTCAGCATAGCTGCCAAGGTTTCAGGTTGCTATGTGTGACATTATTATAATGTCAGTGTAACTATGAGTGACATTCCAATAACTATGAGTGACACTTTCTCCAGAACAAAATCAAGAAATGGAAACGATGGAAACAAATAAATATTAGGAAATGACACCCATTAGAGCAACAGTAAACTCTAAGAAGATGTTATAATGGCCAGAAAGCACCAGAAATGGAAGGGCACACACACAGGTAGGGGTCACAATTCGGCGGCAAAGTGTAATTTTTTTCAAAATTGAGCAATTTAATAAAAATCAATTTGCTGATTACAGTACGGCGTCACCAGCTATCATTAACCTGTGGCTAAGAGAGTAAGTAGCATGGCTATTCTGAGCACATAACATTACAGTACAATGAGGCATGATTGGGAGGGGGTTAGGACACGCCCCAGGAGAAAAGGCTGACTGAGGTACACATAGCCTACCTATGAGGTTGTATTGTTTAAAAAAGACATTTTAGGGGACACGGACTTGCAGTAATAAATCCAAAGTTCATCGTCCGACACAGTTTGCAGGGCTCTTTGTGAACTTGCCTTGCCACCTTGCACTAACCCCTGGCTAGAATCGTAGACCTGCTCTTCATCTCTCCCACGGAAGCACCAAAATTAAATATGCCTGCAATGATCATCCCCGAGCCAGAACCCCTCTTTGCACCTGGCTGGGAATAACCCCTGCAATTAGGCCCTACGTCGCTCCCCACTCCTGGCTGTGCACCACTGAATGCTGCTGGTGCCTGTCCTGGGGAGCTGCGGCGCACGACTGCTGCTGTGCCTGTCCTAAGTTATTCGGCCTCATGGAAGCCATAGTGAAGGGACTGGCACTTGCTAAAACAGTATTAACATAAATATGTTGCACACCAAAATAACATTATTTTGATAGTGTAAGTGACTGTTATGGCGAGTTCACTTACAGTTGACAGTTCGTCTTCGCCCTCTTCTCTTCCCAGGCTAAGGCAGCGCCGTGACTCTGCACCAGGTTCTCTTCTAAGTTGTCTTGACTATTGGCGGGCCGGGCGGCTGCTTGGCCTGGCTCCTTGGTGTGGGCGGGCTATGCGCGCCCCTGGCCCTTGATGCCACACCTTGTGTTTGCGGATTGCGCATGTGCTGACATTGACAAATGTAATGAGGGAAGGGCATCATTGGTCACCTCTTCTCGCCAGCCAGTCCTACCCCACCCAGCACGCGCATACGCGGCGGAAATCGCAAATGAAAGTGAAAGAAGAATTTCTGGAGTAAACAAGTCCGTCCCCGTCCCGCCGCCTGATTCATCAATTTGATTCGGCACCAGCACCACCATTGGATATATAAATTTTATTTGCATCAGAGTGGCGTGCACTGCCACTGCCACACTGCCGTGTACCACCCTGCTGGCTGGCCTTGCCTCGGTCACGGTGCCTCCCCTGCCTGCATCAGACAGACGGCCGGGCCCCGCCCCCCCCCCCCGAAATTCGGACTTGACTGTCACACTCGAGTCGGTGTGGTCGGGCCCGGGGGCCCCCAGCCCGCCCGCCTCGTCTTCCCTCACAGTCACAGTAGTCAAGAAGTCACTCACTCACTGCTGACGGCCAGGGCCCCGGCGGCCGGCCGGCCCGCGCCCCGCACCATAAAAGATGAAAGTCCCAGTCAGCCTGAGACTCGCAGGGGCCCCCTGGCCCGGCCCTGTCGGGGCCCCCAACGCCATGCGCCGCCACCATTTCAATCTCCGGCCGGCCCACGCTGCTCATTTTGTCACAGCCAGCCCTTAGCCCTACTACTGTGTGCGCAAGCAGCATGTTACGTGAGGGGCCCCTGGGGGCACCCCGGAGCCAGTGGCCCTCGCGTGGCCCCCCCGCAATGCGGGGGCTGCGGGGCCTTGTGTTACGCCCCTGCATAGCATCTAATTCCACTATTTGTGACATGAGAAAGGATGATTGGTATGTAAATATCAATATTGGACAAATGCACGAATGCAAAAAGTACAATAAATTGGGACATAAATAAATAAATAAATCCATCCAGAAAAATGCTGAGCACAGGTGAGACAGCCCAGACATTCTGGCTTTTACCAACATCAGTTCCTAAATTCTCCTCCACACCCTCCTTCAGCATGAAGTTTTGTAGGCTGTTCTGGCATGACATAAGTATTCCTTATGAAAGAGATTCTGTTGCATCGAACATCCTCAAGGTAATTCTCATTCAAAGGGCCACTTAAAATGTACTTGCATGTTTCACTGTACTAATTCAACACTAATCCTCCATGGGTCCCAGAGTAGCGTGCTACTCGCCGAAAAAGCGCTTCGGCGCCTCGTCAGGGGAAGTAAGCGCTATATAAATGCAATTGCAATGCAATACAATACATTCTCATTTATAGACAGAACATTTTCGATTACATTCGCACAGACATAGATTTACTGGTAAAACAATACATGACACAATTGATAATGTGTGGGAATCGGGTTTCTGTGAATATGTATCACTTGTGCATCACCAAGTAAAGTGTCTTGATTTGTTTTGAACCTCTAAACATTTCTGTTTCCAGCATGCTTCAGAATTACAAAAAAAGTGCTACATTTTTGCTTTCCTTACTGCTGGATAAATACAGTTCATTTACATTTTGTTGTGTATTGCAAAACAAAAATAATCCTACATTGTCACACAATTCACTTCAAACATTCCTCTCACTTTGCAGCCAGAGAAAGAAAAGTACACACTTATCCTTATGTTGAAAGAATAAAGCAGCCTGACATTCGGCCTCTGTCTTTGAATCACTGCTAGTGTGACAAGACTACACAGAATGTAACGCGTCTTTATTTATTGCTCATACTTTTGCGACCCACAAAAATCCGCTCATGACCCCTAGTGGGTTCAACCCACAGTTTGGGAAACCCTGCACTAGTCTACCGCCTGCATGAAAAGGGTTGACAGGAACACACCAGAACCTTCTTGGGTGTTCTTCCTTCTTCTGTTTGAAACTAGAAGAACACCAGAAGGGGGCACATTAAAACATTTCCCGTCGTCCCCGTCCAGAAACAACCCCCTACACCTGCTGTCTTTGAGTCATCAGTATCACATCAAAAGCCATCCCACTTGTAATGCCGTGTGTCAACACCACACACTCTCGAGGTGCGGTGTGGCACCCACAGCACTCCCTCACCGTCCACCTTGAATGTCCTTCTCCCCATACGTTGTCATTGCGTGTTTTGAAAACGCCATTATGCTACCTGCACTAAATCATCACAGCACTAAACTGCAACACCCACGAAGAACTATAGCACTAGCCATAAACTTCACCTAAAAGCACACTGCTCTAGTAATAATCCATTCGTTATGCAGAAAGGTTACATCCTTCTAGTATTCGCACCTCACAGGCCTATTACACTCCCAAACAAGTACACAATACACCAACATAAATGCAGGAAACGAAAACAACTGCTGCAGCCACTAACAAGCTGGGACCCGAACTTCGCAAATTAGATGACCGTATGGTTTGCCAGAGTAACATCTGCATGTTGAGATGAAGTCAGGAGGACAAAAGAAATCAGAAGTAATGCCCAACTATCCCTGCTAGAGAGAGATGGAGAGAAAGTCACAGAGAGAAAGAAGGTCCTGCCTCTCATCAGGGTATTTCCCCATCTCTCAGCAAGAGCATCCTTAACCGTCATGGAAGGTTGCTGGTTCAGTCAACTTTATAGAAAACACACGTCTGGTATACCAGCAATCAAGTGTCCTCCATTCAATATGAATATACAAATAAAGTATTAGATAAAGGAGCACTGAAAAAACAGTTCATAATGAACACCTATAAATTTGTAAAAATATAAGTGCTTGAAGCCTAAGGGGCTGATTACGATGGCGGATGGATAGCCACCGCCGGCCATCGTAACCTCATTTACCTGGCGGGGGTATCGCGGCAGACGCTAAGTGCGTCCGCCGCTTTTCCGCCGGTCGGCAATCATTCCGATTGCCGGCCAGGCGAACTTGGGCAGCTAACATGATGGCAGTGCCTAGCAGGTACCGCCATCCATTTAAGGATGTGTGCGGAGAAAAGCCTTTCCATGGCAGCAGAAAGGCTGTGGGGAGTTGCTTTGGGGGCCTGTTGCGGGCCCCCGGGGGCGTGGGGGTGCACTTGGGGGGTACCCATGGTACCCCACTCTATTCCATGCACAAGGTGGCAGGCACCCCGTGGTGCCTGCCACGCTGTGCATAAAAATGCACAACATATCAATTTGACATTGCAGCGGTTGCTGCTGTAAGCAGTACCCGCCTCAATGTTAAACTGCGGAATGCGACTGCAAGGGTGGCGGTCGCATCCTAATTCACAGTGCAGGACCGCTGCATTTCTGGCGGCCGGTCCTAACACCGTGCAGAAGGCCATCCTAATTGACCCCTAAGTTTTGTTCAGAAGCCTGCGGCCGGTGCTGTGTAAGGTCAAGGATGCCGAAGACCAAGGCTGCGTAATCTTGATTCTACCTCACGGTTCTAATCCACCCATATACCCTGACTCTTTGTCTTACTCTTGCAGCTTCTTTTTCATCTCTAATTTCTCCCTCCCTCGCCGTTTAACAGTCCCAACTCTGCAAACAATTAACACCTGCTGGGAGGTGTTAAGTGTTATGGGGCTTCTTTTCTCAGCCCTCGGGTGGTCTGGAGTGCAGAGGCTGCAGGAGGACAGAGATCCTCGGGGGGAGCTCTTTCGGGTCCAGACTTGGGAACCTGATAATTCCATCCCTGGAGACACCAAAAAACATCTACTACTCTGGGCTACTTGCAATGAGGGCCTCTGTTTTCAGGATCCACCTGACATCCACAAGAAAGAAGTCACACTGGCTAGGTCACTGCTGCTCACCCATTGAACTTACTCCAACTTACCTTCATGCACAGTCCTTCCTTGACTTGCAGTATGCTGGCATTTTAACAGAACACCATCAAGCTACACGGTGTATCAAGTTGTCTGTCATATAATCAATGCATTCGATTCATTTTGAATATACTGCTCTACGCAGGCATACTAACTATGCTTCCAAAATATGTCTACTCCAAAGCCTGAACTCTACAGCCGTCCCTGTAATTTCAGAAGGGAAACTTCTAAAAAGGTACTTGCGTTAGTTAACCTTTTCAATGACACCACTCCTTGGTAATAGGGCAACAAGGAAAAAAAATACAAAATAGAAGGTGTATACCTTTGTTGTGGCATTTTATACCGTAGATAGAATCAGAAATTAGATTAAAATGATCGCACGTTGTGGGTGTCACAGTATGTACTAATCTGTACTAATTAGGACTTCCCTATATGACATTTGTGTGCCTTTGAAGCCCTGGAAAAGCACACCTACGCAGATCAAACAGAACCTGGTGGGCGGGAGGGACGCCTCAGAAAACAGAGATGAAAGAACCCACTTTCTGCTACAAAGCATTTTCAAAGACATTTTTGAGGCATCAGCTCTGAAGGAAAAAAAACAGGGAAGTCACGCCAAGCTTCCATTAATATTTAAAACTAAAAATAAACACAGTAATCCCTTTCAATATATACAGTGAGTTTAGATATAACTAGGAAATGTCTATGGTACGTTTTCGTGAAGCTTACTGTAATGGTAAGATTATATTAAAATTTTTAAAACGGTTGATTGGAAAGCACCCTGACACGATAGCTATCAAAACTGTATTCTCAGGGGCGTAGATTTTTGGGGCGGTGAATTGAGGTGTTACACCCCCCTAGTAAATCTATTTTGTGATAAATAATTGGGCATAAATTCTTTCAGTCGGGTATGGTGTGGTGTCTGTCGGATTTTACCAGGAATATTTACATACACAGACTGAAAAAGCACACACACTCATACACCCTCCCTCCCTGTTTGGAATGAGGATGAAAGAAATGTTGGTTATTTCACAATATAATGCTCTCATTTAGTCCCCCTACCAATCCGCATTACTCTCATTTCTAGTGCCCCTTAAGGACTGCTTGTCATATAATGTAAGTTAACATTATGGGGTATATTTACTAAGATTGTGTGCTGTGTTTTCATCACAAAAGTGATGCCAATCTACTCAACATTTTTTTCTCAATTTACTTTTCAGCGCAAAAGCTTGTTTTGTTATGAATGTATGTGCATGACACCTGTTACAGATATCCTTGGTGCAGTGCTTAATAAAAAAACATTTTTAAAAAAAAGCTTGTTTTGTGCTAGAAATTCACTTGAAAGTAATGTAAAACAGTGCATAGCCCTGCTTTGTATTACTTAGCGCCATGGGGGCATTCCAGATGTGCATGGACTTTCACATGCAACCATCCATGACTTTTGATGCAAAACTCTATTTACTAAAACAAAGTAGACATAATTCAGCATGAAAAAATAACACCCATTTCAAATAGGCACTATGAAGGAGAAATGCTTTAATTTCTAATCTCTCCCTACTCCTTTCTTTTCCGACTTTGCATGATTGCTGTGCTGTACAGCACACATACAAAGTGGGAAATGTTTTAAGGTTAGTCTAAGCATGATTGTATTTTGTACTGGTAGGGTATGCTTCCAGTACAAGACCTATGCTAGATTCACGCAGCCATCCTTGCACAATGGTGCAAAGGTTTGTGTGGGGTGCAAGGGTACCTGATTGTGCACGCCAGGGTGAGGGGACAAGAGTGCCATAGACCTGTAACTATGGCGCTCTCCTGCTCTCTGCTTCTCACGCAGTGCAGCATTTTTGGCTGCTGCGCTGCATGAGAATCTGATAAATAGACCCCCATGTGTCAGCGTGATTGTTGGGAAATCTGAAGCTCACACCCCCCAATCTTACTGACAAAAATACGCCCTGTGTATTCTACAGAAAAAGCTTTTTTTATGAAGGCCACACATGAGTAGTTTAGCTAGAGTCGGCATCGGAACTTCACACCTGCAATCTTTGTGGCCATACTATAGAATCAGCAAAGCATTTTATCTGTGCACTGTCTGCTCTACAACTATGGTCACAAACAATTCTAAACAAGGGAGAAGATGCGGATAACCTTTTGTTATATCCTGCATTTCTTAAATGAATTATGACATTTACTTAGTATTTTTTTTAAGTCTCTTCACAATGGTAAATTCAAATGTCGTTTTGTCTTTTATTGGTATGCGTCTAACAATGATTTTTTTTCTGCTTTTGGTTTTATTTTAAACCTTAACATTTAATTAACTAAATTTAAATAACTGCAAACAACTATTTCAATCTAGTAGGTTTTTTACAGTGGAGGTTTCTTTGGGTGTCTAGCTTTGCCAAGGCATATTCTGAGGACCTCATTTTCCGAGGGTATGGTCATTTTAAGGCAACCTTTCTTTTATTAGAATTTAGACTCCCTTTTGCAGATGGTCAGGCAGAAAACCTTACTGTGTAGCAGTGAATAAAGCACAAACCTGTAAGTCTAACCATAAAAGATGAAGACACCAGCAGAAAAACAGGAGGGATTTTAAAATGATGGGTTCTCCTTCCCGGTATCTCAAATAATTAATGGCATGGGCGTTGCAAGCAATCATATTTTGGTCGGAGACCGTTTTATGAGTTACACAGTGTTATTAAACAGATTCCTTTAACAGGCAAAAAACTTCAGAAACTAAGGCAACAATCTTACTGAATGAAGTATCAGATATATATAACTGACACTATCTACAACCGCTCTGTGGCCACAAACGACAGAAATGAGGACTAATACATACTTTAGTTGCACCGACCCAGCTAACAGACTATGTCTCATCAAAGACCCCTGACACTTGAAAGTAACATCCTAAATATCTATCGCCCCATTCCCCCTTACCCAGCGACCCAGTTAAAATGAGCATATAACAGGAGCCGAAAGGCAACACGGAACAGCTCCACTTATTCAGTGGGCCTACCCCACACCTGGCTGGAGTAGAGCATCTGGCAACCTACCATAATCAACATCAAGACTATTTGTCCAATGACTGGAGGCAAAGCGGGACGATAACCAGCTATAATCAACAACAGTTGATAAGCTACCGGGGCCAAAGCGCTCCAACAAGCAAGTCCCTATCAGACCACTCGAGCCACATCCAAGGCACAATCAGACCCCCTTTCTTCCAATGCCAATGGACGTCGAAGTCTCTCTTCCTCCGATCTGGGGAAGCCACACACGTAGACACCAAAGACCAATGTGAATTGATGTTTATCCCACACTACATCCCAAAGGGCACCCACGATATACTAAACAGAGGCAACTTGCAACACCTGCTCCAACAATGAAGGACCTGAGTTCGGCCGAACTAAATCGCTCTAAAGTTTTCCCAGATTCCAGGTAAAGGATCGTCGTATGCCACAAAAACCACATGGCAAAGAGCTGAGCTCAGAGAGGCTATCCTGAGGGAATCAATCACCTTTGAGGATTGGGGTATTGAGCTGTTGAAAATGTATCCACTAAAATATCCCTATGTCTTAGTGCCACCGGAGCCCACCAGGCTGCACAGAAGCATCCTGAGAGGGGGACAAGGCCCTACCCACGAGTGGCTCCCAAGTGCATCCACAGCTGCAAACTCATTAGAAGTATTATGTGCCCTCAACCAAAGAAATGTAATGTACAGGATAAATAGAATTCACCACGACTGGTGGAATCAGTTTGGCAACTTACAAAGGGGCTCCCGAGTGGATTATTCCTAGCCACCAAGACCCAAACCTTCCTCAAGCCCAGCCCAAGTTAATAATCACGTTGTGGAACGTGGCGGGCCTGAGGTCGAGTCTGACAAGTAAACCAGTATCGGCTTTCCTGAATAAAAGTGACAACATTTGCTTACAGGAAACCTGGGTGCCCACTCGGGAGGTCTCTCAATCTTCATCATGCAAAACGTCAAGATTGGAGTTGCACCCCTCAACCAATATTCTCTGGCCGTCCAAGGGGCGATAATCAAAGGGCTTACAATTCATCATAAAAGACTCCCCTGCTACTGATGAACTGCTACCACAACATGCAGAAAGCATCAAAACAGAGTGCACATGATGACCTCTGTAGATACCTAGAAGCCATTCTTCTGGACCACGCGTCACATGAAGTCCTGCCTACAGGTGACTTCAACATCAGGGACTTGGAAATGTCAGCATCTCTGACAGTAAAGCTAAGATCGTTCAAAAATAAACAATCTACTGAAAACCATCAAATTAATCTCTGCCAAACAAGCTCTTAAGTCTCAGGCTCCCCACCTTAAGCTCCCCCCCCCACCCCCCACACTTTCAACTACACCTTCCTTTCTGAATCGCTAGCGATTCAGAAATCACACTAACTTAGAGATTCTCAGCAGGTGCGAAAGCGATCATAATTCCCTGACTTTAACCTTAAACTTAGAATCTCCCATGGCACCCAAATACTATGCAGTGGGCTCCTCTACATGGGTCAAAGCAACACAACACGTCAGGTGGATTTAATGAAGGCCAACAGACACCTCAGCGGTGTTCAAGGGACTTCTCAAGGTAACCTCGGTGTCCACTGCCAGTAATCTGGGTGTCATGCAAAACATGTGTGGTGGACTGACCACTAACCTTATGGATTCTCTACAAGCTTTTGGGGTTGCAGGCAACAGCGACAGAGAGAGAGCAGACCAACCAACAGCACAACAAGGTTATTATTACTTCACTAAGAATGTTAAGAACGTCTTTGCACATTCACAAATGAAAGCCCACCATCAAAACTGCAATGGACATCATTAAACTGTGCAAAGAACATAAAAAAACAGTATGGGAAATTAAGAAAGACTCAGAAAAAAAGTAATGGCTAAAGATACACCAAATGCTTAAGGAAAGGATTCTCTCCTGCTTCTGGAACTACATTAACAGATTAAAAGCTGCAAACTCAACGAGGGAAAATGGAGTCACAGATAGAGCCTGGGTGACTCATGTCACAGCGCTGTACGCTAGCAATCTAACTGCATCAAGGTACACAAATGAGCAGGGGGCCACCAACCAGCTACAAGCAACCAGCATGATTTAACCACACCAGCCTAGGTTTGCAAAATCATCAAGGCACTAAAAAATGAAGGGCGTCTGGGCCCAACGGCCTTCATGCCTGAGTCTTCAAATGTGCCCCTGAGGAATGGGCAAGTGTTGTAACTCTCCTATTCAATCAAGCCTTCCTCTGCCCAAGTCCCAGAGGCTTGGAGGGGCTCCATCCAGTGCCCCATATTCAAGAAAGAAGACCCAACAAAGCCATCCAATTACCGTCTGATAGCCTTGTTGGATTTAGAAGCAAAAACATATGCCAGACTATCATTTCAATATCTAGAGGCCTGGGCTTGGGACAACGATGTTCCTCCATTTTTCCAGGCAGGCTTCCGAACATCAACATAGATAACATCACTACGCTTGCTGTCCTAAGTCATCAAGCAGTCCAAAAAAGACAACTACCACTTCTCTGCTGTTTTATTGATTATAGCACTGCCTTTGTCAAGGTCGATCATCCCACACTTTGGAGGAAATCAAACGTGTTGAATTCCCTCAAATATCCTAGGGGCCATAGTCTCTCTTTACTTACACACATGGGTACGTGCGAAGACAGGGCCACATGCTGTCACCTCCAAAATTCACATCCAAGGCAGTCTGAAGCAAGGCTGCGTCCTTGCTTCTCTGCTCATTAATCTATAAACAGCAGATCTGGGCAGAGCCTTGACAAACCGTTGTCTGCCCCCCCACAACCAGGCCAGTCATCTACACATCCTCCAATATGCTGACGAGATCATAATAATGGATCACACCACAGTGGACATACACCGAGTAGCATCCACAAATACAAGTAAAAGAACTATATCACGATCAACCAGGACAAGAATCAAGTCATGGACTTTGGCCACCTCAAGAATAAGAAACTTCCTTCCTGGCATATGGGGGCCATGACTATTAAAACGGCACCGAAATACAACTACCTGGGGAATTGGTTTTCAGAGACCTCCAAACCCTAAGTCCACTTAGGCTCGTTAAAAAAGCAAGCCACAGTCATCACATATGAGCACACTTGCCTCGTTAAGAAATTAATAAGCGCCTCTGCCGCTCCATATCTGAAAGTCATAAATCCCTGTCTCCTTCCAGCACTACATTATGGGCACCAGGCTTTTCCTGGGGCCTGTGCTCTGAGTCTCGAACATGCACAGTTTTCAGCTCTGAAGAAAGCTTTTCAACTGCCCAGGCAACTTCATAGTTCTAGAACCCGCCTGGAATTCGGCCTATCAAATCAAATGCTAACTTATGAGGCTGACATTGGAAATACGATGTAAGCATACTGAAACACCAGCGAATTCACTCAAGACCTGCCTGAAAGACCTCTTCCAGAGCCCAGGGAATCCTTGGCATCGTCAACTACAGAAGGCAGTTGCATCTTTCCAAATCTTACTACCTGCATTAACACCCAACTTCATCTCTTTTCTGACCTGGAAGAAGGCAATCAACATGCAGTTGCACTCAACCTCATTTCAGCAAGACATTGCTTCCCTAAAGTCCTCAGACATTCTAGTCCCTTTGAATCTCTTCTATCTGATAGGGAGACCCCAGCCTTACCTCTCTGAGGCCATCAATCTTCAAGTGTGTATAGACATTATGTACATACGGTTCCTTGGTCGTCCGATAGACTTTAATCCGGTGTGGTCAACCCAGAAAATGAGGGGCCTTGCAAATTATGTAATTTTAAGCGAGAATCATGGTTACATCTCTTGTGCTGCTGATCCTCTCTTGATGCTACTCAAAAGGTCTCTACTGACCCCAATCTTCTTGATGAACGGAACCTGAACTTGTCGGGCGGCCTCTTCGATTTGCTTCTCTCGATCGGACGCAAGATCTTTATCAAGGTGTTGGAAATTCGTCAAAGAACTTAGAGCTCACCTCCGACCTCGAACTAACGACTCAACCTGTCAATTCCACTCATAGGCTCATAACGGACTATCATATTCTGAAACCCATAAAAGTCTAACCACATGATGAATGGTCTGCAGGCAATTGTATTCATCTTTCCTTCTACCAAGCCTGAGTCCGCTATCTTGCACCACCTCACTTTAATCATTTTTGCCACTTGGGTTACGGACTCGTCCGCAGGTATTGCCGAGATTATTAGCTCGCACACATGCATAAAGCACTTTTTCAGTACGGAGGAAACGATGGGGAAAACAACTCAGCCAGGGCATCTACCATCCATAGCAATTCTTTCTATATGATGCATTACATTTAAAACTAGGCTATAGCTGTAAAATCTTTACGCCACCTAATTAACGGATAAGAAATATGCACTATAGCTCACATGCAATCTCTCACCAAAATATTTGCACATGTTTGTTCGACAAGGAATGCATGGTCGCAAGTTAGTGGTTTTTAGCCAGCTGTATTAATCCTGTCGATAAGGTAATCTACCTGTTCCGCAATAGGCACACTGCACTTTCAAGAGATTCCCTTTTACCCTACCCTTTCATCAAGGGTGAACTACTGGATAAGAATTAATGTGTTTTGTTTATTATTTCTATTTTTATATACTGAACTCATGTTTATATTAACACTGTACTGCACTTTAGCTTATGGTATGGTTTGGTCTATTTAAGATGTTCCAAGCAATTGTAATGATTTTATTTAATCAATTAAATTAACTCAGACTCAAAGTATATAACTGACTATTTGAACAATTTATTATATAAAATAAATGACTGTGAAATTATTTGAATTTACACATTGATGGTATGATTTCTTTGGCTACAGGTGTACTTATTTATTTTTTCATTTAAAAAAACTATTTTTTTCTTTGCAGAGCCTGCCTACGTGCCTTTCCTTATTGTGGGTTCCATTTTTATTGCCTTTATCATTGTGGGCTCACTGGTGGCAGTTTATTGCTGCACGTGCCTGAGGCCGAAACAAACGTCGCAGCAGCCAATCCGCTTCTCCCTGCGCAGCTACCAGACGGAGACACTGCCAATGATCCTGACATCCAGCAGCATCAGGACTCCATCGAGACAGTCCAGCACCGCCACCAGCTCCAGTTCCACAGGGGGCTCTATTCGCAGGTTCTCCTTCGCCAGAACAGAGCCTGGCTGCCTGGTGCAATCATCACCCCCACCTTACACATCCACCCACACCATCCACTTGACAGCCCAGCCCGCTACCTTCCTGGTTTCTCCACAGTACTTCTCCTATCCTCTCCACACAGACTCTATGGGATCAGGAAAGAACTGCTCTGACTTTTGTCAGAGCTGAAACAGAACTAGAGGAAGGATTCGGATCACAGGGGTGGATGGTGCTTACAAATCAATTAGATTCTTACTTTCTGCTGTAGGGTTCAACATCTTAAAAACTGGATGATCTGCAATTCTCCAGAACATGTGAAAGCATTTCATGTAACATTCTTGAAGACACATATGTGACCTGACCCATGACAAAAAAACATGAAGATTGGTAACAACATGTGCACACACACACAAATTAAGGAAACTAACAAAGTAATGATTTTTAAAAAAACAGCTTCCATTTTTAAAAATGTTTTTGGACTTGAGATGATGCACAGTGCCCATTAATTCAATGAAAGTAGGTGTGAACATGCACTCAGAGTTCCAATGTTCAAAAACAATGCTCTTGCCAAGATATTTTCTCCTAGCTTTTATTTATTGCTGATGTGGGGCCACGCTATCATAACAATTTGGATCCACTGCACCTAACTTTTATATATTTTTCTAAATGAATATTGTACAAATGTAAAAAAATGTAATATAAAATGTATTTAGTAGATAATGACTAAATATTTAGTGGTTCCACAGAAATGTGTTTTATGTTAATAAAAGTGTGTGGGTGAGATTCACATTTACGGTAGCAGGTATTGCTTGTAATGAAGATATTTATAGAAGAGTATTTACGTTTATTGCGCAATTGCATAGACTAATATACAGCCAGGTTCTTTGCCTATGCTGGTCATGACCATTGAGAATAATTCTTCTCCGTGTGGATCCAATTAAATAGCAAAATCCCAAATCTGAAAGGTTGTTCTACTTCATCTCCATGGATCCATGGGAGCTGTTTCTTTAGAAATGTTCTTTATACCGCCAACACCATCATGGAGCAAGCAGGTACGGTGATCAACACAAGCAACACAACTCTGGGATGTAACATTATATATAAATAACTTTTTCATCCTCCACATACCATTTAATGTTTAGAATTGATGCAAAATCAGAACTTCTCCAAACGATGGTAGAAGGGTGGGTGAAGGACATGAGCAGGTATGGGTTGGAGCATTGTGGGGCAAACTAAACTGTTCAGCTTTTGCAGAGAAGAAGACCATAGACACAGGAATAAGTCAACAGATGGCTAATAAGAAGATTTACCTAGAGGAAGCATAAAAAGGGTTTTATGTCTTATATAGTGAGAACTAGCACATCAGTGCTCATCAGAAAACATAAATCAATCACTTGAAAAATGGCCGAGTTTTAAAGCAAGTAAAACCAGACAAGAAAAAGGGGGGCTAACAAAATGGTTTATTGTGCAATCACTATATGGAGTGATTAGGAGAAGGCAGTAATCATTTATTTATTTTATTCAAGTACTTTTCTATGGTGCAAACTAGGGTGTCAGGATGTTTTTATAGCGAAATCAAAAAGCTACATATCATATTCAAGTCACAACCAATACAACAGACACAGAGTACTACAGGAAAAATGTAAAGTGGGAACTGTCTCAAAGCGTGGAATGCTATGTACATCAATTACAAAAGTGCACAAGATTGGGGCTAGGTCATATACAACAAACGTCCTTGGGGCACGGGAAAGATACACCTTAATTTAAAGGGTATCTCTGGACAGGAGGGATTTTAGTTCTCTTTGCATCAATATATCATTATTATTTATTTATATATATATATATATATATATATATATATATATATATATATATATATATATATATATATATCCAAATGCAAGAGCCAAAACATTGGAAAGCCTCACGTTGCATGTTTAGAAGACTTCTTTAATGACACCATGTTGAAACCAAACACGGCAACTTCCGTGATTAAAATGTTCAAATTCCTCGTTGCGCCAGACACGTTTCTGGAAAGATTTCCCTTTCTCAATGGCTCGGCACTCAGGCAACACAGAAGGCAAGGTTTGCGCTGCACTTCCTGCTTGTTTTTTCAAACTTTGCTGCAGTGGGCGCGGCTTGATGTGGTGTTGCGCTCTAGTCTACGAGCGTGAACGCGATGACGCGTCACGCCGTAGACGAGAGTGTCACACGCGCTCATGCGCAAGGAGAGCTAAGCAGAAGGCGCGAAGGG
This sequence comes from Lissotriton vulgaris, assembly GCF_964263255.1. Lineage (NCBI taxonomy): Eukaryota > Metazoa > Chordata > Amphibia > Caudata > Salamandridae > Lissotriton > Lissotriton vulgaris. The sequence continues at coordinate 301,012 of NW_028246877.1, read as the reverse complement.
TTGGAACGGCAGTTGGCGACCGGAGCAGTGCAAGTTACAGCGCTCGGCGCTCTATGTGTATACCAGTTAATCTGTAATTCAATAAAGCCGCTTCAAACCACAAGGAGACTCTGAGCATTGTGTGGGGGCGCTGGTGCAACATTACAGTGGCGACGAGGACTGGGATCACCCCACTGTCCCCGCACAGCTGATGTAGAGTCGATACCCGGAACAGCAGGACACCAACCCATGCCAAGGGAACAGGATACGTGAAGCGGCGCCAACAGTGTAACATAGAGCGTGGCAGCAGCGCACCGCCAGCACCAGACCTGAGGACCACGGGAGCCCCAGTCACTCGGCAGAGGACAGACCGCAGGCCACTGCACAGGTCAGTGCTGTCCCGGAGGCGAGGGGTCCCTCAGCCAGCACGCTGGCAACCAAAAACGCAGGCCAAGAACCTGAGGAGGGCGAGCAATCCTCCAGTCTACCGCGAGGTACAGGTGATACCGCCCCAGGCAGCCCCAGAAGCCAAGGGGACACCGCAGGTGGAGCGGGAGCCTCCAGAGCACCCGATAGCCCAAGGGCCCAAGCGGAAGCACCCAAAGACGAACCCAAGATGGCAAATCAGTCCTCCGCGTTGATGGCGCCTATTCCCTTCCTACCAAGACCAGGCGAGCCCCAGATGAAGTGGGAAGACTGGAGGGAATATTTCAGGAATTACGTAGAAGCTCTGGAAGACGAGAACGGAGGACCATACGCCCCAGCTCGGAAGAAGAGGCTGTTGCTCCACAACCTGGGCCCAGAGGGAGTGAGGGTGTTTGCCAACATCGTGCCCAAGGAACGCGACGCGACAGAAGACGACGTCTTCAAGAACGCGTTGGAAGACCTAGATAACCACTTTCGTCCAGCGGTGTGTGTATCCATAGACCGATACAATTTCCAGCAAAGGAAACAGGAAGCAGGGGAATCAATAGATGACTACGTAGCCGCGTTGCGGCATCTGGCCATCACGTGCAAATACGGAACACTGCAAGATGAGTACATAAAAGACCAGATAGTGATGCATACCACAAATAAATCAGTCCAGGATAAATTATGGGCACAGAGTGAGACATCGCTCAAGGACGTCATAGCAATGGTGAAGAAGGCTGAGATGTCGAAGCGCTGCGCTGACGCAGCCAAACGGGAAAGCACGCAGAAACAGATGGTCAACAAGATCGATGAGGCCTCATCTGCACACAAGCAAAAAGGACCATATGGAGACCAGAGGCAGGAACCTAGATGGACAGGGAAGCAAACGGGGCGATCGTCCACAGACAGCAAGTTTTCATGTTACAGGTGCGGGAGCACAGCTCACTCAGCACAGGACAAACGTTGCCCGGCGTTTCGCGCCAGATGCGCGTTCTGCGGCCTGGTCGGCCATTTTGAGAAAGTGTGCCGGAAAAAGGGGAAGAGGTCCACAGTAAAGTGTGTTGAGTCAGCACCGTCAGAAGCAGAGACAGAGGATGATCTGGAAGACGGAGACATGGTCCTGTGCATAGAAGACCAAGTACTGGATGTAACTGGGAAACGCACGGACAAGCCGCGCACAGACATGTTCATCGGTGGTGTGAAAGTACACGTCGCGGTTGACTCCGGATCGCCCTGGACAATAGTGCAGCGGTCCATATGGGAAGGAGACTTTGTACCAGTAATAGGACCTGGTCTAAGTCCACCGGACATTCGTGCCATCTCCTACACTGAAAACACCATTCCCATGATAGGCTTCCGACCGTTGAAATTTGAATTCAGGGGAAGATCGGCAACCTGCAAGTTATATGTGGCGGAAAGAGGCCCCTCTGTACTCGGTTGGAGAGATGCAGGAGACTTAGGAATCAAATTGGATCCTGGGGGCAAAGAACAAATCCTCCTAACAGAAGAACCGCAAACCACCAACAGAGAAGATTGGAAACTGATCTACCCCAAGGTCTTTGACGGAACGGTAGGGAAACTAGACAAATTTGTCCACAAAATAATGCTCAAGGAAGGGGCGACACCGGTGTCCCACAAGGTCAGGAATATCCCCATATCTACCATCGAAGCTGTGCAGCTGGAACTCCAGAGACTGGAAAGTCAAGGCATTATAGAACCAATAGACAGTTCAGAGTGGTTGGCCCCCTTAGTTGTGGCCAAGAAGCCCAACGGCAAGGTCCGTTTATGTGTGGACCTCCGCGAACTCAACAAGTGTCTCATTGTGGAAAAGTTCCCTCTACCCAGAATAGAGGAAATGTTGGCGAGAACCAAAGGTGTCACCCATTTCTCCACCATAGACCTCACGTCGGCGTACCACCAAATTGACTTGCATCCCACAAGCAGGAAATACACCTCCTTCATCACACCCTTTGGGTGCTATTAATTCCGCCGCATGCCCTTTGGCCTGGCATCAGCAGCCGCGGTCTTCCAAAAGTTGATGCATCGCTTATTCAAAGATATTCCAGGAGTCCAGTATTTCCAGGATGACATCCTGATAATGGGATCCAACCAAGAAGATCACGACGGGAAACTGACCAAGGTGCTCACTGTGCTACAAGACAAGGGCCTCACAGCGGAATGGAACAAATGCAAAATAGGGATGTCAGTCACCTACTTGGGACACGAGATTGGGAGTCATGGCATATCTCCCAAAGGACAGAACGTGAAAGCCATCAAGGAAGCCAGAGCCCCGAGAACCAAAGAAGAGGTACGGTCGTTTCTCGGAATGGCCCGAGTACTATAGTAAATTCGTGAGACACTTCGCGACCAAAACGCACAGAATGCGCCTACTCATCAGGGACATGTCAAAATTCGAATGGGACACGGAAGCTCAGAGTGAATTCGACACTGTAAAGAGAAACATCAGTGAGGCCATACCATTGCAGGGCTACGACCCCTCCAGCAACACCATACTGACCACGGAGGCCAGCGACAAGGGCCTTGGAGCGGTGCTAGCGCAGGAGAGGGCGGATGGCTCAGTGGAAACCGTCAGTTTTGCATCACGAGCCCTATCTCCCACTGAACAAAGATATAGCGTCATCGAGAAAGAAATGCTGGCGGTTACGTGGGCGATGGGCAAGTTCAGACAATTCATATGGGGCACCAGGTTCAAACTCCAGACAGACCACAAGCCATTGGTCAAGGTCCTGTCGTCTTCCGGCCACGACACCGCTACCCCACGCATAGCAAAAATGACGCTGAAATTGTTGGATTATACTTATGATGTTGAATACCTGCCGGGAACTCAGAACAGGGTGGCAGACTACCTCAGTAGAGCTTCCGCCATGGAAGATGCTCCTGCAACCGCACCAGACATGGACGAGATGGTGGCGAACATGGCAGACAATGAGATGACGATAAGCAGGCAAGAATGGGCAGCAGCATACGAACAAGACCAGGAGAAGTCAGAAGTCAAGCGACACCTCATGTCTGGCTGGCGGGACAAAAGGAGGCTCAATGCAGAAATTAGGAAGTTCTATGAAATCCGTGAGGAACTATCCCTGAGCGACTCGGGAGTCTTCCTATACAGAGGAGAGAGAGTTATTCCCCCAGAAACCCTGATACCGGCATTATTGACTCAACTGCATGAAGGACACTTGGGCATCGTAAAGACCAAAGCCCGAGTGAAACAAATGTATTGGTGGCCTGGCATGGATAACCAAATAGAAAGGCAGGTGAGAGAATGTGATCAATGCCAAGGAGCAGATAAGATACTCCGACCTCTCAGACCGATCCTAGGGAAATTCGAAAACCCCCAGAACCATTGGGAAGACCTGGCTGTTGATCTCCTGGGACCAGTACTTGACAACAGAGGAATAAATAAATTCTTGTGTGTGGTCATTGACAAATACTCGAAATGGCCAGAAGTGGACGTGCAAGAGTCCATGGACACCGACACAGTTTTGAAGTTCTTATCTTCCCTATTCTTGAGGGAAGGAATACCAAAGACAATTCTTAGTGACAACGGACCCCAGTTCGTCTCAGAGAAATGGATCAAATTCATGAAGAGGAACGGAATCAAATCGAAACACACAGCAATCTACCACCCAGCATGCAACGGCCAAGTGGAACGGTTTAACCGGATTCTAATGGGCTCCATACAAGCGGCCATCATGCAAGGTAAAGACTGGGAAGCAGAGGTACAGAGCATGTTATGGGCGTACAGGATCACCCCCGCCGTAGTAGGATATAGCCCTTTCCAAATCTTGAGAGGCCGTCTCCCGTTCACCCGGGACAACGTGGTGTGGAGAGAAAAAACTATAACCAGCAAATGGTCCCCAGCAGTGGTGCAGCACAACCTAGAAAAAGCTCAAAGAATATATGCTGCTTACTATGACAAGCGACACAACACCAAAGAAACCGCGCTGGAGGAGGGGGAATGGGTTAGAGTCAAACTTCCCAACCTGCAAAAGAAAGGAGAGAGCAAGTATACCCAACCCTTACAAGTCAAGGAAGTGCGAGGTAGGGCAGCCCTACTCAGCGATGGCAAGGTATGGTCCCAAGACCGCATGGCGAAAGTCAACAGGATTGTAAGGTGGCCCAAATCTGAGGAAGAGGAGATGCGTATAGGAGGAGAAGAAGAGATATCCGCAAAGGAGGAAGGCCTGAGAGGTACCCCAGGGGACAGTGACGAAAGTAGAGACGGGGAAACATCGACAACAGAAGTAACAGGAAACCACACCATCCCGGCAGCTGATGGAGAGAGAGAGAATCTGAGAGACACTGAGAGCACTCCTGGTGGTAACGAGGGTGAGGAGAGTAACCCGGTAAGGCGTACCCGCATGGGCAGAGCTGTCATTCTGCCTGCCAAATATAGAGACTATGACATGAGTGGACATTAGAGAAAGACTCCAGGGATTTACATTTCTGTGTGTCAAAGGGGGGAGATATGTGGTGTTGCGCTCTAGTCTACGAGCGTGAACGCGATGACGCATCACGCCGTAGACGAGAGCGTCACACGCGCGCATGCGCAAGGAGAGCTAAGCAGAAGGCGCGAAGGGTTGGAACGGCAGTTGGCGACCGGAGCAGTGCAAGTTACAGCGCTCGGCGCTCTATGTGTATACCAGTTAATCTGTAATTCAATAAAGCCGCTTCAAACCACAAGGAGACTCTGAGCATTGTGTGGGGACGCTGGTGCAACATTACACTTGAGTGCATTATGGTAGTTGGAGTACACTATTTATCAACCTTTCGTAGGTGCCTCCTGTAAGGTTCCTCGGTAAGTATACCTTGATTAGAATCCTCGGTAACATTTGTGCAGGTATTCAGCCTTCTGTAGCAGTGTCCAAATGTCAAACGCAACTCCGTAGGCGCCACTGACTTTCATCGGCGCCCTGGACTCGCACAGGTAACAATGGGGCTTTCCGTGACCGAGGCAGGCCACTAATATATCCAAATGCAAGAACCAACAAGCATTAGAAATGCAATAGGTCTCGCAGCATTAGAGTTAGTGCATTTAGAATTGTTTATGGTTTTTTTTTGTAAATCTTTAGCATTTTTGTTCCCTGTAGCCAATGCTAAAGAAAAAAGCCATAAACAATTCTAAAAGCTCTAACTCAAATGCTCTGAGACCTATTGCACTGTGTGAGGGTGAGGAGTTGAGGGTGAGTGAGGGTGAGGGTGTGTGAGGGTGAATGAGGGTGAGTGAGGGGTTGAGGGTGAGTGAGGGGTTGAGGCTGAGTGAGAGTGAGGGTGAGAGTGTGAGTGCGGGTGAAGGTGAGTGAGGCTGAGTGAGGTTGAGTGTGAGTTAGGGTGAGGGTTTGCGGGTGGGTGAGGGTGAGGCTTTGAGGGTGAGTGAGGATGAGTGAGGGTGAGTGAGGTGTTGAGGGTGAGTGAGGTGTTGAGGGTGAGTGAGGGTGAGTGAGGGTGAGTGAGGATGAGTGAGAGTGAGGGTGAGTGAGGTGTTGAGGGTGAGGTGTTGAGGGTGAGTGAGTGAGGGTGATGTGTTGAGGGTGAGTGAGGGTGAGTGAGTGTGAGGTGTTGAGGGTGAGTGAGGATGAGTGAGAGTGAGGGTGAGTGAGGGGTTGAGGGTGAGGCGTTGAGGGTGAGGCGTTGAGAGTGATTGAGGGTGAGGGTGAGTGAGGGTGAGGTGTTGAGGGTGAGTGAGGATGAGTGAGAGTGAGGGTGAGTGAGGGGTTGAGGGTGAGTGAGGGGTTGAGGGTGAGGGTGGGTGAGGGGTTGAGGGTGGGTGAGGGGTTGAGGGTGGGTGAGGGGTTGAGGGTGGGTGAGGGTGAGGGGTTGAGGGTGGGCAGGATGAGTGAGGGGTTGAGGGTGAGGGTGAGTGAGGGTGAGTGAGGGTGAGGGATTGAGGGTGAGGGGTTGAGGGAGAGCAGGGGGCATTAACACTACCAGGGTGGTGAAGTAAGAGCCTGGACATAAGGTTGTGTGTCAATTCTGGGGCATCTGGGTGAGTAGGCAATTGGTAGGGGAGCAAGGGCGGCCAGGTGGGGGGAAGGGGTGAAACACAGAGTGGCGAAGAAGCTCACGGTGGCTGTGCAGTAAGCGGGAAGAACAGAATGAAGAGAGTAGCCTCAACGAAGGTCTCTGTTATATAGTTGAACTCATAATATAGAGCGCGTGTGGAACAGACATGAAGTCCATACTAGTCGCTAAAAAATCGGAATAGGTGCTCAGTGAACTGTTGCGCAATCCAGGTTAAAAAAAATCTCGGAAAAGTGTAGTGAAAGACTCGACGTGAAACAGTTGGCTTATCTATTGGTAATACGTGTGGGTGTGGCCCACGTGCTCAAAGATTGTTAGTCCTATACATCATTGCTTGAGTCATGCTGGTACGTGCTCCCCATATAAATAAACGCGAGTTGTTATGCAATAATCATGATCTTACCGCGTACCGGTCAGTGTAGTGATAGATGTTGTTAGTGCTATGCCTCATTGCTTGAGTCATATTGGTTCGTACTCCCCATATAAATAAACGCGAGTTGTTGTGCAATAATCGTGATCTTACCGCGTATCGGTCGGTAGCGATAATGACTTCGGCGTTTGGTCTTGGTGTCGGCATGCGCGTTTGATCGTGAAGATCTGGTGACTGCACCATATGCGCTTACGAAGTGACTAGACCCGAAAAGGGACTAACAGCGGTGGCGGCCATCTTGGGGCAGTGTCGAACAAAGGAATAAAGGATGTTTTATGCGACGGCCATTTTGTAGTGGTTAAGAATGTTGAAGATGTCAGCGTATTACGCGGAATGGGTTGAAAAATAAAGTACGAAAAAACTGAGGAAGGATAAGAAGCGTAGTGAAAAAGGTGTTTGCAGTTTAGTGGCTGGGATTCGAGGCAGATTTACTCCGAGCAGAGTCCTCAGTCACATTGCACCTGTCGGTTACTGCGTTAAGAAGACCCTGGCCAGGTTAGCATTCCTCCCAGGTGGGGCTATTAGCGGCGGTGTTTGAATTGGAAAGGAGGGGGGCACGTTAAAGTAAGGAAAAAAAGGCGAGAATGAATGATTAGGTACTTCTGGACGTTTTCTCCTTCAACAGTTGAGGACGGTCTATTCACGTCTACAATCAAGAGGTCTCAAACCAACCCAAATGTGGTCTCTTAAAGGGCCAGAGGTTTGAATAAAACCAGACTGTCCGGTATGGTTCTGAAGGGGCCAACTGCTGGCGAAAAGATTTGAATTTAAAAAAACATGTTAAAACCCAATGGAACGATAATAGCGCTTCTCAAATTTCGTGCGTGAGCGGAATAAAAGCGACTCGCCTTTTATTACAAGAAGCGCGTAAATAATGTTCGAACCATTGAGATACTAGGAGTTTTTTTTGTGGGGGGTACTAAAAGTAAGGATTGCATCACTAGTACCAGTTCACTTGAAATGATAAATAATGTTTTAAATTAGGATTGCAAACGTCTAAAACCAACACTCGTTTTTACACGTGTAAAAAAAAATACCAAAAAAAACCAGACGACACCTTTGGATGAGAAACCCACAGAAAATGTTATATCATGGATTTTTACAGTTAGGTCTGCCAAAAAGAAGCCGGAGGGAAGAGAGGGGAGGGGGGAGGAGAAATGCGACACGAAGGGGAGGGGGCGGAAGAGTAGGCAAGGCGACACGGCGGGAGGGGGCGGAGCGGGTAAACAAACACGGACGTGCACGCGCCCGTGACTTTTAAGGTCAATGCGCATGCGCATAAGCTTAATGCGCATGCGCATTGACCTTAAAAGTCACGGGCACTGCAAGGAATCGCCACGATTCCTTGCAGTGTTGCCAAAGAGTGGATAACTCGCAATACTCTCGCCTTGCTCGATGCGCATGCGCATCGACAGGCGAGACCTAAAAATTGGAATGCCTCACATTGCATGTTTAGAAGACTTCTTTGATGACACCATGCTGAAACCAAACACGGCAGCTTCCGTGATTAAAATGTTCAAATGCCTCGTTGCGCCAGATGCGTTTCAGGAAAGATTTCCCTTTCTCAATGGCTCAGCACACAGGGAACACAGAGGGCAAGGTTTGCGCTGCACTTCCTGCTTGTTTTTTCAATCTTTGCCGCAGTGGGCGTGGCTTGAGTGCATTATGGTAGTTGGAGTACACTGTTTATCAACCTTTCGTAGGTGCCTCCTGTAACCTTCCTCGGTAATCTTCTAAACATGCAACGTGAGGCTTTCCAATGTTTTGGCTCTTGCATTTGGATGGATATATATATATATATATATTTAAATTGTAAAAGTCACCTGAGATGTGAAGTTTCAATAGACAGGTACCGTTGGTTTTCAGTGTCCTTCAGGTTCTCAACCCCCATCTAATGGGATTAATACCTTTCGGTACTGCTTTTAGGTTATATAATCCATTAGGATTGTAATTTGTGTAGTCTCAGAATTCGATCTCCCGCTCCGCGATGTGGTGATACTGTAGAAATCCCTGTGAATTTGATCTGCAATATCTCGGTCTCTTTATGCTCTTTTCAAAAATGGCTCCTAAAAGTTATTGCCGACTTATTTTAAGCTTTTTTAATCGTTGACCCTGCCTAGAGTAATGGTGTATATGAAAAAAAGTAGTATTGCCGTTAGTTAACACTCTATTGTCATAGACCTTATTATTGATATCTTCACATTTTAGAACGTTAGTGTATGCATAGACACAGCATGTACATTATCCACATTTATTGATACCTGATTCTTGGGAAAGCTAATCCTTGGCAGTATCTTGATATTTATAAATCACAGTATCACTAAGAGTCATGGAATATTTCATACTACGACTTCTTTTATGCACGATCAGTGCTTTCTCGGTAATATAAATTTTAAGGTGTGGGTGTATATCCCTCTTAAGTAAGTGCCAATGTTTCTGCAAAATCACATATATTATTGAACTTTCTCTCCAAACTCGCCTCTTCCCTAGTGTATTATGTTTTATATGTGTCTATTAGTAACTGCTCTTTACTAACAGAAATAGCTCTATCCATAGCTTTTTCAATCACAAATTTTGAGTTTCCTCTACTTCTGAATAGTTCACGAATATCTATAGCTGCATTTAAAAAGTCTTCCTCATTACTGCATAATTGCTTAGCTCTTAATGATTTCCATATGGGCTATTTCTGATCTGATGTTTCGCGTGTAAAGAAGTAGCATGTTATGTAGTAAGCTATCGGCGGTTGTTTCTTTTCTATACAGCTGACAGCACTGTTGTCCAAAAAGGTAATTCTCTCTTTTCTGTAATTTAGACGTAATTCATTGTTCACATCATGCATTGTCAAAGCCGGTCGAAAATATCTCAAGTTCTCTATAGTGCCCTTCGATATTAAAAATATGTTGTCAATAAAAAAGCACCTGAAAATCATACTGTACTCAGGCGACTGAAATTCAAATTGCAATACAAGAATCACAAATAGGGCCCGTCACGTCATATCGCATAAGGAGCTGTAGAATGCATACCTCCTCTGCTTTTTCAAAACAGCAGGTTGCTAGATGTCAGACGGAGACTGGTGGGGAAACGAGGTAACCAGTTTATTAAGATATATGGATTGGCAAACTCAAATAAAAGACTGGAGATTGATGTCCTTCTTTGGTTCAATGCATGATATTCCGTCAACTAGTGGTCCTACCCTACTCTCCACAACTAGTTTGCAGTCCTTTTTTAGTTTAAATTATGATATTGAGGAGCAGGTAGAGGAGAAGGGGGAATCGAGGTGTAAATCCATCCCTCCTTTGAGGTTTATTTAAAGAGACAGTATGTAAGAACTCTGGAGTCCTTCTATAGTGTTAGCCTCCACTTGGCAACTCTATCTCAGTTCAGGCAGTGTTCTGTGAGACCACTGCCTGCTTAACAAGCATTAGAAATGCAATAGGTCTCGGATTTATTTGAGTTAGAGCTAATAGCATTGTAAATGGCAATGTCTTTTAGCCATGTGTTATGGAGTGTATGCATGTGGTGTGTAGTGGAATTATGTGGGTTGGATTGGAATTGTAGCAATAGTGGCATGCTGTGCTTTAGATGAATATGTTTAAAAGTAAAGTGCACCATACTGTGATTGCTACAATAGTTAATTTTGGATGCGTTAACAATTGATGTGTGCACTGATAGCTGGTGGTGTGTGTGCCTGTAGAAATTGTGCACTGATGGCTGGTGGTGTGTGTGCTTGGTGGAACCTTGCACTGCCGGCTGGAGGTCTGTGTGCTTGGTGGAAGCGTGAACTGATGGCTGGTGGGTTGTGAGCCTGGTAAAAGCGTGCACAGACGGCTGGAGGTGTGTGTGCCTGGTGAAAGCGTGCACTGATGTCTGGTGTTGTGTGCCTAGTGGAAGCCTGCACTGACAGCTGATGGTGTTTGTGCCCGGTGAAAGCGTGCACTGAAGGTTGGTGGTGTTTGTGCCCGGTGAAAGTGTGCAGTGACGGCTGGTGGTGTGTGTGTGCGTTTGGTTGTGTGTGTGGTTGCGTGTGTGGTGGTGAGTGTGTGGTGGTGAGTGTGTGGTGGTGAGTGTGTGGTGGTGTGCGTGGTGGTGAGAGTGGTGTGTGTGGTCTTATGTGTGTGGTCTTATGTGTGTGGTCTTATGTGTGTGGTTTTATGTATGTGGTCTTATGTGTGTGGTCTTATGTGTGTGTTCTTATCCTGCGCACTCACTCTGCAGTCATTCTGCACTCACTCTGCAGTTATTCTGTACTCACTCTCACTCTGCTATTCTGCACTCATTCTGCACTCACTCTGCACTCACTCACACTCTGCACTCACTCTCACTCTGCACTCATTCTGCATTAACACTGCACTCACTCTCACTCTGCACTCACTCTGCACTCATTCTGCACTCACTCACACTCACTCTCACTCTGCACTCACTCACACTCTGCAGCACTCACTCACACTCTGCATCACTCACTCACACTCTGCAGCACTCACCCACACTCTGCAGCACTCACTCTCACTCTGCAGCACTCACTCTCACTCTGCAGCACTCACTCTCACTCTGCAGCACTCACTCTCACTCTGCAGCACTCACTCTTACTCTGCAGCACTCACTATCACTCTGCAGCACTCAGCTGCTAACCATAAACACTGCACTCACTCAAACTCTGCAGCACTCACTCACACTCTGCAGCACTCACTCTCACTCTGCAGCACTCACTCTCACTCTGCACTCACTCTCACTCTGCACTCATTCTCACTTTGCACTCACAATCTGCACTCTGCACTCTGAATCTGCACTATGAATCTGCACTCTGCACTCTGAATCTGCACTCTGCACTCTGAATCTGCACTATGAATCTGCACTCTGCACTCTGCACTCTGAATCTGCACACTGAATCTGCACTCTGGACTCTGAATCTGCACTCTGAATCTGTACTTTGCACTCTGAATCTGCACTCTGAATCTGCACTCTGAATCTGCACTCTGAATCTGCATGCTGAATCTGCACTCTGAACTCTGCACTCTGCACTCTGAATTCTGAATCTGCACTCTGAATTCTGAATCTGCACTCTGATTCTGCACTCTGATTCTGCACTCGGAATCTGCACTCGGAATCTTCACTCTGAACTCTAAATCTGCACTCTGCACTCTAAATCTGCACTCTAAATCTGCACTCTGAATCTGCATTCTGCACTCTGAATCTGCACTCTGCACTCTGAATCTGCACTCTGAATTCTGAATCTGCACTCTGAATCTGCACTCTGAATTCTGAATCTGCACTCTGCACTCTGAATCTAAACTCTGCACTCTGATTCCGCACTCTGATTCTGCTCCCTGATTCTGCACTGTGAATCTGCACTCTGAAATTGCACTCTGAAACTGCACTCTGCACTCTGAATCTGCACTCTGAATCTGCACTCTGCACTCTGAATCTGCACTCTGAAACTGCACTCTGAATCTGCACTCTGAATAGAAGGTAGAGTGATTAGACGAATGAAGTGATGTGCCTTGCACTTAATTATTAAATGTAGGTCAGGAAAAGGAATCTAGTGAGAAAAAAAGCCCGAATTGCTGGGGACATTCCGCCACGGTCTTTCACTAACGTGTCACTGACAGCAATGTTTAATACTTTAATGCCATCCTTTTCCTCCACTATGAATGATCAATTGTCTTCTCTCCTCACATTTCACTCCCGCTTCGCTATTTTTGGGGACCTAAAGCACAAGTTACTACTTGTGTAACGATATATCTGTAAGAGACATTAGTTAGTGATAGATTCCTTACCTTAGAATATCCCCAGGCGTCAGACTGGATCCGGAAATTTTTGCGTAGCAATACCCCTGCGCGCTGGTAGGCGTCGTCTGCGGCTCCGCGTCCGTCGTCGGCGTCGTGAGCGCCGGGATGACGTCATCGGAGTATATAGACGGCGCCCATGCGCGCTGACGTCAGTTCTGATAACACAGCTTTTCCGTGCCAGATACGCAGAGCCATGATAGAACTAACACTGGTGCCATTGAAACTAGGGCCCTGAAAGGGGATGACCTTAACCCTAAATATCGGTTCGCAGAACGGGGAGGATGGGAGGGCGGTAAGGAATCTATCACTAACTAATGTCTCTTACAGATATATCGTTACACAAGTAGTAACTTGTGCATCTGAAAGAGACACGTTAGTGATAGATTCCTTACCTTAGAATAGATACCCCAGCAATACCAACCCCGGTGGTGGGTCTGCGAACCAATATCACACCAGAAAGTCCTGGAGGACGGAACGGCCAAAGAAGCCATCCCTCCGGACTTGACTGTCCAGGCAGTAGTGTCTTGCGAACGTGTGCAGTGAGGCCCACGTGGCTGCCTGACAGATGTCCTGCAGGGGGACACCGCGGCCCAGGGCAGTTGTCGTTGCCGTGGCCCGAGTGGAGTGAGCCCGCAATCCAGCCGGGGGCTCCTTCCTCGCCATGGAGTAGCATGCTTGGATGCACAAGATGATCCACCTGGAGATGGTCCTCTTGTGTACAGCCTTTCCCTTCTTCGCGCCCACGTAACCAACGAAGAGTTGGTCATCCACCCGGAATTGGCGAGTGTGGTCTAGGTAGTAGGAGAGCGCACGTTTTGGATCCAGACGGTGGAGCCTCTCCTCCTCTTTCGAGGGATGCGGAGGCGGAAAGAAGGTGGGCAAGGTGATGGACTGCCCGATGTGGAAGGCCGTGACAACCTTGGGCAGAAAGGAAGGTCGTGTACGCAACACCACCTTATCAGGATGAACAGACAGGAAAGGCGGAGAAGAAGAAAGAGCCTGGAGCTCACTCACCCTCCTGGCAGAGGTGATGGCAACCAGGAAGGCCGTCTTCAGCGTAAGGAGACGAAGAGGACAGTTATGAAGTGGCTCAAAGGGAGCACACATCAGATAGGTGAGAACAAGATTCAAGTCCCACTGGGGCATCACGAAGGGAACAGGAGGGAACATGTGCGTGATGCCCTTCAGAAATCTACTCACTATAGGGGACTTGAACAAAGAAGGCTGATCTGGAAGCCTCAAGAAGGCTGAAAGAGCAGAAAGGTACCCTTTAAGAGTGCCCAGAGCAGAGCCCTGCTGAGCAAGGGAAAGAAGAAAGAGCAGCACTTCCGAAAGGGGTGCAGAGAGGGGATCCACAGCCTTTGCTGCGCACCATGCCACAAATCTATTCCACCGGCAGGCGTATACCGACTTTGTGGAGGGACGCCTGGCTGCCAGAATGATGTCACAGACTTCGGGAGGCAAGTCAAATGGCCTCAACTGCCGCCGCTCAATCTCCAAGCTTGTAGGTGGAGACTGGACAGGTTCGGGTGCAGGACCGTCCCCTGCTGCTGCGACAGAAGGTCCTCCCGAAGAGGCAGACGAATCGGGGGATCGACTGACATGCTGAGTAGCTCGGGATACCAGTATCTTCGAGCCCAGTCCGGAGCCACAAGGATAACTTGGGCCCGGTCGCGCCTGATCTTCTTCAGCACTCTGGGCAGAAGTGGTATAGGCGGAAAGGCGTACAACAGGCCGCAGCTCCACTCGCGACGAAAAGCGTCTCCGAGCGAGTGCCGCCTTGGAAACTCCAACGCGCAGAACTGCTGACATTGCGCGTTCTCTTCTGTGGCGAATAGATCTAACCAAGGCTCTCCCCACTGTCGAAAGAGACCTTGCGCCACGTCCGAGTTCAGACGCCATTCGTGATCCATCATGCACCGGCGGCTGAGTTCGTCCGCCCTGGCATTCAGAGAACCTGCCAGGTGTTGAACCACCAGAGTCACGCCCTGATGTTCCAGCCACTGCCAGAGGCGCAGAGCCTCCTGGCATAGGGTCCACGACCCCACCCCGCCCTGTTTGTTGCAGTACCACATGGCGGTGGTGTTGTCGGTGAACACTTGCACCACGCTCCCCCTGACAGAGGGGAGGAATGCCTTCAGTGCAAGACGAATCGCCCGCAGCTCCAGAAGGTTGATGTGGAGCCGGGACTCCGCCGGAGACCAGAGGCCTCTGATCTCCGCCTCTCCCATGTGGCCTCCCCAGCCCTGGAGGGACGCGTCCGTCACAACTACGTGCTCCGGCTGGGGTAGAGAGAGGGGTCTGCCACTGACCCAGTCGCGGTCCGTGAGCCACCACTGCAGTTGCTTCGCAGTGCCCTCCGAGATCAGGACATGATCGGACAGGTTGCCCTGATGCTGGGCCCACTGAAACTTCAGGTCCCACTGCAGAGCCCGCATCCGCCACCTGGCGTGACGCACCAGAAGGATGCAGGAGGCCATCAGTCCCAGAAGCCGCAGCGTCAACCTGACCGAGACCCGGGATAACGGCCCGAAGATAGGAATCAGAGCCTGAATATCCCGAACCCGCTGCTCGGGTGGGTAAACCCGAAACTGCGCCGAGTCGAGAACCGCTCCGATGAAGAGGAGCTTCTGAGAGGGACACAGGTGTGACTTCGGCACATTGATGGAGAACCCCAGCAAGTGCAGGAGGTCGGCCGTAGTCTGGAGGTGGCTGACGACTGTCTGGGGCGAGCCCGCCTTCAACAACCAGTCGTCGAGGTAGGGGAAGACTGATACCCCTTGCCTGCGCAGATGGGCTGCGACCACCGCCATCACCTTCGTGAACACCCGTGGGGCGCTGGTAAGGCCGAAGGGGAGCACGGTAAACTGAAAGTGCTCTTGGTCTACCGTGAACCGCAGGTAACGCCGGTGGGCCGGCAGGACGGGGATGTGGAAATAGGCGTCCTGCAAGTCCAACGCTACCATCCAGTCTCCTGGGTCCAGGGCAGCCAGGACCTGAGCCAAAGTGAGCATCTTGAACTTCTCCGTCCGGAGGAAGCCGTTGACGTTCCGTAGATCCAAGATAGGGCGTAGGCCCCCTTTGCCCTTCTTGGGTACCAGAAAGTAGTGGGAATAACAGCCACGTCCTACTTCTGGCCCAGGAACGCGCTCGATGGCCCTCTTGGCCAAGAGGGCCGAAACCTCCTCTTGCAGAAGTTGCAAGTGATCCCCCGACACACGGTGGTATTGAGGTGGCATGGATGGAGGGGAAGACTCGAAGGGGAGGGAGAAACCCCTTCGGACAATTTGCAGCACCCACCTGTCCGAAGTGACTGTATGCCAGTGGGAGAGGTGATGGCGAACCCTGCCTCCCACAGGCGTCACATGGGCCTGAAAGCTCGGACTAGGAAGGTTTTGAGGCGGGGGCTGCTGAGGGAGGTGTGGACTGGCCTCGCCGCTGGCCCCGACCACCGCCACGGCGGTTCCCACGGCCGCCACCGCGTTGCTGAACATTCTGCGGCGTGTGGCTGACGGTCCGTGGTGGGGCGCCCCTTCCGTGGCCACGAAAGGAGCGAAAGGCACCCGATTGCTGGCGTGGGGCCGCAAGGCCCAAGGACTTGGCCGTGGCCCTGGAGTCCTTAAAACGTTCCAGCGCATGGTCTGCCTTGTCGCCGAAGAGGCGACGGCCATCAAACGGCATGTCCAGGAGAGTGGCCTGGACATCGGCCGAGAAGTTGGCGGACCTCAACCAGGCGTGGCGTCGAACCGCCACCGTCGTTGCCATCGCCCTGCCCAGTGAGTCCGTGGTATCCAGCCCACACCGGATGGAAAAGCGTGCCGCATCTCGGCCGTCCGCAAGGGTTTGGCTGAGTTTAGCCCTGACCTCCTCAGGGCATTGTGGCAGCACCTCCGCAACCGTGTCCCACAGAGTGTGGGTGTAGCGGCCCAAGAGACAGTTGGTGTTCACTGACCGGAGCCCTAGGCTCACAGACGAGAAGACCTTCTTCCCGAACTGCTCATATCTCTTGGATTCCCTGTCGGGCGGGGCCGACGGGAATGCGGTCTGGGAGGTGGAGGCCTGGATGACCAGGCTCTCGGGGGTGGGGTGGGTGGACAAAAAGCAAGGGTCGCCCGGTGCCGGGCGGTAGCGTCTGGCCACGTTCCTATCCACAGGGGGACCTGTGGCGGGCTTGGACCAAGTGCCCAGCAGAACGTCACACAAGGCCTCATTAAACGGCAGAAGGGGCTCCGCGGAGCCGGACTGCTGTTTGAGTACCTCAGTGAGGAGATTAGTCCTCACGGCCGCGACGGGGAGCTCAAGGTGTAGGGCCTTAGCTGCCTTCGTCAACACTACACTGTAAGCAGAACCCGCCTCCGAAGCCACAGTCGGGGGCGACGTAAATCCAGTGTCTGGCGAGGTGTCAATACCACTGGCCTCCCCAAGCTCATATGTCCAGTCCTGATGAGACTGGCAATCACGTGCCAGAGGGTCCTCGGACCCCTCCCATTGCTCCTCGTCACCCGGCTCCTGGAGGCCAGGATTAACAGCCAGGGCCTCCTCATGGAGATAGAACTCTCCGACGGCCGACGGAATCGGCGCCCAGCGGCGCCCCTCCGACACCTGAGCAGGACCGTAGGAAGCATTGGGGTCGGCAACCACGTCGGCTGCCGGGGACGACACCTGAAGGGACGTCGCCGGCGAGGTCGTAAGGTCGACCGGCGAGGTCCCGGATCCGGAGCCGGATCCAGTGAGGTCGCGCGGCGCCGGGACCGAAGTCGCCAGCGGCGCCGGGGCCGAAGCACCCGACGTCGTCGGGGCCGAAGCGCCCGACCCGGAAGGACCTCCAGACGGAGCCGATCGGCCCGAAGGCGCCACGGGAACCGACTGAGGAGGGAGGGCCCTCATGGCCATGAGGTACCTCTCGACCTCCTCCTGCGACGCGCCGTGCCCAGGGACCCGAAGGTGTGGGGCAGGCGGCGACGCTAGCGACTCCCGCGGAGCCGCGTGGGCGGTGTCGCCCGAATCCCCGGTCGCATCGAGCGAGCGACGGGGCGGGTCGGAGGACCGATGGTGTCGCTCCGACCTCTCATGCCTCTTACCTGAGGACTTGGAACCAGACGATCGGTGTCCACTCCCGGAACGTCGATGACTCCGACCTCGCGACCTGTCCCTCGACCTCCCGTGGGACCGGGACCGGGACCTGGAGCGGCGCGGGGCCGACTGCCTCAGCTCGAGACGCTTGCGGGACCGCTCCCGCCTAGCCTTCGACGTCAGGGCCCGGCAGTCGGAGCAGGTTCGATCGTCGTGGTCGAGGCCTAAGCACTTCAGGCACCGGCGATGGGGGTCCGTGACCGACATGAGTCGGCCGCACTTCGAGCAAGGCTTGAACCCGGGCATCCCTGGCACCGATAGTCGAGAATCGACTAACTAGAGGATCAAAAGAGATCAAAAAAGTTTTCAGTCAAAAAGTGACTGGGGGTAGAGCTTCTTCCGGATCTGCGCTAGCTGGCGCGGAAAAAAGAAGAACTGACGTCAGCGCGCATGGGCGCCGTCTATATACTCCGATGACGTCATCCCGGCGCTCACGACGCCGACGACGGACGCGGAGCCGCAGACGACGCCTACCAGCGCGCAGGGGTATTGCTACGCAAAAATTTCCGGATCCAGTCTGACGCCTGGGGATATTCTAAGGGAAGGAATCTATCACTAACGTGTCTCTTTCAGATCTACTGGTTTGGCGACACCAATGCTGGCCCTCAGGCCACGAGCTGTTTGAGACTCTAAGAGATTTGAACCTCGTCCAACAGGTCTCTCAACCCACCCATATCAAGGGACACATTTTGGACCAGATTTGGACCTGCAATCTGGCACTGTCCCCACCAGACATATCTCCATGCGCCTGGTCTGATCACTACTTAGTGGATACCATCATCACAGTTGACAGCCAGACTCCTGCCCCTCAGATGGCTGGTGGCTCTTCCCATAAATGGAGCTCATACGACTCCCAGGGCTTCCTCACCGCCCTGGCCGACTCATGCCCATTCATCCATGATTCTAACGACATCGACGGACTAGAACGAGATACTGCCTCCTGGCTAGAATCGGCTAGCGACCGATTTGCCCCCCTAGTCAAATTCCCCTGTACTAGACATCGGAACTCTCACAGGTGGTTCTCCGACGATCTTAAAGCCCGGAAATTAAAACACGCCAGTTAGAACGCATCTGGAGACATGACTATTCGGAATCAGCCAAACAATCCTATCTGGCCGCACGTAAAGATTTCAAAACAGCTATCCGTTCTGCCAAAATGGAACACTTCGCCAGCAGGATCTCCCAGGCAACTGATAAATCTAAGGAGGTATTCAGAGTTCTGAATGAGTTAACCACAGATGACAGAACCCTTCCTGCCCAGACCCCCACTCAGGAGGCCTGTGATACTCTGAACTCCTTTTTCGTAGACAAAATCTCAAAAATCAAAAAATCGATCCCTCCACTCCCCCAACCGCCACTACCGGATAATTCCTCCCACAACCCTTTGACCCTCACCTCCTTCCCTGCTCTAGATTCCACCTCCTTGTCAGAATTAGCCATTCGTGTGAAATCTGGTTCTCCGAATGATTGCTGCCCACCTTCTGTCCTGCGGAGTATCTGTCTCAACTTACCAGACACTGTCTTACATCTAATGAACAGATCTCTCTGCAGTGGCATCTGTCCTACTGCCTTTAAGGACGCCATTCTGGTACCTCTCCTAAAAAAACCAGGGGCGGACATGTCGGAGCCGTCAAATTATCGCACCATCTCACTCCTTCCTTACTTTTCCAAACTCATGGAAGCCCATGTTACCCGCTGCCTGTCCAGCCTCATAGAAACCTCCTGCTATCTTGAGCCGAATCAGGCCGGCTTCAGACCTGCTCACTCCACTGAAGCCGTTATTCTGGCAGTCCTTGACACACTCAGGAGCGGCGCAGACGCGGGAATTCCCCAGGCCCTCGTCCTGCTGGATTTGTCGGCCGCGTTCGACACGGTGGATCATAACATCCTTCTCCACCGTGTTGAGCAGGCATCCGGGGCGTTGCTCTTGAGTGGATCAAGTCCTTCCTTACGGGAAGAACACAGGCGTTCCGTCTGGGCCCCTACACTGCTAAATAAACCCCCACGTCCTGTGGTGTCCCCCAGGGATCTTCCCTCTCCCCACTCCTCTTCAATATTTATCTCCGGCCACTCATTCAGTCACTCTCGAAATGGGACATCGTCACCTATAATTATGCTGACGATCTACAAATCATTTTTTCCCTCAACTCACCACATGCTGTTAAAACCTTTCACGGAGCCATGATTCACATCCAACTCTGGATGAACCAGAACCAACTGAAGTTGAACCCCGGTAAAACTGAGCTCCTTCTTCCTGGGCTCAGCCACGTTTACTGGGGTCCACAGTTCTGGCCGCCAGAGTTCGGACCCCCCCCCACCCCTGAAAAAACAGTAAAGAGTTTGGGTGTCATCATTGACACGAACTCTCCCTCAGAGCTCAAGTTGGAGCGGTGGTTTCCTCCTGTATGTAAACTCCGGAGGATCCGCAAAGTCTGTTACCTTCTTCCCCCTGCGGCTCTCACCCAAACTGTCATCTCATTGGTACTCTCCCGCTTGGATTTTTCTAATGCCATCTACCACGGCCTACCGCAGTATCTTATACAACGCCTCCAAGTTGTCCAGAACCAGACGGCCCGCCTGATTCATGGCACCCCCAGATGGCAATCAGCTAAGCCTTTGCTTACGCGCCTTCATTGGCTCCCAGTCGATCGAAGGGTTGCCTTTAAGGTGGCATGCCTCACTTTTAAAGCACTTCACTGCCCTGGCCCCGTCTTCTTAAAATCCCTCATTCGCCCTCACTGTCCCACACGCAATCTTCGATCAGCCCACCGAGATCTGCTGATCACCCCCAAGAGAAAAACCAAGAGATTCGGCGGTCGCCGCTTCTCTCACCTGGCTCCCGCACTTTAGAACCTTCTCCCTCTCCCCATCAAATCCTCCCTTTCCCTCCTGACCTTTAGGAAAATGCTGAAACCCACCTCTTCCCCACCTCTGGTTAGATCTCGCTAACTCTGCTCCCTCCTCATCTATTCTGTCTATCAGCGCCAGGAAGCTTCGGTGTCAGCGCGCTCTATAAAAAGCACTTAACATAACATAACATAACTTCGTATTTTTACACAAATACCGAGCATTCCGCGGGGTGTGAATGATGGACCTGATTATGCATGTGCGTGTTACTCTGCAACCCTGAAATGTTCTTCACAACAAAGGCGGCGGTTCCAGAGAGGCGCTCTCATTTACAACTAAATAGAGTCACGCAAAGTGAGAATACAAAGAGCACACGACGTGCCTGACAGGACGTTAAATACACTGCAGGCGCGCGGACAGCCGAGGAGGACAGGCGCAGTACAGGTATCTTAGCAGGCTTTCACCTCTGCACCTTTCAGACAAGGCAGGAGCCGGGGATCCGAGAAATGTGCTGACATAACACGCAGATAATGAAGGAGAAAACGTGTTGTACACACAGAGGTCGTGACCCGCGTTTAACTGAATGTACTTTGTAATTTCAGTTTTACCGCAGTGTACAAGGCAAGTGTAAACTTCTCCTTGCAAAAAATATTTTTTGAATTTTATTTACATTGAATAATGAACATCGAAGCCAATGTGATTGAATGAAAGCACATTGAGCACATTTACAAATAAAGCAGTGACGAAATATAATATATAGCTGGCCATGGTGCAAGGAAGATTTTCTTTAAAAGGGTGGAGGTCTGAATGATGGACTTCGACCTAGTATGAGCACTGAGCAGTAAGAAAAGCCAAAACGTTTCCGTGTTTCGCAACACTTTTAAACAAGCTTTGGCAGGGAGCCAGCATGCGCGCACACACAGCTGAAAAAAAAAGTTACTGGAAAGTGGTGAATGCGCGCCGACCATCTGGCTTCAATTACCGCGGCCCCTGACAGCTGGTAATTGATGAAATATGGCCTTCTGCTGCTCGTGTCCGCATGGAATATGCAGGAAGCGGAGCAACTCTACAGCCTGTGGCCTATTGCGTGCTCTCTTCCAAAAAGACACACACCAGAAGGCCAATTGAAATGTAGCTGGCAAAAATAAAGGACTAAAAATCACGAGCAGCCAGGAATTTTTAGGTAGCTGTTCGGAAACGCTAACTACAGGACTCTTGGGCTCCGCCCACACTGCTGACGCAGTGTGACGTAGGCTCGAGCCCTAAAAAAACAGTTTGTGTCATTTTTTTTTAAAACGCATCCCGTTTTCCATGAAGGAAAAAGGGTTGGAACAAAAAAAATATTTCTTTATTTGAAAGAATCACAGACATGGTTGCCTGCTCACCTCAGCAGGCCACCATGTCTGTCATTGTAGTCAATCGTAGTGGGACGCAATTTATGACCTTCCTTATTCATATTAATGAGGTAGGTCGAATTGTGACTCACTACGAATAGGCATTTTGAGAACCAAACTATTAATGCATAGGTTGGTTCTTAAAATACCAATCGATTTGTTAGAAGTTGATGTGCAAATTACGACCACTAACAAATCAATTTTTGTACATTACATTTAAGGAATGGTAGTTGTGAATCATTAGTTCTCACAATTTATGATTCCTGAAATGGAATCTTTATACATGAGGGCTTCGCAGTGGATATATACAGAGAAGATACCTCTCAGAATGTGTATTCGGGCCATATTTAATAGCTATGTGGTCCAGACTCATATCCATATCAGTCCCAGGCCCTGATAGAAGACTCTTTTATGATCTTCCTTTCTAGTGGCTCCACAGGCCTCACAGCTTTTCAGGAAACTAGTGGGCTGAATACTTATCCTGAAATTGATATAGATCCAGCCCCCTGTCCATAATTGGCTTCTTTTCATTTGGTGGTAAGAAAGGCTTCAGAAACCTTAGCACTCCCACTTCCCTCAGTAGAACATTGTCCAAACATCCTGACACTCTATAAATGCCCACTCCATCTAAGGAGCCCATTCGCCCACTTACAAAAGTTTTAATAAAGAAATCTAAGGAACGCCGGTCAGATTAAGCGACTAATCCAGCAGTTAGCTGTGCTATCACTTGTAGATGTAGGCCTGCGCTTAATGATCTAGCTTTTCTTTCCCTTCATCCTTTTCCTGAACACTTTGTTACTCAAGCCTACTAGTAAACTAAACCCAGTTGCCTTTCCCACTCATCCCCCAGGTCATGGAGCCCAAAAACCCAGAGAGTATTGGCAATCATTTTGTATTCCTCAGGGAGTTTAGGACTATAATGCTTTAACGCAGCATGCCTTCTTGGCCACTACAAGTATGCCCGTTGGGATATGGAAGCTATTGTAGTTCCCAGCCTACCTGACCACCTCAAACCCCACTTTACACCATCGCTCGTTAAATGTGCTCATCAGTCTCCCTAAGGCAGCATGGCATGCCTATTTCCGTCCCTCAGACTATTTTTGGAAATGTCCAAAATACTCTAGCAGACATTTGTTTATACGAGGAGAGACACAGCATTAGCGATAGGAAGACTGAGCTACAGCCACTTCCTTTGGTCACCAAACCCCCTCTTAAGCCATCAAGATTCCTCTAGAGGCACTTTTTGTAGACCAAGACCTCTTGTTGGAGGCTGTTGCTACAGGCAGCGTCAATTTTCATCAACATCCAAGCACCATCTGCCTAGCCCCCTCACACACCAGCATAGAGGAAGTGCAAAACTGTTTCAGCCCTCCTCCACCTCCCCAGCATCACCAGGAAAGCCACAAAAGTTTGGCTGTGCAGGAAAATGCATAGCTGACTGGGGGAATGGGAACCTCCTTTCTACTGTCCTAGAGTGCCATTACTTAAGCAATGTAGCTGTTGCCAGAATAGGAAAAAGGGCATGGGCTGTACTCTCTGTGCACCCTGATCCCCAACAAGGACGGTGGTCTTTGTCCAGTTCTAGACCTCAGACACAAATTTCTTCTTAAGGAAGGAGAACTTCTCAATGCTGTGTATGGCTCAGATCCTTCTGGTGCTACATACTGGATGGTGTCTCTCGACTTGCAGGATGCCTACTTTCATATCCAATCCTGCAGTCACACAGGAAGTATCTGAAATTTGAGGTGGGTTCCACTAACTACCAGTTTCCAGTCCTTCCATTTGACATTTCATCAGCACCGCAAGTCTTCACCAAGGTGATGGGGGTGGTGGCAGCTCATTTAAGGAGGTCTGGAATTGCTGGATTCCTGTAACTCAATGGCTGGCTGCTAAAATCCAGTTTGCAACAAGTGGTGTAATGCCACCTGCAAAATATCTCGCTGTTGTTCTACTTGTATTTTCAATCAATATACCCCAGACTGAACTGTAGCCCTCCCAGTGCCTCCTGTTCCTAGGTCACTACTGGATACCACCTTTATCTAAGCGTTTCCTGCTCCACAGAAGACATTTGGAACAGCATGAGATGACTAACGGTTTGTGCCATCTTATCTTATTTATTGTTGTAATATACAGGCCTTTTAACCAACACCCCAAAGTGGGTAAAGGGCCTGAAACACGTCACAGTAAGTATTAACAAGCATTGGCATAGCCAATAGGTCTCGCCTTTGGGACCTTATAAAGCCAGTAGGCTGGGCTTGTTTTAAGTGCATGTCAGTTGTTCTGTTATATATCTGAATGCAATAACAGAAAGAAGCAGCAAAGTACCAGTCAGGCAGCAGGGATGTTTATATTACATGGTTAAGCCACACCCTTTATTACATAGATTACGCCCCTTAGTGGGCCCCCCACCCCAGTTTTTTCACCCCACTTAAAGCCATGACTGTGTTGGGAATCAGGTGAAAGCCTGTTTGCTGCACTGTGTTGGGTGCGCATGCAAAGTGCTGTTGAAAGTGCACTGATTGTGAGTGCGCTGGTTGTGTCTTGGCCGACTGTAAAGTGAGCATCCTTTACGGTCCTTCTAAGGCTGATCTCTGCCCATCTGCTCACAGCACACACCTCACTAGTGTTACTGGTTGTGGTTATATAACAACTGCAAATATAGAAATGTGACACTAGATGCTGATGTCTCACCAAAAGTGTGCATGCACCTAATAGTCTTCTGGGCGCGTATAAAGGCCGGCCGCAGTGTGTGCCTAGCACCGGACCTGGATCTTGGCGGGCTGGTTGAGGCTCGCAGCTATTGTGCCTAGATGCCCGTGCGCTGTGCCAGTGCCGAGGTGGGAATGCGGAGCTTCCCAGACTCCGTTTACTGAATGGATGTGTTCAGCCATGTGTTGGAAATGCGTGTTGATATCTGAAATGCCCTGTGGAAGCAGCCAATCTCGAGCGGGAAGACTCACACGGCACGTATTTTTTGCTACCTCTTGCATTTTGTTTGCTTTTGATACTCGCACAAGTGCCACCATTGCCTACGTAACGTTTGTTCTTGTGTTTTGAGTGTCTGCCATTTATTGCAATATTATACCTCTACTTGTACTTTGTACGCTTTTGTAACTTGCACATATGTCACTTATTTTTTCCCTGTAATGTACCGTTTGCTACCTCTTGTATTTTGTTTGCTCACAATTGTCACTATTGCCTCATGTAACGTACCGTTTGCTTTTGTAATTTGCTCACTGGTAATTTTCTCCTCATGTATCATACTGTTCCTATTGTGAAGTGCTCCAACACCTTCGGGTAAAGTCCGCGCTATATAAAAACGCATAAAATGAAATAAATAAAATAAATAAAGGGAGGGAGGGAGGGAGGGAAGGGAAGGGACCAGGAGAAGATGGCGAGGGGTGGGGCCGTGCGGGCACATTGTTAGCAGGAGCCGAGAGGTGAAGCCCCTGCTCCACGCGCATGGCATGGGCTAAGGGGCTCCGGAGCTGTCCTGCAGGCCGGACTTCATTAGACCAGGCACCGCTGCTAGGGAACTACCACAGGTGCAAGCACGCGGGGGTCACTTTCCGGTGCTGTCGGAAGAAGAACTAGCCCAAAAAACAAGAGGAGTGTTGGGTGCCGTTGTTGCAGCGCACTCCGAAACAGGTACATGTTACAGGTTTCTTTAGGCTGTCGGTTCTGTTGGTGTCTTAGGGGCTTCACCTGTCACAGCAGCGCACTTGGTGCCTGTGGAAAGCACCCGGGTACATGACTGCCTCTAAAGAGACTACTGCAACCCGGGAATGCTTTCCATAGAGTCGGCTTTCTTTACAGTGCAATAGCAATCTGACGGGTACTATACTTTGGGGAACTATACCATAATACAGAACGTTGCGACTATTTACTTCATTAATAAAAGCATGCATTCTTATACAAAACTATACCATGCGGTGCTATGCGCTGCATCAAAATGGTGTTTCGTTACTTCAGAGCTTTCCATGCTATAACCTAGTACGGCTAAGTACAGTTAAAATGTGTTTGGAAGAATATAGCGTAGAGCGGTACTATATTGCACAGTATGGTAAGGCGTTGAATCACTTTTCAGCGAGTAGCACGCTGCTCGGTAAACCAAAGCGGATTATCATTGTGTATTCCTCTTTTGTTCAGCATCGCAGCCTGTTGGCCGAGTCCATTTCCCTCCAAATGTGAGCCAGAGGCCTTTACCTACAGACATTCCATCACTGTAAACGTACTATTTGGAAGATGCCTATGTCTCCCTCCATATCGTTAAAGTGGTTGAAGTTCCTCTCTCAAGTGGTCGATGTCGAATAAGCAGAAGATCTGTCTCTTCAAGCTCGTGCGGCAGCAGGGGTGAGGAGGGGGCCTGCACTTGCAGGAGCGATAATTGCTGCCATTTGGCGGCACACGCTCCCGCAAGTAGTTTGCATCAAGTGCACGTGTTGCCATTAATGGCAATGCAGCGCATGCACGTTTTTGACCCAAAAAGCAAGTAGATTACATGAGGTCCCCTCCTGTGCAGCGCATGCGCATTGCGTAGGCGAGACCTAAAAATGCCTTTTCAGTGGAAACATTGCGCTATGATGTGTCCTCTGGCACCAGTGGCAATCCAGCCTGTCAAAGTGAAGACTGTATTGGTAAATGTTACTTCCCCTCATCAGACAGTGCCCCTACCACCCTTCTGGATTGAAGCAAACTGTGGCCCAGCTCTTCCTGCAAAGACCCAGGGCCGCCATACTCACACCGACACCCCTGACTATCCTGAGCCTGGTGTGGGAATGACCAACCATGAAGAATTTCAGTCCGAACACAAAAGTTCAATTTTCCTTATTCATCTTGGCACATAATTCATAAAAGAGGCACATAAACATAAGTGAATTCTGCAAAACCAGTTGGACATTCTAATCTGAACAAGCAGCTCCTGGGACACTTCAAGAACCCACTACACTTGTTTGCCATGCTAATGGCGGCTGGGCATTGGGGTTCACCCACCAAGTTTCTTGTATTATCAAGATACACATTTTCTAATTGCTATCATGGTGCCTTTAAGTGCTTTGAGCTTCACCTTTGAGCTGCCCAGGGCTACCTATCAATCACTGAGACCTCAAGGAGGCTGCCGGGTGAAGCTGTAGAAGCTGTGTTTGGTGTATTACAGCCACCTTATACATGCATTGTCCACTTGATAGTTGGGTTCCAAGATTCTCAGTCGGTGTGACAGCACCTCTGTTGGATTTCTCTTCTCAGTAGCAGCACTGGGGACACAGTAGGGTGTCCATGTAAATGGTTGAAGCATGCTGGTCAAATCCCCCCTCCCCAATCGCACACACATATAGAAGGAGAAGGGAAAACAAAAACACAATTAACATTTAGGAACAACTGCTGATGTAAAAACGTGAAGACATTCAACATCTGCTCCTCATGTTGGACCAATTTACAGAAAATGTGTAAATCTGTACTCTAAAATTTACAACTTCACTTGGACGTAGATGTATATATTTTCAGAATTCACAAACGTTTTCCAGCTTATACCTAGCAAGGTGCCACTGTAACAGGTTTCCAAGTGTCATCCTGGAAAATGTTAGTGAATTCAAGTTTTGCACATGTAGATATATGAGCTCATGTTTTACTTGCAAGCAAATTCAGATGAAGTGCAAATACACTCACTAATTGTTTTCTCCACAGGCAAATGGTGTTCCCCATGAAGAAAACACATACCCTGAATCACCACCAGTTTTGTGAATGTTCCATTACCCTTCCCACCCATGAAAGAGATTTACACTTGCCATTAACATGAGTGTCATTTTTTGCTAAAGGATACTGTTGGTAACTGACTCTGACTGTACCCTGGGCGCGGCTAACCAGGCCTATGGCCAGTGCTATGTGTGAAAAGGTACATATAACAGGGTACACTTACAATTGGCAACAACAGACCCTATACGTCCTGTTAGACTTGGCATCTTTTGGCGTGTTTCCCCTGAGTTTTGATTTCTGCCCTCCTGGTTTTGACCCTGTTTTTGCTGGCGTAGTGTTTCTGCGCACTTTTCACACTGCTGATCAGTGGAAAAGTGCAAGTGCTCCTGTGGTAAAGTATGTTATGGATTGGTGTTTCCATGATTGGCTGTTTGGTTTTTTTGTCAGCCCCTAGTAAATTGCACTGAGTGTGCCAGGGCCTGGGAACCAAATGCTACGCCTGCAGCACGGATTGTGCCACCCACGTGAGTAGCCCGGAAAGGTCCCTCAGACCTGCCATTGCAGAATCTGCGCACAGTTTGTAACTGTCATGTCGACTTGGCCCGTGCACACACTGGCCAGTCCCTAACCTTCCCTTTTCTCACATGTCAGGCACCCTAAGGTAGGCCCAAAGTACCCCTGTGGGCAGGGTGCAGTGTATGTGAAAGGTAGGACATGCCCTGGTGTGTGTGGCATGTCCTGATAGTGAACTACAGCCCATTTCGTTTTTTCACTATTGCAAGGCTACCTGTACCCATAGGACAGAATAGGAAGTTTATTTATAACATCTTATAAACATAACTGGGACTGGAAACAAGGTGGGAAAATTAAATGTAGTATGCCTGAACTCAGAATCTAACGATGCATCTTTTAGTAAAGGCGATTTTTAAATTTTCTGTTTGAAAATCCCACTTTTAGGAATTAGGTATTTTCTTGCTCAGTCATCCTGTGTGCCTCTGCTGGAATGTGGATTGCCTTCTGGTTTTTGGACGACAGATGGTTAGGAAGAAAGGGTGGCGTCTCCCGATAGTCTAGGTAGGTCAGGAAAGGGAGGAATAGACCTGGGTTACAATGGGGGAAGAGGGAGGAGATTTCCTTGCACCTCAAAGGGCCTGGTCTGCCTCTGACAATACCGTCTCCACCCCCTGCATCAAAATCACACCAGAGAAGGTAGAACTGGTTCTGGCTGGGCACAGACACCCTCTGCCTAGAGGATCAAAGGCTTTTTGGATACAAATACTGAGGCCCAGACCCCTGAACCTTAGAACTCTTTTGGACCTAGTAGACTGCCAAGAAGAAGAGCCGGAGGAGCTGTGAGGAGGAACTACCACTTTGCTGTATGCTTTGCTGTGTTGGCCTGCAGTGGCTGCTTTTGTCTTGGGCAGTGAAAGGACTGGATTGAACTTTCTGCAATCTACTTTTGTGAGTTTCTCCAAGGGCTTTAGGTAGAGCTTGCCCCCTGTTCAAGAAGTCTCAGGAACAGCAAAGACTTC
Source organism: Lissotriton vulgaris (assembly GCF_964263255.1). Classification (NCBI taxonomy): domain Eukaryota; kingdom Metazoa; phylum Chordata; class Amphibia; order Caudata; family Salamandridae; genus Lissotriton; species Lissotriton vulgaris. Next base: position 271,767 of record NW_028246877.1, on the reverse strand, counting down.
AAGCTCTTCTGCCCTCAGCACTGGGGACTGTGTGTTTTGTGCTGCATCAGAAGAAAAGCAACTTTACAACGTCTACGACGCCGCTGATGACTCCGTGTCCCGAAGGCACAGCAGAAGGCACTGCCGCACCACGACCCTGGTCTCACCAACAACGCCTGCTGATTCCGCTACCAAGCCACTGCTCGCACCACATCCTGTGAGCACCGCACTCCACAGAGCTTCGCTTCGCTTCACGATGATGTCTTGGCACTGCAGAGGGCACCGCCACAACACCACACCGCAACCCTGGCCTCACCGACGACACCGGCTGACTCTGCAACTGAGCCGCTGCTCGCACCGCAACCTGTGGGCACCGCACTCTGCACCGCCTTGCTTCACGACGACGCCTTGGCTTTCCCGACGCCGCCGCTCCATGCCGAAATCAACGCTGCTGCTTGCACCGTGGTTCAAGGGCACCGCTCGTAAAGTTACATGACACACCGCCCTCATCCCGCACCGCAGCCTTGGCCTACCGATGCCAGTAACATTGATTCCTGTTCGTCAGCCAACGACAGCGATTCAGGGCAGACGACAGCGATTCAGCAATGACGCACCGGTGCTTGCACCGTGACCTGCCAGCACCGTGACGAGCACGGCTTTCACCGCGCGCAACGACCTTGGTCTCACCAACGACGCCATTGGAAGGCCGCCAGCCGGCCCGCTGCTCGCACCGCAACCTGAGGGCACCGCACGCCGCACTGCTGCACTTCGCACCGCAGCACCCGATGCCTGCCAACGGCAGTGCTCCTGATCCCAACAGAAAGGAGGTCGACCTGCAGCGCGAGTGACTTCAAGGGCCTCAGTGCCCTGCATCTCTAACAGGTACTGTTTGCGGGTCTTCCCGACACAGTAGCTGGTCCGCGACTCCTGAACTGTTTGGATTTGTTTGCTCACTGCACAGTGATAGCCCCGGACGGAGCTATCAACATCAAGGAACTGTTTTTAAAGCATATTTTGATAACTCAAGATTTTTAAGTACTGTATTGTGGATTCTTATCATTTTTGGTCTTGTATATAAAAATATTGGCTATTTTTAGGGCTCGGCCTACGTCACCACGAAGTGGGGCGGAGCTCCGAGCTCCTATTGTTATAAAAAAAAAAAAAAAAAAAAAAGGTTTCTTTAGGGCTCGGGCCAGAAACATTCCTTAGTGCGCGTGCTTTTTTTATGGCATCTGCATAGTGATTCGTCTTCGCTGTGCTGTCTTTTTAGTAGCCTTGACGCGATAGGCTATATGTAATTTGCGTCCGCCATTTTGGGCATTTTCTGTGCGGTTTCGCGCACAGCAGTCCATAAATATCAATTAGGAGCTGTCAGGGTGCCTCGTTAAGTGAATCCAGATGGCCGGGGCGCATTCACCATTCAGCAGCGCTCCGCGCGCAGCTGCTGCATGCCAAGTCGGGAAAGGGCTTCATTAGCCTCACTCATTCGGCGCTGAGACAGCAAGACACGGGGGCCCACGCCCCCCTCCCTCATCGGTATCGGCGAAGCTCGGGCCACCCTGCCTACCACCTGCCATGCAAACGAGAAGCACCAGTATCGAACGACAACCCTCCTGTGTGCATTTATCACGTGTCCCTGTACACGGGCATCGTCACCCCCACATCTACGTATGCACATACGTACTTGAGCATATATACATTTGAATCCAGTGTACCTGTGCTCACCCGCACCTATGTAACACGATGTATGCACGTATGTACTGGAGCTTCGGTGCATTTAAACCACGAGTGCCTGTAGTTATGGTCATGCCCAGTTATGTGTCTGTTTTCCTGTACATGTAACCTAGGGACTAACATCTATAGAGTTACACGCCTATGCACCTCTACATATTTATGTCGTCCCGTGTGCCTGCGCATATGAGCAGACATACATATGAATTTGTGCTAACATACATTCTATTGTGCAATTCTGTGGCCACGTACCTGTGCATGCTTACTGTACGATGTGCATATGTATCCATACGGAATATATGAACTTTGCACATGTACATATGCACATACGTTCTCCCACCAGTATGCTTTTGATCCTGTAAAGTGCCCCTGTACCTGTGCAGTTTTGTGCCTAAATGCCGGCGCATATGTCCCTGTATACCAATGTACACATACAGCTTTATACATGATGCAGATAAGCACCTGTTTATGCAAATTGTATAGGTGGACTTGACTTAGTTATGTGTTACTGTGCATTAGTATATCTGTACAGATGAACCTTTACCTGTACGTGTCCAGTAAGCTCGTTATTGAGCACATGTGAAGGTTTGCACGAGTAAATGTTACAGGTTCTGTCCAGATATGTACCTATGCGTGAACACCTGTCCACGATATTTCATCGGGCTGCACTTTACACATCGCCTCCTCACGCACTAAACCTATTCCAAAGGGCCACGCCTCTCTACATACCCCCTTAAGAACGTACACCTGTACATATTTATCTGTACTTTTATATACGTGTGCATCTTTGGCGTGCCTATTTACAACGCTAACCTAACTGTAGCCATGTGCAAGTTTTCTTCTTGCTTACATTTATATGCTCTCTCTGTACAGCTTTAAAGTTGCGTCAACGGCACTGCGCTCTCCACTAATACTAAAATGCAATGTATAATGCAGATTTAGGTAGAAAGACTCGCAGTTGAAAGATATACAAACGTCTGTTTTCTTTACATTCCGCTTGGGAACCCCCTCCTTCGACCACCCTGGCTGAGCAGCTCCTCAAAATGATTTCTATTGATGGATGCATCGATGGTGAGCGCGTGGGCCTCGGTAGAGGGTACCTCAGCTGGGTGTCATCGATGCCAGCGCTAGGGCAGTGCCACGGGCTGCTTCTAGGCGTTGGCCTCCAAGCACCTCGCAGGAGTGATATGTAAACACACAGAACTGGGTTTGTGTTTGAAAGGCGAGAACACACGCCCAGGGCGTGGGGTGCCAGTGCGCGGGAGGGGAGGTGCAGCCGGTGCGTGGCAGAACCACCCGGAGAAGATCCGCCTGGCTGTCAGGGGAGCCGGCCCATCCCCCCTGCCTCACCCCACGGGCTTCCTTGGAAGTCTGGGGTGGACAGTCCAGAGCAGGTAAGGGGGGTCTGGCTGCATTCAGGCTTTTCAGGGAAACCCCTACGTAAAAAAGTTCTGGTTAGCGTAGTTGTACGTAAATTAATCTCATATGGAGCTAACATGCATCGAAGCCTCCAGGACCCAAGATGGACCAACCGGATTTAAAGAGACGTCATGCCACTCGGATAAAGGGTCCCTCGAAAGTGATCTTTTAAGGCCTGGTTAGTGACCTCCATTTACACTGTTTGTCATCATATAGAGAGGTGCATAAGTGGTGTATTACCGCCTTTGATTGGCATCATATAAAGTGGTAGGTCTGTAGCAGTGATGTGCTACCGCCTTTTGTTGGCATCATATAAAGAGGTACATCTGTAGCCGTGGTGCTTTACCGCCTTTGATTGGCATCGTATAAAGTGGTAGATATGTAGCAAGTAGTGGTGTGTTGTCGCCTTTGATTGGCATCATATAAAGAGGTACATCTGTAGCCGTGGTGCTTTACCGCCTTTGATTGGCATCGTATAAAGTGGTAGATATGTAGCAAGTAGTGGTGTGTTGTCGCCTTTGACTGGCATCATATAAAGAGGTACATCTGTAGCAGTGGCCTTTGATTGGCATCATATAAAATGGTAGATCTGTAGCAGTGATGTGTTACCACCTTTGTTTGGCATCATATAAAGTGGTAGGTCTGTAGCAGTGATGTGTTACCACCTTTGGTTGGCATCATATAAAGTGGTAGGTCTGTAGCAGTGGTGTGTTACAGCCTTTGGTTAGCACCATATATCTTAGTAAATGCTTGTTGTTCTCTGTAACTTTAATGGAATCTTCTGCCTTATGTTGGAAACTCAGCATTCATTGTTTAAAACTGACATTAAAAGTACATGACACTCAATAACACAAAACTATACCTACAGACTACACCATAACGATGACACAGTACCACCAAAGCCACAGTACAGTAAAACACAATAATAACACAACACAATATTGTATAGCAAAAACAACAGAATAACACAAAACTGCTCAACATACGGTATGACAAAATGTAACACAATAAAACAAAACAGCAAATCACAACACGTGGCAAAACACAAGTACACAGCGATGCAGCACAGAACGGTACAATTCAACACAACGCAATAACAAGACAGTACAATTAAGCAGTTACCTCACTTAACATAACTACATGGGTATCAGTTCATCTCGGCACTTGGCGTATTAATGAGTAAAACTAAATTAAGAACGATGTCTATTGCCCCCGTATCTTGAAAGTAAACAAACATGCACTTAGAAACTTGTTAGCGAGCTATTTATGTCCAGAATCCAGGGCTCAAACCCTAAAAAAAGACGTGGGATGGCTCACCAAGTTAGGCAGAAAGGGTGTGACATCACCGCATGTGACATCACTGCTCATGACATCACTGCGTGTGACATCACAGGAAGTGACATCAGGGCGTGTGACATCACATGTGGCATCACAGGAACTGGCAGCACAACCCATGGCTTCACAGAAAGTGATATCAGGTCTTAAGACCACACATATGTGCAACAGCCTATCATGAGTATATTTGAGCACATTACAATATTTAACAAATTAGATTTTGCATTGTGGTTTTGCCAAAATATTGATGCAACCCAAATGCAAAATCTGGGCCTCAATTTGTACATTTTTTGTAAACCCTGCCACAAAGAAATTGGCAACAAGGAGAAACGTGGCAGTAAGTCTGTTCTTGTAGAGTGACAGTAGAGTGCAGAGTGACAGTGAGTGCAGAGTGAGAGTGAGTGCTGAGTGACAGTGAGTGCTGAGTGACAGTGAGTGCAGAGTGACAGTGAGTGCAGAGTGACAGTGAGTGCAGAGTGAGTTCTGAGACAGTGAGTGAAGAGTGAGTGCAGAGAGACAGTGAGTGCAGAGTGAGTGCAGAGACAGTGAGTGCAGACTGACAGTGAGTGCAGAGTGAGTTCTGAGACAGTGAGTGAAGAGTGAGTGCAGAGAGACAGTGAGTGAAGAGTGAGTGCAGAGAGACAGTGAGTGCAGAGTGAGTGCAGAGACAGTGAGTGCAGACTGACAGTGAGTGCAGAGTGAGTTCTGAGACAGTGAGAGAAGAGTGAGTGCAGAGTGACAGTGAGTGCAGAGTGAGTGCAGAGACAGTGAGTGCAGACTGACAGTGAGTGCAGAGTGAGTTCTGAGACAGTGAGTGAAGAGTGAGTGCAGAGTGACAGTGAGTGCAGAGTGAGTGCAGAGTGGCAGTGAGTGCAGAGTGAGTGCAGAGTGACAGTGAGTGCAGAGTGAGTGCAATGTGCAGAGTGAGTGCAGAGTGGCAGTGAGTGCAGGGTGAGTGCAGAGACAGTGAGTGAAGAGTGAGTGCAGAGTGACAGTGAGTGAAGAGTGAGTGCAGAGACAGTGAGTGCAGAGTGACAGTGAGCGCTGAGTGACAGTGAGTGCAGAGTGACAGTGAGTGCAGAGTGACAGTGAGTGCAGAGTGACAGTGAGTGGAGAGTGACTTCTGAGACAGTGAGTGAAGAGTGAGTGCAGAGAGACAGTGAGTGCAGACTGACTGAGTGCAGAGTGAGTTCTGAGACAGTGAATGAAGAGTGAGTGCAGAGAGACAGTGAGTGCAGAGTGAGTGCAGAGACAGTGAGTGCAGAGTGAGTTCTGGGACAGTGAGTGAAGAGTGAGTGCAGAGAGACAGTGAGTGCAGAGACAGTGAGTGCAGACTGACAATGAGTGCAGAGTGAGTTCTGAGACAGTGAGTAAAGAGTGAGTGCAGAGTGACAGTGAGTGCAGAGTGAGTGCAGAGTGACAGTGAGTGCAGAGTGAGTGCAATGTGCAGAGTGAGTGCAGAGTGACAGTGAGTGCAGAGTGAGTGCAGAGACAGTGAGTGAAGAGTGAGTGCAGAGTGACAGTGAGTGAAGAGTGAGTGCAGAGACATTGAGTGCAGAGTGAGTGCAGAGTGACAGTGAGTGCAGAGTGAGTGTGACTGCAGAGTAACAGTGCCTGCAGAGTGACAGTGACTGCAGTGTGTGAGTGTGCAGGGTGAACAGTGTGTAAGTGTGCAGGGTGGACATTGTGTGAGTGTGCAAGATGAGTGTGCAGGATGAACAGTGTGTGACTATGCAGGGTGAACAGTGTGAGTGTGCAGTGTGAGCAGTGTGTGAATGTGTAGGGGCAGTGTGTGAGTGTGCAGGAAACAAACACTCAAACTAAGTCCACCACACACACATACATAACACCACACACATAAGACCACACACACACCATACACACACATACACCACACACACACACACACACACCACACACACACCATATACACACCACACACACATACACGACACACACATACCACACACACACACCACTCTCTCACCACCACACACTCATCACCACTCACTACCACAGACTCACCCCCACAGACTCACCACCACACACTCACCACTACAAACACAACCACACACACAACAACACAACACCAGCCGTCAGTGCACGCTTTCACCAGGGCCAAACACCACCAGCCATCAATGCACTCTTTCACCAAGCACAAACACCATCAGGCGTACAACACCAGGCAGCCGTCAGTGCATGCTTTTACAAGGCGCACTCACCAGCAACCGTCAGTGCACGCTTTCACCAAACCCACACACCATCAGCCATCTGTGCATGCTTTTACCAAGCACACACCCACCAGCCGTCAGTGCACCCTTCCACCAGGCACACACCCCTCCAGGCGCGAGTGCACTCTTCCACCAAGCACACACACCACCAGCCATCAGTGCATGTATCAATTGTTAACGCATCCACAATTAACTATTGTAGCAATTGCAGTATGGTACACTTTACTTTTAAACATATTCATCTAAAGCACAGCATGCCACCATTGGTAAAATTACAATCTAACCCACATAATTCCACTACACACCACATGCACACACTCCATAACACATGGCGAAAAGACATTGCCATTTACAATGCCATTAGTTCAAATTCAAATAAATCCGAGCCCGATTGCATTTCTAATGCTTGTTCTAAACTGGTGTGGTGTCCTTTTGTAGTGCCTACACTGTAATACTGTTGGTTATGTGCAAATGCTTTACACACTGCCTCTAAGATAAGCCTGACTGCTCGTGCCAAGCTACCAAGGGGGTGAGCAGGGGTTATTTAAGGAGTGTAACTCCCTTATCCTGACAAGGAAGAAGGGTCCCTACTTGGACAATGGTGCAAGCCCTCACCAACTAGAGACTCCCATTTCTAACAAATTACAAATAAATAATAGGGAAAAGGGGTGCAATTTACCTATATGTCCCTAATATATAATGGGGCACTGCTCTGTGCCTGCTGTCCATTTAAAGGTTCTCCTGCCTTGCAGCCTGCCTTCAAAAAGAATATCTCACAATTGGTATTGACAGACCCTGTAAATCCCTAATATATAATAGGGATAAGAGGTTCAAACTACCTATAAGTACATAGTATGTAAGAGGGCATGGAAGTTTAGAGGCCCAGCCGATTTCCTGCACTTGCATGTGTGCACTGCTGAGTGCCTGCTGTCATTTTAAGGGCAGTCTGGCTTTGCTGACTGTCTTTTAAAGAAAATTGTGTGCAAACTCGAATTGTGTGGTAGGGGCATTTGAAAAGTGAAAATGTACTTTATTTATACATATTAGGCACCCCAAGGTCTCCCCTTGGTGTGCCAGGGGTGGGGGGGGGGGGGGCATGTACCTACTAGCAGGGACTTTACAAAATATGTTTTATAGGCCCGGGATGAGGAAAAACTACCCATTTATTTTTTCCCACAGTAGATACTTAGCTCCATAGGCTAACATTGCAATATTTTATTTCTTTCAAAATAATTATTGCTAGGAAAGGAGTAAATATCATTCAAGAACTTAAAAGATTGGTATTGATAAATGCAAAAACTTGCCACTGCTGAATTTTCATAACTAGTCCTGAAGAAAGTTTAAGAACGATCTGTGCTGTAAGCCAAAATCCAGGCTTCTAGTGGTCTGAGGTTCACTTACAAATTATTGCTTATGAAATTATTGCCATACCAAAATATTGTGACCAAAATTGCGATGTCAAACATATCATCATCCTATTTTTATAATTGTAAGTACAAAAATATTGAGAAAAAAATATTGTTGTCATTAATATTGTTGTATTAAATATCATTTGTAAAATATATATATATTTAAATATTCAGGGGTCTATTACAATGTCTCAGTGTGAAAACAGATCGACCATAGGTCAGCACCCCAATATGATGCGACCACACGTGGTGTGGTCGTAAACTCCCATTTCTCTATTGGAGCTTGTGCTGCGGTCAGAAACAGGCCCATTCCAGTCACGACAACAGTAGAGAAAATGTTGGATTGCAGAGGGGTATAATGTACTATTCCCACTCCAGTCAATGCAACAGTAGGGAAAGTGTTGGATTGCGGAGGGGTAAAATTTACTATTCCCACTCCAATAACTTTAATAGTAGAGAAAGTGTTGGGTTACAGAGGGGTAAAATGTACTATTCCCACTCCAGTCAGTGGAACAGAAAGGAAAGTATTAGAGTGCGAAAAGCTAAAATTTACTATTTTCAATCCTGTCAGTACAACAGTAGGGAATACGTTGGATTGTAGAGGATTACGAGTTACTATTCCAACTCCAATGATTGCAACATGAGGGAAAGTGTTGGATTGCTGAGGGTAAACATTTAGTATTTCCACTTCAGTCAGTGCAACAGTAGAGAAAGTGTTGCATTGCTGAGGGGTAAAGTTTACTATTTTAACTCCAATAACTTGAACAGTAGGGAAATTGTTGAGTTACAGAGGCGTAAAATGTTCTATTGCCACTCCAGTTAGTGGAAAAGTAGAGAAAATGTTGGATTGCGTAATGGTCAAATTTACCAATCCCATTCCAGACAGTGCAACGCTGGGGTAAATGTTGGATTGTGGAAGGGTAGAATGTACTATTCCCACTCCAGTCAATGCAACAGTAGAGAAAGTGTTGGATTGGGGGGGGTCAATTTACTATTCCCACTCCAGTCAGTGCAACAATAGGTAAAAGGTTAGTTTGCGGAGGGGTAAAATTTACCATTCCCACTCAAGTCAGTGCAACAGTAGGGAAAGTGTTGGTTTGCGGAGGGGTAAGATTTACTATTCCCATTCCAATGAGTGCAACAGTAAGGAAAGGATTAGATTGCCGAAGGGTGAAATGTACTATTCCCACTCTAGTCAGTGCAACATTAGGGAAAGTGTTGGATTGCGGAGGAAGAAAATGTTTTATTCCCACTTCAGTTTGTGGAACAGTTGGGAAATTGTTGGATTGTGGAGGGGTCAAATGAACTATTCCCACTCCAGTCGGAGTAACAGTAGGGAACATTTTGGATTGCGTAGGGGTAACATTTCTTATTCCCACTCCGATCAGTGCAACAGAAGTGAAAGTGGGGACCATGTTGGATTACAGAGGGGTTACATTTACTATTCCCACTCCAGACAGTGCAACAGGAGGGAAAGTGTGGGATTGCGGGAGGGCAAAATTTACTATTCCCACTCCAATAACTTCAACAGTTGGCAAAGTGTTGGATTACAGATGGGTAAAATGTACTATTCCCACTCCAGTCAGTGGAACAGTAGGGAAAATGTTGGATTGCAGGGGGTAACATTTTCTATTTTCACTCCTGTCAACACAACAGTAGAGAAAGTGTTAGATTTTGGAGGGCTCAAATGAACTATTCCCACTCCAGTCAGAGCAACAGTAGGGAATGTGTTGGATTGCGGAGGGGAACCACCCGACCATAGGTCAGCACTCCCATTTCTCTATTGGCGCTTGTGCTGCGGTCAGGAACAGCCCCAGTCCAGTCACGACAACAGTAGAGAAAATGTTGGATTGCAGAAGGGTCAAATGAACTATTCCCACTCCAGTCAGAGCAACAGTAGGGAATGTGTTGGATTGCGGAGGGGTACATTTTACTTTTCCCATTCCAATAACTTTAGCAGTAGGGAAAGAGTTGTATTACAGAGGGGTAAAATGTACTACTCCCACTCCAGTCAGTGAAAGAGTAGGGAAAGTGTTAGAGTGCGAAGGGGTAAAATTGACTATTTTCAATCCTGCCAGTGCAACAATAGGGAACGTGTTGGATTGTGGAGGATTAAAATGTACTATTCCCACTCCAATGATTGCAGCAGTAGGGAAAGTGTTAGATTGAGGAGGGTAAAAAATTACTATTCCCACTCCAGTCAGTGCAACAGTAGAGAAAGTGTTGGATTGCAGAGGCGTAAAGTTTACTATTTTAACTCCAATAACTTCAACAGTAGGGAAATTGTTGAATTACAGAGGGGTAAAATGTATTATTCCCACTCCAGTTAGTGGAACAGTAGAGAAAGTGTTGGATTGCATTAGGGACAAATTTATCATTCCCATTCCAGACAGTGCAATACTAGGGAAAATGTTAGATTGCGGAAGGGTAAAATGTACTATTCCCACTCCAATCAATGCAACAGTAGGGAAAGTGTTGGATTGCGGAGGGGTCAATTTACTATTCCAACTCCAATAACCTCAACAGTAGGCAAATGTTGGATTACAGAGGGGAAAAATGTACTATTCCCACTCCAGTCAGTGGAACAGTAGGAAAAGTGTTGGATTGCGGAGGGGTAAACTTGACTATTTTCACTCCTGTCAATGCAACAGTAGGGAAAGTGTTGGATTGTGGAGGGTTCAAATTAACTATTCCCACTCAAAGCAGAGCAACAGTAGGGTATGTGTTGGATTGCGGAGGAGTAAAATTTACTATTCCCATTCCAATAACGTCAACAGTAGGGAATGTGTTGGATTACAGCGGGGTAAAATGTACTATTCCCACTCCAGTCAGTGGAACAGGAGGGAAAGTGTTGGACTATGGAGGATTAATATTTTCTATTCCCACTTCAGTCAGTGCCACAGTAGAGAAATTGTTAGATAGTCAAGGGGTAAAGTTTACTATTTTAACTTCAATACCTTCAACAGTAGGGAAATTGTTGAATTACAGAGGGATAAAATGTACTCTTCCCACTCCAGTTAGTGGAACAGTAGAGAAAATGTTGGACTGCGTAAGGGTCAAATTTACCATTCCCACTCCAGACAGTGCAACGCTAGGGAAAATGTTGTATTGCGCTGGGTAAAATGTACTATTCCCACGCCAGTCAATGCAACAGTAGGGAAAGTGTTGGATTGCGGGGGGTCAATTTACTATTCCCACTCCAGTCAGTGCAACAATAGGGAAAATGTTAGATTGCGGAGGGGTAAAAGTTACCATTTCCACTCGAGTCAGTGCAACAGTAGGAAAGTATTGGTTTGCGGAGGGGTAAGATTTACTATTCCCACTCCAATGAGTGCAACAGTAAGGAAAGGGTTGGATTGCAGAAGGGTGAAATTTACTATTCCCACTCCAGTCACTGCAACAGTAGGGAAAGTGTTCGATTGCGGAAGGGTCAATTTACTATTCTCACTCCAGTCAGTGCAACAGTAGGGAACTTGAAAATGAGGATTCAGGAGCACCGACGGGCAATCATTAATCAGGATATTAGATCACCACTGTATATACACATTGAGGCACAACATATCACACAGAAATAATTTATATTTCGTGGTATACAGAAGGTGGTTCCAGATATCAGAGGAGGTGATTGGGAACTGAGGATTAGACAGGCAGAAGCCAAATGGATCAGCAAATGTTGAGTGGTTTCTCAAGGCTTGAACACTGATACAGAATTACATTATTTCCTTTGATGTTCCAGAGTTTCAGGTATATATATGGATCAGGTGATGGGGAATTATTGAAGTAACTGAGGTATTGAGTATTATAGGATTGGATTTAGAACTGTTTGTTTAGGAGGTTGAAATAAGAGTTTTCACTTTTTTATAATCATGAAAAACTCTGACGTACATTATACTTGAATATGGACTTAGACCTGAGGTCTTCTTGAGTTACAAAATACTGATACCCTAGAATAGTGGGTTTAGGACTGAGTAGCTGGTTACCTGGATTGATAATATTATGACACCCCACAGGGGACCATTGACCTTATTGAGAGCGAAGGTTATAAGTGGGTTACGGAGGTGGAAGCTAGGGTTGCAGCCCACTGACGATTTCCTGGAATGTGTAGAGTATCGATTGACTCGGAAAGCGTTGAATCTGTTGGGCAGAAGGGGTCAGTTGTAGAATTGAGAGGATTATAGTATATTAGTCATGTTAGTATGTTTTAGGCAACAAATAATAATGTATGGAAATATTGGTGGAAGTATTCAGAAGTCGTATTTCTGGTTCACGTTAGCTGATTATGCAGAGATTAGCTAAGAGGTGCGGTTGCTTGATCTATCAGTGTTAATAATACAAGTCAGTTAGAGGGATTTCTTAATTCGAAACATTGGAGCAATGAGTGAATGCAGATTGGTACAAAAAAAGGGGTGTTGAAGTATTTCTGGTGACATGGCATGATAACAGTAGGAGAAGGTTTGCACCACGTTGTAATCACACAGTGTATCGAGATCACAGCAGGGATGTTGTTATTAATATACTTATCTAATATGGCAAATTCGCTAAGCGGGTTAGAGACTAGCTTTGAGATGCGGTGTCTCGGCGATAAAGATCAGATCAGGAATGGTGTTTGGAATATGCTTCTTAACATGGTAAAAAAAAATCACTTTTACTTAATAGCATTGGAATTAAAGAGTTTTTAACACATTTGCACATCAAAGGGATGGGATAGGTATTCGTTTTAAGAACATGGGCGACCAAAAAGATGAGCTGCAAATAGGTTCGAGCCACGCTCTGTGATAGGTGGAGATTAGCTACACGAGAAAATGGGCACTTCCGGTGACGCGGCATGATAAAAGTCTGAGATGCTTCACACCGCGTTTCGGCAATAAAGATTGGATCAAGAATGGTTGGAATTCCCATTCCAGTCAGAGCAACAGTAGGGAAAGTTTTGGATTGCAGAGGGGTAACATTTACTATTCCCACTCCGATCAGTGCAACAGAAGGAAAAGTGGGGACCAGGTTGGATTCCAGAGAGGTTAAATGTACTATTACCACTCCAGACAGTGCAACAGTAGTGAAAGTGCTGGATTGCGGAAGGGCAACATTTACTATTCCCATTCCAGTCAGTCATTTGGGAAAGTGTTGGATTGAGAAGGTGTAAAATTTACTATTGCAGCTCCAATAACTTCAACAGTAGGCAGAGTGTTGGATTACAGAGGGATAAAATATACTATTCCCACTCCAGTCAGTGGAACAGTAGAGAAAGTGTTGGATTGCGGAGGGGTCAAATTTACTATTGTCACTCCTATCAATGCAACAGTAGGGAAAGTGTGAATTGTGGAGGGGTCAAATTAACTATTGCCACTCCAGTCAGAGCAACTGTAGGGAATGTTTTGGATTGTGGAGGGGTACAATTTACTATTCCCACTCCAATAACTTCAACAGTAGGGAAAGTATTGGATTACAGAAGGGTAAAATTTACTATTCCCACGCCAGTCAGTGGAACAACAGGGAAAGTGTTAGAGTACGAAGGGTTACATTTACTATTTTCAATCCTGTCAGTGAAACAGTAGGGAACATGTTGGATTGCAGAGTATTAAGATTTACTATTCCAACTCCAATGATTGCAACAGAAGGGAAAATGTTGGACTGAGGAGGGTAAAAATATAGTGTTCCTACCTCAGTCAGTGAAACAGTAGAGAAAGTGGTGGATTGTCAAGGGTTAAAGTTTACTATTCTAACTCCAATAACTTCAACAGTAGGGAAATTCTGATTTACAGAGGGGTAATATGCACTATTCCCGCTCCAGTTAGTGGAACAGTAGAGAAAATGTTGGATCGCGTAAGGGTCAAATTTACCATTCCCATTCCAGTCAGTGCAATGCTAGGGAAAATTTTGTATTGAGGAGGGGTAACATTTACTATTCCCACTCAAGTCAGTGCAACAGTAGAGAAAGTCTTGCATTGCAGAGGAGTAAAATGTACTATTCCCATTCTAGCCTCAGATTCCTTAACATAGAATTATTCCCAGGTGTGAGACTGGATCTGGAAACATTTTGCCACAGCATCCCTGAGCGCCGGGGTGGGCACCAAACAAACCTGCCTTGACGCTGTCAGCGAGGTTACATAAGTCCCACCCCGGCACACCGGCGTCAGTTTTCTTTGGAGAACTTTTCCGTGCCACAACGCGGAGCCATCACAAACAAAACAGGGAGAGTATGGGAACAGTGTGCGAAAATGCAGAGAAACAGAAAGGAAGAAGCAAATGGTGAAGAACAGCACCATGAGGGACAGTGCCAGGCAACGTGTCCCTGAATAGCATGAAAAGGAAAAAGCAGAGCACCGCTTCAGAGAAGCAACCCTGCAAGCGAAGGCAATATCCACCCTAGAGGCAGAGAAACATGTGAAAGAGGTCATAACAGACGACAGAAAGTCTGAAACCACAATCTACAACAGTGAAGGGCAACAAATCCGGAACAGATGAGTAACAATAAATTACCCCACGACAACCCCATCAAGGAGTGCCGCATCCCTTGTAAAGAGCGAAGGACTGAGGCACGCTAAAAGACCCCAACCCAGAGGACTGTAGAGGAGTCAGAAACCCCAAAAAACGAGAAAAGGGAGAAGAATATGAGTAGGCCCCACACTGGAATACCCAGGGTGTACTAATGCAGAAGTGCACAAGAACCTACATTCCAGGTACCAGAAAGGAAAGAGTGGAACAAATAACAGAACAAAGCACCTGCCAGGGAGGAGGTGAAAGAGGACACTCTCAGAGAATAAAGCCACCCGGAGGAAGGAGAGTGTATATGATCAAACTGAAGGTCCTCTCAGAACGAGGAGGAAGGGCAGGTCATGAAGGAATCTGCGCTAGAATCGTCTCTACCAGATACATCATTACCGAAGGTAAGTAACTTGTACATCTGATAGAGACTACTAGCTGCAGATTCTTTAACGTAGAATAGATACCCTAGCCATACCCAGAGGGGAGGAGGGTCTGCAAGAGAACCTCACTAGCTTGGAAGAACACAGGGCCCCAACAGGGGATGTGTCATGGGGACAGGAAGGGCGGCCCAGCCCCCGCCAAGCAGAAGCCAAGAAGAACAAGGAGGAGGGAAGGCCAGGATACCACAAGCCTACCCGAGTGTCAAAGGGCATCCGCTAGAGAACCCGGAGGGTCAGACAGCACTAAAATAGTACCAAAGGAAGAAAAGAACCACCCTCAAAATACAAGGAGAAGAGGTGGAAACGGAAGCGGAGCCCGCCTCAGGAAAACACACACACAGCAAAGGAAATAGCTGAATGAGCAACAGCCCGACAGGGGACAAGGCAGACAACAGCCCACAGCCATGAAAGCAACATGAGAAGGAAGACACCGCTGCGCAAGCTGCAGCAGAGCAAGGGACAGGAGCACGGGTACAGGCCGAGACTCAGGGAGGTGAACCATAATGGCCATGCGTGCGCAGCAGGCAGCTGGTACACACTACGAAGTAGTGTGCCCAGAACAAGCAGAGCCCTGGACGAAGATAGAGGCAAGCCCAGAGAAGTACCGTCCCAGTGCATAACCCGGCACATGAAGAGAAGAGGGACCGGCCAAAGAAAAAAGGAAAGATGTGACAGCGTCTTAAGCCGTCAACCAGGACACAGGAGAACACCAGGATTATCCTAGCCCCCCTGGAACACAAGGTAGAGGGCCAGATCAAACGTCGTTTAATAAAGTGGTAACACCAATACATGACGCCGTAGACGGCATTACAAAATCCAGCCTGGCGATCCAGAGATTGAAGAGGGAGCAGATTTTCCGCAGGAACAAGGGCAAAGTGCATGACAGGCAAGCCCTGTAGAAGAAGGATAGAAACACCATTGGAAACTGAGCAGGACAGAACCAGGAGAAGTGCAAGCTGCGCTAAGGTGGAAAAAAAAAGACCACACCAAGCGGTATACAGTGACGCCAGGAACACGAGGAACCCAAGAGGGTATCCACATCCACCCAGTCCAGGACAGAGCTATACAATAGCCAAAAAGTACCCCACCTAGGGTAGGACAAGACCCAAAAAGAAAACATGGGAACATCTCTTAGGGAAAACCGCAGCAGAGGTCAAGAACATAAAAGACCTGTGGATATCACCACAGACGGCTTACCAATCACCCAAAAGGAAATACACAGATGGTCCAACCTGAGGACCTACACAGCTTCACTAACAGCCAAAAAACACACACCATGAGGGTAAAGGGCTGTACCGGCAGGCAAAAGTACAGAGGGGCGAACTCAAGGACCCTGAAGGCCTTCCCAGCCACACACAACACACAGAGGGGCCAACCGGAACACTAGGCCCAAAGAGAAAAGTGGGAGAAACGCCTCCCATAAGATACCTGAGGACTGACAAGCTGAAGCTTCTGGAGGGGGAGGAGGACGGAGCCCCACAAGGAGTCACTGAATAGTAGAGTCCATGTGGGTGTTAAATAAAAGAATCCCATCCAAAGGCAGGTCAACAAGACGCTTCCGAATATTCTCAAGAAAGATGCTATCCTGCAACCAAGCATGGCGGCAGACGGCCACAGAACTCGCCATAGCACGGGCGAGAGAATCAGAGACATCCAAGGCTGAACGGGGAATAAATGCAGCCAACTCCCGACCATCCAGCACATGGTGCGCCAGATCAGCGCGGAAACCTTCGTGGGAGGTGCGTGACAGAAGGGACTCCGCGGAATCCCATAGGTCAGAGGTAGCCCTGGCCAACACACAAAGTGGGTTGAGCACGTGCAAAGCAGCACTAGTGGAAGCGAAAATGTTACGCCCCCAGGAGTCCAACCACTGGGCCTCCTGTGACGGAGGGAGCAACACCGACGGCAAGGCATGGAAAGCAGTCCACAGGAGAGGGCCCTGGGCAGATGGGTGGGAAAGAGGCAGACTGGATCGTGCGGGGCAGGATGGTGGTGGTGGTGGAGCGGCTGAGGCACCGGATTTTCCTTTGCCGGATGCCCCCAGACCCCCAGAAGAGAGTTGCAGAGCGAGGCTTCAAATTGGAAGAAGTGGCTCCCCTCCACCAGACCCCTGGTGGAGAACCTCCAACTAGTGTTCTGTTGGGAGTGGAGCGACCGGGTTGCACATCTGCAAAATGCCGGCGGCCGTGGAGATGGCCTGGACAAAGGCTACACTCGCCTCCGTAGGGCAACATTGAGGAGAGAGCAACTCCTCCGTGGGCGAAGGCTGCAAACTAAGCCGCCCATCCCTGTGCCCTGCTGGAAAAAGAAACAGCCAGCCCCTGTAGGATGGACACATGGACGAGTGAGGGGCCTAAACGGTATCCGGAGAAGGTGGAGAATCCTGCGGGGCAACCAACTGCGAGGTGTAGAAGAGCGGCATAGAACCTGCCTCAGAAGCCGCCAGGAAAAAAGCAACTATGCAGCGTCCAGTCTCCGGTGAAGATGAGACAAGGAGACGACACTCCCCCGGAGAGGAAGAGACATCTGGCTAAGAGTCGATGATCTGACGCCGGGACGGGAGTCCGCCACGGGCGCCGGTGGGTCCTCGGTCGGCGCCGAAGTGCCCAACAGGGGTGCCGAGTTGACCTCTACTACCACGTGCCTCACAGGAGATAGGGGCGGGGTCGGAGCGGAAGTGGCGAATGAACGGCGCAGAAAAGGTGCCAGCTCGACCTCCAAGGAGGCAGTCGCCTGTATAGAGGACCGAGAGGGACCCGGGGAGGCGCGCTGGGTCCCGGCCTCCACCCGCGGTGTCACCAGGGTCGGGGAGAAAAGCCGTCAGCACCAGAAAGGCATCGGCTTGGCCTCCGGTAAGACAGCCGCCTGCCCAGAGGACCGAGGGGGACTCATGGTCGAGCTGCGAGTCCCGGCGATCTCCTGCAACACCACATGTAACCCCGCGGGGTTTTGCGGCGAGGCAGGGACGCTGTAAGTAAAAAAGGGGAACTCCATAGGGCCGCACCTCGACGACACCACACATCCAAAACCTGAAGCTGACCGTGTCAGCCCCGGGGGCGAAGCAGCTGGCTAGTCCGCAGAAGGCCCCACGCATGGCGAGGGCTCCATGGACATCTCAGGAAGAGGAGGGGACACAAAGAAGCCTGCAGAGCCATAGCATAGGCCTTCGTTTGGACCCTTGTCCCCCCAATGCCAGGGAACGGCGGATTGGATGGCGACGGACGAGGATGCACATCTGAGAGGAAGCTGGCACCCTCTGCAAAACGAGGACAGGGCCTCGGTGATAAGCTGCAAGACTTACCGGGGCGAGCGACACCCGTGAGGCCTCGGTGAAGTGCAATACTGCTGCCGGAAGTGGCGTCTGGACCTTTCCGAGGTAGGGGACGGACACAGTGACGAGACCTATCTGGACAAGCTGGCCGAAAGGAATTTCATCCAGTGCTCCCGCCGGAACTTCAGCTTGAGATGCTGACAAGCAGTCTGTAGAATCATGGTGCTCGCCCAAACACCACATACAAATCGAGTGAGGGTCCATCGACGGCATCTGACGCGAACAAGAAGCACAAGTCTTGAAACCCAAAGAAATCGCACACTGTTCCCCAACGTGAAAGTGTCAAAAAGGCCTGAAAACAGGCAGGAGAACACAATCCCGATCCACGTTGCATGCCGAAAAGAAGGAAACTGCCACCCCCAGCACGGCTGGATGCTGTGGCAATAATTTTCCGGATCTAGTCTCACGCCTGGAGATAATTCTACGTTAAGAAATCTGCGGCTAGTAGTCTCTATCAGATATGTATTATTCCCACTCGAGTCAACGCAAAAGTCATGAAAGTGTTGGATTGTGGATGGGTAAAATGTATTATTCCAATCCAATAACTTCAACAGTAGGGAAAGCGTTGAATTACAGAGGGGTAAATTTACTGTTCCCACTCCAGTTAGTGCAACAGTAGGGAAAATGTTGGATTGCGAAAGAGTAAAATGTACTATTCCCATCCCAGTCTGTGCATCGATAGGGAAAGTATTAGAATGCAGAGGGGTAAAATTCACTATTACAAATCCGATAAGAGAAAAGGAGGGAAAGTGTTGAATTGAGGAGGGGTGGCATTAACTATTCTCACTCCATTGAGTGCAGCAGTAGGGAAAGTGTTGGAATGCAAAGGGTTCAAATTTACTATACCCACTCCAGTCATTGAAACATTAGAAACAAACAAAAATCATAGTAAACAAATAAAAATATATGTAAATATATATATTTTATATAAAACATTAAATTAAATATTTACATATTACAATGCTAGGTATATATAATAAATAACTATAATTATTATAATAATTGAAATAAAATAATTTTTCATTAAAATAAATAATTTGGTTTAAGAATTATTTATTAAATTATTTTATTTACTTCCCACTCTATACAGCAACAAAACTCATAACCCACACCTAAAACTTACGTTTAAAAAACGAATTATTTACACTATTAACATAAATATTTATCAATAAACTAATTATCATTATTTAAAATGTATCACTTAGTTATAATGAATTTATTTCACACAATATACCCCCACTTCCTAAAATGTAACTTAACAATAATTAATTACACACAACCTATTTATCAATTAATAGCAATTAAAAAAGTAGATACAACTTAAATAAAATTAATTTACCTGCCAACCTGTACACCTATAAACTCCACAGCCCACACTTAAAATTTAAGTTAAAAAAATGTATTGCACAATTAACATAATTAATTACCAATGAAATAAATATTATGGATTAAAAATGAATTATGCATTATAATTACCAAAACTAGGGATACCATGGAGCTGGACCTGACTAAACTGACTAAACTCAAAGTGGCTGAGCTCAGGGTTTTGTGTAAAGCTAGGGGGCTTCCTGCTACTATGAAGACTAGGAAGGCAGAGTTGGTTAGGTGCCTGAAGGCCTGAGCCAGGCCAGCCCCAGAGAATGAAGGGTAGGGGAAGGCTGACTCCCCAACGCCACCTAGGAGGAGGGTGATAATGATGCCTCCTCCATTACTTCCAGTAGTAGGTACATACTTCCAAGAGGTGAGAGAGGGGATTCTCCCACACATGGGCTAGTGATGTCTCTAAGAGAAAGGGAGCTATCCCTATAAGAGAGGAAATATGAATTAGCTAGGGATCAGTGGGAACAGAAGAAAGACAGAAGAAATGAGGGCAGCAAAATTGAAGCCGTTGAAGTGTCCCGGGTTGGGGGATTTGATTCCAAGTTTCCCAAAGGGATAGTACCCAGGTACACAGAGGGGGACGAAATTGGCAAATGGCTTTCAGCATTTGAGAGGGCCCTTGAGATGAGGGAAGTCCGCCCCAAGCATTGGGGTTCATTCTTGTGGGAATTAATTCCCGTAACTGAGAGGGATAGGCTCCTGCTCCTAGAGGGAGATGAGGCTAAATCCTACACTCACATGAAAAGATACTTAGTTAAGAAATTTGCTTTGACCCCAGAGCAATACAGGGTTAAATGCAGGGGCACCCAAAAAGTGAATACACAGTTCTGGGTGGACATTGTGGACCTCTCCGAGAAAGTGCTAGAAGGATGGATTTAAGCTGTCTAGTGCTAGGGAACTAGCCAGGGCAGATGATGAGTAGGTAAGAACCCGGGTTTCCAATCAGCACCAGAGGGGTGATCAGAAGAAGAGACGACAGCCCCCCCCCCCAGTTCTCAAAATAACCACAAAAATCTGAAAGGGGAGGAGGTGAGCTCCTCCAACTTCAAGGGGAGGAGGTATCAGGGGAAGAATGGTAGTTTTTTGATCCTTCAAAGATGGGAAATTGCTTTGATTGTAATCAGCCTGGATACAAGAAAAGAGATGCTGTCTACCCAAAAAAGCCCCTCACAAGCGGGCAGTCCCTAGGGATTGTCAGTTTCAGTATGGGGGTGGAGAGTGCCCCAAATATGGATGGGAAAGTGACAGAGGTAACCTTAGTGTACCTGGGTGGGGTGAATATCACAGCCCTGTCCACCTTACCTCCAAGCATGGATAAGTACAAGAAGAGGTCTACCATCAATGGAACTGAGGTTGAGACTCTGAGAGACACAGGAGCCAGTGTGACTATGGTCATGGACACACTGGCATCTAAAGAACAACTTCTGCCTGGTGAGTTTCAACCGGTGACCTATGCAGACAGCAGAACCAAACTCCATCTAATGGCTATGGTGGATTTGGAATAGGGAGTTTTGACAGGCCCTATCAAGATAGTTGTGTCTCCTGCACTCCCAGTATAGTGTTTACTGGGAAATGATCTTGAAACATCTGAATGGTCAGATGTGGAGAGAGGGTTCCATATGAGAATATTGAATTTCCCTGAGTGGGTATGTGCTGTGACCAGGTCACAGACTTGCCAGAAGGGAAATACTGGGCACTTGGACCCTGAAACAATGGGTCAACCATTCAGGGACAGGGGCACTGAGTCTGACGAGCCAGCCCAGGGAACTCCAGAGGTGCAGCAATAATCTGACCCTGAGGGGGAGGATTGGGCCTCAGAGGAAGGGTCTCCATCATTGCCTGAGCTGTCAGACTTGGCAGAACTGACAGGAGCCGGTCGACCCTTTAGAGAGGAGTTTTGTCAGGGGCAGAGAGACTGTCCCACCCTTGAGGACCTGAGGTGGTTTGCCTTAAAGCAAGAGGAAAGGAGTTGACAGTGGGTTTCACAGAATGTACAGGGATGATGGACTTATCTATACTTTAGTCCAGAAACCTCAAGGAAGAGGCCACCAGGAGGTTGGTGGTGCCCCAGAAGTACAGAGAGTGTATCCTGATTTTGAGTCATAATATTCCCTTGGCAAGTCACTTGGGGCAGAGCATGACTTAGAACTGGTTAGTGAACCATTTCTATTGGTCACATATGTCCGAGAAGGTAAAGTAGTTCTGTAGCTCCTGTGTCACATGTGAGGCCAGTGTCTAGACAGGGGGCAAATCAAAGCTCCTTTGCTACCACTGCCAGTGGTTGGGACTCCCTTTGAGAGGGTGAGGTGGACACTGTTAGTCCACTAGAACCCACAACTGCATCCGGGAATAAGTATGTCTTGGTGGTAGTGGACCACGCTACAAGATACCATGAAGCAATATCCCACAGAACAGTCACTGCTCCTACGGTGGCTAGGGCCCTACTAGGTGTGTTCACAAGAGTGGGGTTCCCGAAGAACGTCGTTTCAGAAAGAGGCACAATCTTACTGTGCAACTATCTGAAAGTGATGATAGATGAATGTGGTGTTACCTACAAGTTCACCTCCCCATATCACCCCCCAACTAATAGTCTGGAGGAAAGGTTCAATAAGACCCTGAAGGGCAGGATCAATGCCTTGTCTGAAAAACACAGGAGGTGATGGGATGATCTCCTCCCATGTCCACGGTTTGCCTACAAGGAGGACCCACAAAAAGGGGTTGGTCTCAGTCCCTTTGAGCTGTTGTTTGGGTACCCTGTGCGGGGGCATTGTGCCTGATGAGAGAATCTTTAGAGAAGGAAGCAAAGGACAATGTGCTTGTCTATATATCAGGCCTGGTATATTGCATGGCAGAGTACATGTACAAGGCAGGCATAACACTGGTGCCAGCCAGGAGCTCATAAGGCACTTGTGTGATCGAAAGGCTGTAATGCCTGAGTATACTCCAGGACAGTTGATATGGGTGGTAGACCTTAACGCCCCCAGAAACCCTCCTGTACTGACTAACCTTTGTAATGCAGCCAGAGTACTGGGTAGTTGCAGTCCAGCTAAGTGGAATCTTAGCCTTGTAGTGAAAAAGGCTGTACTGCTGGGAATAAGGGTCAGGATGAAGAACTCGTTTCATCCTACAGACCACTCTCAATTCAAAACGAGGATTATAAAATCCTCATTATAATACTGGTAAATCCTTTGCTCCCTTGGCTCCACAAAGTGATACACCCTGACCAATCTAGGTTAATAGCACCTCACAACAAAGTACCCAAAATCAGGCGGTTGGGCCACATTTTGGACTCTCCCCTTCTGGCATAATCCCAAGGTCTTGTCACTGGCAGTCATCATCAAAAAGGCCTCTGACTCCCTACAGTGGGGATTTCTCTACACATTCATGGTGTGCATGGGGCTGGGCAGTAGATTCTTTAATTGGATACATCTATTGTACACTAGTCCAACAGAACGCATTAAGACTGGTAGGATCATTGCGATTTCCTCTGCCATTACGAGAGGCACCAGACAGGGTTGCCCGCACTCCCCAGTTTTGTTTGCCATAGTGGTTGAACCATTGGCTCTAAAGCTTAGACAGGGTAACTACTTCCATATCTTGGAAGCCCCCACATAAGCAGGGGCTCTGGGAATGGAGAAATGATTTGATCAAATGGGCAGAATGTGAAGGGGCAATATTAAAGAGGGAAGCACAGCGGGGTGTCAAAGCTCCTAAGTTTGTTCAGACCTGGGACAGCATACTACAAGATTGCGCCTTGATGGACAACTTAGGCAATATCCTCCCTGTCCCTGGAGGTCAATGAGGGAACAAATGATCGATCATCTGCTGCTTGATATCACTCACTATAACCCATCTCGTCTGTAAGTATTGGTCCACGTACAGATTAACTGGCCAGCTAGCTATGGGAAAGGGCTAATCAAAGGCACCATCTTGGGCCTTGTGGACTGGAACTAGCTTATGAACTTTAGTATTCTCTCTCCAGTAGGTTGATTGGTGTAATGTTTAAATCTTAGAATGTGTAAGAATATATTGATGTCTTTCTCTCATACCCTAAGAACTTCCTACCTGCATTTCCTCCACATCCCTAATGTAAGAGACCAGCTGTATAATTGTAATTTTTACTTTTTCATCGGGCCCTGTTTGCTTTCCCCGACATGGTATATCTGGTAGCACATTGAATGCAGTCATGGGAGGAACCTCTGAGCTATATGTTGTTGGCAGTTGCGATGTACTGATCTAAAAAAAATTATAAAATTGTGTTATAAAAAAAGGGACTGAGAGTGCCTGAAGATCTCCAGCCCTATGGGATGAAGTTATTGCCACTAACAACAAAAGGGTATCCCCTGCCTCAATAAGGGTCTTTCCATATAAATACGTACCCTGTTGGATATTACAGAAAAGGAAAGGATTTCTTCTCTTTTGTTAGACTCTCACCCACTCTAATAGTGGCATGCTTCATCATAGGGTCTCATGTTGGTCCCCAAGATGGGCTCAACTATATTCCAGGGAGCACTTAGGCTATTTTCCTGACCGAGGTACCCAACCATATAAAATTACCTCAAACCAACTATGGCTTCCCTTTAATATAGTTGTTTGGGTATAGTTACAAAGTCTCAATCTGGAGTTATGATATTATGGTCCTCAGACCCTCATTAATCGTAAACATGTTTTAACACCTACACGAAGGCCACTTGGGTCTAGGGCTTCCATCAGACTGTTAATCATACACTGCCCCTGAAGTAATTGCCACCATTGGAACTATTTTCAATGCAAGAAGTTAAACCGGGCAACTGTGCATCAGCTGAAAATGTGATGCCTTTAAGAAAGGCAACACTAAATCCAAAACTCACAGAGGTACAGCGAACAGAGTAGAAGGAAAAAAGGAAAGAAAACCTTTCACAAAATACACTACAAGTGGTGTTTTAAACAGGGATGGCAGGTAAGGAAGGCCTTAAAGGTGTACCAGGAGCCAAAATGACCCTAAATGTTGCCACTGCCAAGCTTTTCTGTGAAGAGAACAACATAAATCTCAGAAAGACAGAGGAGGTAGATGTAAAAGGATCAAGGCCTTCCAACTCACACCACTGTACAAATGTGTTCCAGTGACCCACATATATGGACTACGAAGTAGGGTTTTCTAGGACCCTAGATGATATCCATCACTTCATCAGGATAGCAAAATGACTCTACCTGATATTGCTCAATATCTAAATTGTTGTCAATACTTTCTCCCTAGGAAGGCTTGACTTAGCAAGTGAGTTGTTGCTCTACTGTTTTGGAAGTATTCCTTGAGGAGTCAGCCTTATCTCGGGACAACCACTCACCATCGAAGGGCATGGCCATGAGGGTTACCTGTACATTCTACAGAGAAATCATTATAAGCACAGCAGCATAACGTCCCTGCCCATGGATTGAGCCATTATATCCACTGAGTCCAGATGACACATCAAGATCTACTTGGAGATATTCAATCTGTCATTAAATGTTTTCTTCCTATTAGAAGGTGCTCTGGGGAATGTGTTTAAGTTTTTCATCAAAGAGGTAGCTTAAACTACCAGATAATATGGTAATGGGTGGGAAGGCAGAAAGTCTTATGGTGTCTGGGAAGTGTCCTGTGAGCTGATGGCCATGAAAAGGGCTTTATCTAAGCAGCCATGACAGGATCAAAGGAATATCTTTCAAGGAAGCAAGATCTCCACTATTTTCACCTCCGCAGTGGCCAAGGTCAATTGCAAGGCTTCAGCAGTTTTTCGTACCTCGGGGGGATTGAGGAAATCTCTTCTGAAGGAAGCTTCCCCTCAGCTGAGGAGTCAAGGCCACTTACAATCTGTAAGTACAAATATAATTTCATATCAGTGTAATAATGGTGAGGAAGTTATCAGCCTCTGATTCACCATCTTCTATGTGGAACATAATCTGTATCAGGCAGTGCATGGACATCAAAGTTAGAGCCAAACAATTTTTCCACTCAGGCGAATCTCCAAGTCCCAGGAAGGTGTTCTTCCAATGGGGTTCATCTTGGAAGCAAGCCTCATATTTCTCTGCATTGAAGGCTTTGAGGGTGGCATCATAGTCAGATTCAAAGGCAATATCTGTATCGGTTCCAAAGGAGGCTGTGCCTCAATTGTAGTGGACGGTACCTTTGGCTGCCTTCAAATGTTTCCTAGAAGAATAGGACCGGAGTCCATGACAAAGCAGCATCGGAGTCACTAAGCATGCAGGAACATTCTACCCTATATGTAAGGGCCTGAGGGTACAGGAACCACACAAATAAGTCCACAATTGCCAGCCAGAAGGTCTCAACCTGCACAGGATTGGTCAATGGAACCAAGAACTCTGTCTCATCTTTTTTTAATGTTGACAAGATGTTTGATGACATACAAGAATCCTGCATTGGAGAACAATGCCAAGATTCCAAACAGTCATAACAGTGGAGTACCATGACTTCAAGGAAGAGAAGATGGCTTCTTCCTATGGGGCATGTTGTTGAAATGACAGGCTGACGCAGGAGGAAGTTATAATGAATTTGTTTTAGACTATACAAAGGCTCACAGGGAGCCAACAGGAATGCAGAAGCGCACAGCATCGGAACGGCAAAGTGCCAACAGTAAGAGTGACGTCACATAAATACCATCCGAGAGTTCTAAGATAGAATTGAGTGACGCGCAACAGTAGACATAGAAAACACGTGAAGCACACTACAGTAGAATTAAAGAAATACAAATTTCAACATCTCCCTTTCTCATACATTAAAATGAAAATATCATTCTAGTACAAAATTGTCAAAACGCTTTGGCATACATATTTCTCTTCCAGACCTAGTTTGTGTACGCATGGCATATTGCCTATTGTCAATAACGTTTTCATTCCTTATGCACATATCCCTGACATTAGGTTTTTGTTGGTTACTGTCACATGACCTTCCTTGCGATCTGTTGTTTTCCACACCACTACTAATATCTCTCTCATCCTCCCTGGTAAATGTATTTAAATTGTCATAACCTCTTTGATCACTTTGATTTACTAGCACATCTTCCCATTCAAGAATACTGTCATCAAAACCACTTTCATTTCCATCCTTTCCTCTCATTATGATTTTTTCTTGCCCTTTTTTCAATTTGACCACAACATCTTTGCTGTGCCATCCCTTGCCTTCTATATATACAGCACCTTTAGATGTACCGCATACTTGTTCAGGATCTCCAAACACTTACTCTCCTTTGTTAACTTTGAATGGTTTCTTTACAAGTATCCAATCTCCTCTCACTACTTCCTTTTCCTTGACTTTGTTGGTCTCATCTGAATACCTTTTTGTCTTCATTTGTTTAGCCACAATGTTTTCTTTCACATTGAGTGCATTTTCCCTTATAGGTTCAGTTGACACTTCCTTCTTGTACCATTTCTGAAACTTGGGAGTAAGTTCGTTGTTGCAGCTTCTCCCTCTCATCAAGTAAAATGGAGTGAATTTAGTGGTTTCATTAGGTGTGTTATTATAAGCGTTTATTTTGTCCCTTATGAATTCTTTCACGCTCAATTTGGAGGCAACTGCCAATTGGATGCCCTCCTTTATGAACTTGTTCATCCGCTCAACCTGACCGTTACTTTTGGGTCTGTATAGTGGCGTTTTTTCTTGCCTGACACCTAATTTTTCCCAAAATTCTGTCATTTGTCTCGACATCAGTTGAGTACCATTATCAGAGATGATAATTTTAGGTTGCCCCTCAACAGCAAAAATTTTCTTAAGAAATTGTATTACATTTTCAGTTGTCACATTCCTTACAAATTTATAATGCACCCATTTTGAGTAATAGTCTGTTAGCACCATTATATATCTGCAATTCTCTTGCAAAATGTTAAATGGTCCAGCAAAGTCTATTGCGATTTTTCGACCAAGGTCCATTTGGTATTTCTACCATCTGTAATTCTCCTTTACTGACCCTCCAATGCTTGTCTGCTTTTAGACACTGCTCACACTTGTCAATGATATCGCATACATCATTGTCCATTCCTGGCCACCAGTAGTGCATTCTCAAGATGCTTTTAGTCGCGCTACTACCTGGATGACCCTTGTGAGCCAATGTTATTAATTTAGATCTTAATCTTGCTAGTGGTACAAATAGGTCACATCTTTTCAAGAACCCACTCTCTATGGTTAGCTCGTCTCCAATTTGTTGGAAGCTCCTCAAATCTTTTTGTAGATTTCTGATGGGCGGCCAATTGGTTCTTACGTGACTCATTACTATTTCCATTACTTTGTCATCATTCTGACATTTCATCCATTCCTCCTCCATTATAGATTCACTACACATTTCTGTGGCGTCTACCCAAGCTACAACACACTCGGTATCATCCAATGTATTTTCAGATGGACCATTCACAGGTAGGCGTAACAGGCAATCAGCCCTGCAGTTCATTCCACCCTTTATGTGACGTATGCTGAAAGTATACTCCTGTAGTTTTGATAAAAGTCTTATCAATCTTGAGCCTTCTCTTCCATTTCCACGCCCTTCTCCATCCATCATATACACCAAGGGTTTGTGGTCTGTGACGATTTCAAAACTTTTTCCCCATAGGTAGTTCTTTAGTTTTTACACTGCCCAAACACACGCACGTGTTTCACGTTCAATCGTACTATAGTTTGTTTCTGTTTCATTTAATCTCCTCGATATGAACGCTATTATGTTCTCTTTCTTGCCCTGCCTTTGACAGAACACCGCACCTATGCCTTTTGCACTGGCATCTACTGTGATTACATTTTCCAAATCGGGGTCATACGGTTTTCAAGCTGGGGCTTCAGCAATATCTTTTTTTATTGCGGTGGAAGATTCATTTTGTTTCCTTGTCCAATTGTAACTCACATTTTTCCGTAAAAGTTTTCTCAATGGCTCAACTTTGGCTGCATATGCTTGTATAAACTTCGAGTAATACTCGCTTAACCCTAGGAATGATTTTAAAGTTTCTTTGTCTTTTGGTTGTGGTGCCTCCCTGATTGCTTCCACTAAATCATCTTTTGGTGTAATACCTTCTGAGGTTAGCACATGGCCTAAATACTCGATTTTGCTTTCCATAAATTTGCACTAGTCCTTGGACACAGTCATTCCCCTTTTCTCCAGTATACTCAATACTTTGTCCACTAAACCAAGATGGTCTTGTTTACTCTTAGAGTGTGTCAAAATATCGTCCAAAATGCCTCGACACCATTTACATCACCAAACAGGATATCCATAAGTTTTTGGAACACTCCAGATGACGAGGCAAGACCAAAGGGGAGTCTGGTGTATCTGTATGCACCAAACGGAGTTATGAAAGTGGTCAGTTCCTTTGATGCTTCTGTCAAACAGACTTGATCGTAAGCTGCTTTTAGATCAATTAATGTAAAATATTTTGACCCTGCAATAGACTGTAGTATGTGTTGTATTTTAGGAAGTGGATGACAGTTAATGAGAATGTTTCCGTTTAGTGATCTGAGGTCTACCCATAGTCTTATATCTTCTGTCTTCTTTTTCTTGGAAACTACAATCGCTGACACCCATTCTGATGCATCAGTTTCCTCTATCACACCTTCTTTTCTCAGTTTCTCCAGCACTTCTTTTAACTCATTTTTGATTGACAGCAGTACAGATCTCACTTTGTGTTTAGTTGACACAGCACCTTCCTTTAATTTTATCTCAAGTGTGAAGCCTTTTACACACCCTATCTCATTTTTGAAAACATCTTTGTACTTTTTCAATACCTCCTCTATCTCATCTTCTTTCTCATCTAGACATATGTTGTTTATAAACTCCTCTCTTAGCATTATAGGATTTTCTGCTCCTGGTTGTAGAATTACTCCTAACTTAGCTAGATCTTTCCAGCCTACCAATATTCTACCTCTTTTAGCTACATATACTTTGGTATGGATCATTCTCCCCCTGAACGTCAATGTGTCACAGAAGTAACCCACCATATCAATATCTTGTTCCCCAAATGCTTTGGGGTTAATGTCAGTTTCATTTAACTTCACATTTCCCCATTTTTCCTCGCATAGTTTGTCAGATATTATCGTTATTGGAGAACCAGAGTCTGCAGTAAACTGTAATTCTACATTTCCTATCATTACATCACCTATTGGACCTTTTATTTTACCATCTACTACTTCCACATATAACACAATGTTGGCACACATTTCTTCATCAAAGTCTCCTACAGCATTTATTTTTTTTGTAAAATTTTTATTTTGCAGAATATCAGTTGAAACGGAAAGGGGGTGGGAACAGTAAGAGGGGAATCAGAAAAAGGGAAAAAGACAGGCGACATGTCGCCACTCAACCCCACACAGGGGGCGCAGAAATAGGGAGGGTGCATGCAAAAAAAAGGAAGGGCGACAGGGCTCCACAGTTCACAGGTAGCTGACAACAGTCCGATAAGCAACGGGGGAGTATCCACCCAGTGCAGCATCCAGTCCAGCCCAAGTTCGTCCAGTGTCCAGCAGCCCTCCCTAGTCATAGCCAATCGTAGCGAGAGAGAGAAGAAAGAAAGGAAGAACACAAGATGATTACCCCAACTATCCCTCCACCCTCAACCCTCCCCAACATCACCCTCCCCCCGGTGGCGGCGACCAACAAACACACAGTGCCATGCCCACATTCACGTATTCAGAGTTGGAAAAGATGGAGAGACCGCAGTGTCGGCGGACACACAGCCGAAGGCAAGCCTCGGGACAGAAATCTCACAAGCGAGCCCCAGTTGTACATGAAATTTTTAAATTTCCCCAGGAAGATGTCAGAGAGGCGTTCCATGCTCAACAGACGCCACAAACGGGCATGCCACAAGGAAAGGGCCGGGGCAGACGGGGACTTCCACGCAGCTGCCAGAGTCAACTTGGCCGCACCCAAACATAACCACAGAACTCGCTTATCCGCTCTAGTCTGATGTTCAAGCAGCGGGTCCCTAAGCCCTAGTAGAACAAAGGCCATGGTGGCCGGGATCGGGTAACCCAGGATATCCTTTACGTGGGAGAGAATCTCAGCCCAGAACGGCTTGATGGCGGGACAATCCCACCATATGTGGCTAAAGTCTCCTAACATCCCACAGCCCCGCCAACACCTATCTGAAGCAGTAGGAAATATACGGTGTAATTTAGAGGGATACAGATACCAGTCAAAGACGAGTTTCATATGTGCTTCTCTGAGGTCATTAGAGTGATTATGTGTTGTCACATCTCTCCATAAGGCCTGCCATTCAGTGGTAGAGATGTCCCTCCCCAGCGTGGCTTCCCAGTGGTCCTGATAACGCGGACGCGGTGCCACGGTAGAGTCTAACAGTAGTTTGTACAGGGAAGAAATCGTCCCCTTCATGGTGGAGGTGTGAAGAATGAAGGATTCAAATTTCGACAAGGGTCTGGTAGCCGCGTCCACTACGGCAGGTGACGTCGCCCAATGCAGGAGTTGGAGATGTCTGTAGCGTTCTGTCGGGAGGACGCCGTAGTCCCTCATGCAGTTGTTGAAAGTGAGGGGTTCGACGCCATGGAATAAATGGGTGAGGGATCGACAGCCACCCTCCCTCCAAGCATCAAAGGGGCCTTCCTCCAGGGCCGGGGTAAAAGCCGGGTTGAAATGAATCGGGGTGAATGGGGACGGGAACGTGGTCCAGCGGTCATCACCGCTCACCGTGTCCCAAACCTTCAATACCGTGCTCGTGGGAGTGCTAATGTAGGCATTTTTTGGTCGGTCTGCTTTAGGCTTCCAGGCCAAGTCCCAGATGGAGCGACCCGCAATACTCCGATCCATGTGGAGCCAGTGCTTCTCCGATAGCTGCTGGGACCACTCTACTATGACCCTCAGTTGGGCGGCTTTGTAGTATAAATGCATGTCCGGAAAGCCAACCCCACCCTCCAAGCGTGGGCGCCGCAGGACCGAAAACGGGAGCCTTGCGCGGCCACCCTGCCAGACATATTTCAGCATCATAGTCTTCAATCTGCGGAAGTAATCCAACCCTATCGGAATAGGCAAAGCCTGAAAGAGGTACAACAGTTTGGGAAGAAGCACCATTTTAAGAGCGTGTATCCTGCCCAGCCACGAGATGTATTTAGGCTTCCACCTTTCCAGTTCCGCCCTAATAGTAGAGAACATCGAAGGGAAGTTAGCTTGGAACAGGGCAGGCACGGAGGAGGTCAATCGCACGCCCAGGTAAAGCAAGGACTCCGACGCCCAGGCGAGTGGGGTGAGTGGCCGGGTCAGCCGTACCTCCCCTGCCGACAGGGTCAGATTCAGGATGTAGGACTTATCGAAATTGACCTTGAAGCCCGCCACCTCCTCGTAGACGGAGAGCACCGAGTGGACATGCGGGAGCGACAGTGCAGGTTCCCTGATAGACAACAGAACGTCATCCGCAAAGAGCGAGATCTTGTGCTGCTCTCCCGTGAAGGGAAGGCCCAAAATCCTCTCATTGTCCCGCACCGCCATAGCCAATGGCTCAATACTAAGAGCAAAGAGAAGGGGCGAGAGGGGACATCCCTGGCGCGTCCCTCGGGAATGACGGAAACTCGGGGACCTATGGCCGTTGACCAACACTCGGGACACAGGGCCGCTGTAGTTGGCCTCAATCATCCTTACGAAGGAGGGCGAAAAACCAAAGGCCACCAGCGTCTTGTGCAAAAACCCCCAGTCGACGCGGTCGAAGGCCTTCTCCGCGTCGAGCCCCACTAGCACTGCAGGCACGCGAAATCGTTCCGCCTTTTCGATGAGGTGTATGACGCGGCGCAGGTTATCATGGGTCTGCCTGCCTTTAATGAACCCCGATTGATCAGGATGAATCAGAGTAGGCATCAGATCTTGCAGTCTACCCGCCAGAATAGAGGAATATAGCTTGGCGTCTAAGTTGAGAAGCGCGATCGGCCGGTAGGATGTACAGAGAGTAGGATCCTTCCCCGGCTTGGGGATGACAGTGATCAGGGCTTCGGCCATAGAGTCCGTGGTTCTGCCATCAACCGCCATTGCGTTGAAGAGGGAGACCAAGTAGTCACACACTTCAGAGGCGAACGTTTTGCAAAAGAGGGCCGTGTAGCCGTCAGGCCCGGGGGCCTTGTGCAGCTTCAGGCCTTTAATGGCGTCTAAGACCTCTTCTCGGGTGATGGGGGAAGACAGTGAATCATTCCATTCTGTTGAGACTTTCGGGAGGGGCAGACCCTCCAGGAATTTGGACTGCGCGTCTGGATCAAGGGTGTCACTCGAGTAGAGTGCCTCATAAAAGCGCCCGAATACAGTCGCTTTGTCAGCATCTCTGTGCTGGACAGAGCCCACGTGGTCGCGAATACCCCCTATATAATCTTTCTCACGCTTGTCCCGGAGTTGTCGGGCAAGATGGCGCCCGATCTTGTTGCCCTGGGAGTAGGAGGTGCGCCTAAGACGCAGGAGAGTATACTCCGCCCTGTTATTGTAATGGGCCCTCAATTTCCCTCGCACCGCCGTCAGGGGGCGTAGAGTCACCCTCGAGGGATTCGCCTTGTGGGCCTGCTCTAAGGAAGCCAGTTCTAGTTCCAGAGCCTCCCGTTCCTTGCGCCTCAGCTTGTTCAAATTTGCATTGAGGGCGAGGCATGTGCCCCGCAGAGAGGCCTTGCATGCGTCCCACGTGGTATACACCGACGTGTCCGCAGGCGGATTGAGGAGGAAGAAGTCACCAATTGCCTTGCGCAGAGCCTTACACGATTCCTCATCTCGCACTAGAGCCGCCGGGAAATACCACTTGCGCCAGCCATCCCCCCCGGTGGCCCAGTGCAGTCCCAGAACCACGAGGCTATGGTCCGATAGCGAAAGCGGAAGAATATCAGCTAATTGGATGTCCCCCCGGAGGGCCTGACTAACCAAAACATAATCAATGCGGGAGTATGAGTGATGTACATTGGAGAAAAAAGTGTAATCCCTGGTCTGCGAGTGGAGAAAGCGCCAACTATCAATCAGTCCCATGTCCCCTATCTGACGTTTAGTTTCATCCGAAAAGACCCCAGAGTCTGCCCTGCGGCCCCCAGAGCTATCCAGACCCCTGTCCCATACCATATTGAAATCTCCCAATAAGAGTAAGTGACCCTCCACAAAGTCCCCCATCCTGTCCAGCAGCTCCTGCAGAAAGCCATTCTGTCCCGCATTAGGGGCATACAACACAGCAAAAGTACATAGGCGTCCACGCAACAAACCCTTCACCAGCAGCCAGCGGCCTTCCTTATCCCCACTAACCCCCACAGGTTGAAAATGCAGGGAAGCCCGGAAGAGTAGGGCCACCCCTCTATGCTTCGTGGTCGCAGATGCCCTGTAAATAAGGGGGAACTGCCTATGACGAAGCCTCAATTCATCTCTCCTAGCCAGATGTGTTTCCTGGAGGGCCACCACATCTAAATGATGATCCATGATGTACTTCCAGAGTTTCTGCCGCTTCTGCGGAGAGTTAAGGCCCTTCACATTCCACGTTCCTATACAGACAGGCATAAGAGGCAACACAGAGTCCACGCCATGTTCACAATCAGACAGCTTCGGAGCCCGCACCGGCCCCGCACAGGCATCAGGGCCCAAGCCCACGGAAGGATTCGGGGGAAGGATCCCAGCCACATCCACTCTAAGAGACCCACATGGTCATACCGCAGGCCGCGCCCGGCATGCACGTTCCGAAGGCACATAGGGGCCATTAAAAGGCACATCCCAAAACAACACACAAACGTATAGGAGAATGACATCGAAAATATCCCCAGCACACACTCATCACATATCGCCGCCGCCACCCCTCGTAACCCCAACCCCACACCAAACCACCCTGCCATGACACCCATATGCAGAGCTTCAAGAGGTCCACCCTCTCCCCCCCCCCAAGAACAAAGAACAACAAAATACAACTCAAGACACTGAACCTGAACCTCGCAGTCTTCAGTTCCAGTAAGTCGTGGTTCAGAAGTCTCTCACTGGACTGGGGTCGGGGCGGGGGGGTCCACCTGGGGACCCCCAGGTCCACAGTCCGGGGTGTCTTCTCCAAAAGTACCATTGTACCCCGGGGACCTCAGGCCAAGAGCCCCTCCGACGTCACTCCATGAGTACGGGGTCACGCTGCACCAGAGCTCGTCTGGGAGTCTGTCATGGTGGCGGAGGCCACTGAAGCCACTGCGGCCCCTCTCTCCTGCTCACTAGTCGCCGAATCTGGCCGTCGTCGTTCTGGTGCCGGGCCCACATTGTGCCATGAGGAAGAGCGCCGTCGCCTCCGAAACGGGGAGCCACGGGCCTCCTGCGTCGGTTCCGCTTCTTCAATACCTAGGAGATCCTTTGCCTCCCGCAGGACGTTGATCTGTCGCAACCGATTCTCCCAACGAAAGATGATCCTGAAGGGATGGCCCCAGGAGTAGGATACTCCGCGTTCCCGGAGGAAGGCGGTCACAGGGCGGAAGTCCCTCCGTTTCTGCAAAGTCGTCGCTGCCAGGTCCTGGTAGAGCTGGGGGCGATGGCCCCTAAATAGCAATGAGGTAGTGACTCTCGCTTTTCGTAATATCTTCTCCTCCAACTGAAAATCGTGTACGCAAACAAGGATGTCAGGAGGCGGCCCTCCGCCCCTCCTGGGCAGCCCCACTCTATGCACCCTGTCCATCTGGATGTCACGCACATCTTCATCCTCCAAGATCTGGAGAAACAGGGCCAGGACGTACCCACGCAGATCCCCCGCCTTGCCGTCCCACGGCACCGCTTTGATACGAATGTTATTTCTTCTGGAGCGGTTTTCCAAATCTTCCGTGTGGGTTTGCAAGTCCAGATTTTGCTCCGTAAGGCGTATGATGTCTTGTTGGAGTTGATGCACATCATTCGCCATGCTAAGATCATGGTCTTCCAACGTCGCCACCCTTTCGCCGATCCCGTCTACGTCTCTCCGCACTTCTCTGAGGTCCGAAGCCAACTGCGTACGGAGTTCGGAAATATCGTCTTTGATAGTGGCGAAGAGTTCTTTCATGAAGGCTTTAGTCGCCGGCGCCTCATCATCTGACTGTCTGGAGGAGCCACTGGCCCCTGGCGAGGCTGGCTGTTGCGATGTTTTGGGGGCTACCTCCTTTCCCAGCTTCCCCCCTCTGCGCTGCGAGTTGGACATGGCGGTCAGTCTCTTCCACACTCCCACTTCAGGCTCCAGATCACCGCCACTCGGAGGGTGGGAGCCGGGACGGCGATTCACTGCGCTAGGGCGACCCGCTGATAGCGCTGGCCGTCCACTGCAGTGGCCAGTCAGGTACCTCCCCACGGCAGTGCTGTCACGCTCCTTCCAGGTCACCTCGATCCGTTGGCGTACCAGTGTCCAAGATTCAACCCAGGGGCAGAAGGCGGCCGGGGAGGCCTGCACCGCAAGGCAGACTGCTAGGCTCAAGGCCTACGGCATCCCAATATGGCACGCGTCCCCTCCAACGGCCAATACCAGGGACAGTCCAGATCGGTCGGCCAGCGAAAAGGTCCCTTCAAAGCAACTCCAAGCGTTCGGCCGCTACCAGGGCCCACTATCCGAGTGGCGGCAGGCACAGCGCTCCGTTCCTCAATACCGTGCTGGCAAGTCACGAATGCCCCTTTCCCTCCAGGCGTCGCCGCAGAAGCTCACCACCAATGCAATGGCAAGCCACTCCACAGTCTCTTGCAGCAGTGACCAGGGCCCCCGATGGCTTCTGGAGCCCAGCCACTACCGGTTCAATGCCTCCTGCCTCGCTGTTTGTAGGCGTGCGCAGGCCCTCGCACCGGCCCTCCAGCCACCAGCACTGACCAGGCCCAAATCCAGCAGTCACTCACGAGGCGCGCGTTCGGGCGCCGATGCTGGGCCTCGCTACTTCGCAGCCTCGCCTGCCTTTCCCCGCTGGTAGGCACTCCGGTCCGCCACTCCCCGAGGCGAGGAACCCCCCTGTTCTACCTCCGTTGTGCAGCGCTCGGGACAGCTCCGGCTCTCAGGGGGGTCTCTCCTCGGCTCCCTCCGCCAGCCCTAGGTGTCGTCCATTCACTGGTCCGGGCCCGGGCTGCAGATCGTTCCACCCAGTGACCTTTGATGAGCGCTCTTTCCGCCGGCGGGTCCGGATCTTCGCTGCTCCCGCTCAGCGCGGCGTACCCTGCGCCGGCGCTGCCACAGAGCCCGGAACTGCTCCGCCTCCTCCGGCCACCAGATCACGCAAGGCCGCCGCTTCACAGGCCGCCGCCCAGCACTCAGTTCTCGCCTCCTACCGGTCACCCTCCGGCGAAGGGGGGAAACCGGAACACACCGCCAGCTATCGGCAGCCCCCGCCGGTCGAACAGCGCAGGTAGGGTGCCCCGGGACCCCGCAATCAGTCGCTATGCAGGATCGGCGTCGGAGAGGCTCGAGAAAGCGTCCTACTCCGACGCCATCTTGACCACGCCCCCCTACAGCATTTATTTTAACACTTTCTGTTACTTTTCTGGTTTTGCATAAAGTGGTATAGTGGCCATATTTTTTACATTTCATATATTTCTTTCCAATTGCTGGACACGTTTTACAATCTACTAAATGCTCTTGTGAACCACATCTAAAACAATTAACATTTCTTCCTCCTACCTTTTTATCACTCCAGTTTCTTTCATTACCTTTACGCTCACCTTTTCTTTTATCCTGTAAATAAAATACGTTAGAATTACTACTAGTACAAGCCAATTCCTTCGTTGATATCAATGACCTTTCTATTCCTTTGCCAATGTCCACTACTTCCTGCAATGTGGGTTTCCTACAAGCTAGTAATCTTTCCTGTGCTTTCTTAGAGTAACAGTAAAACACCACTTGGTCTCTTATATATGTGTCAGTTAAATCCTCAAACTCACAATCCCTTGCTAAGACTCTTAGACACACTATGTATTCTTCAACTGTCTCTCCTTCCTCCTGCTTTCTTAATGCAAACTTGTGCCTTCCCACCATAATATTGCTCTCTTCATCGTATTGTTTTTCAAGTCTTTTTATAGCCTCTTGATATTCATTCATTGGTATGAAAACTCCTGGTGGGTACTCATATTCTGGCAGGCTGTCGAATATTTCCTGACCTGCTTTTCCTAACAGACCAAATAAAAGTGATTTCTTCCTTTCTGCGTCATAACTTTTGCCATCTATTGATACTATGTAGTTTTCAAACGCTCTTAACCAACTCTTCCATTTCATAGCAGGTTTCCCTGGCTCCTCAAGGAAAAGTGGTGGCACACATATATTGTTACTGTGTGCCATTTCACTTGCTGTGTTTTATTTTTTACAGGAGAAGTGTGGCTCAGGGGTTAGAGGCGGCAGACCTGGAGCTTGAGTTCGGCCCTGGACCAGGGTTCAATTCCCCGCCTCGGCGGGTCTTGGGCTCAAAAATTCCACGGACTCGTTAATTCTCGCTCCGGTGCCTTCTCGACTCACGGGTTCACACTCTGCGACTCTGGGCAATAGCTTGCTTAATCTCCACAACGGCCCCTCGCGGTGGGATGCCTGGCTTTCACCTTGTGGATACCCTGCCAAGGTTATCTCACAGGGGAATACCAGGACGGGTTCCCTAAGCAAGCGCGGAGATGCAGGGTAAGTCGTGCGCTATATAAGTTTCATTTATTTCATTTCATTTCATTTTACCCTTTTTGGTAGACGCCCTGCGTCTTGACTTATTCACACGCTTATTTCATACTTAGTATGTCCCTTTGTATTTATTTTCCACAAAAGGTTTATCAGCATTTATTTTTTGTTAACAAATGTTCTATTTACCTTGCTTAGCGTATCTTATTCTTATACTGCTTCCCTATTCATACCGCATATGCTATGCTTTCCAATTGCGCGTTATTAATTCACTTCTATCCAGCGCAGATTTTCTTTCTCGATTTCTAGTTCCGCTTAAAATGCTGATCGCGCTGCTTCTTACTAGATTTTTTCAGACTGATCCAATATGGCCGCACGCATGCTGAAGGAGTGACGTATAGAGCTTTAAACCAATAGCTTTGGCTTACACGCTCACGTCGTTCCCAGCATACTTCACGCGTGCCCTCTGACAGGAATCCTTTGCGCTGCTAATTTAAACTGCTCAGCTTGCGCGCATTCCTTCCAACACTTACTTAGTTAGTTTTCCTGTTCCGTTCTTTACCGGTAGGTTGATTCACAGTAAAACATTTCAGCGTGAACTTTCCTTCACCAGTCTTTACGAATTTTTCCTCAGTGAGCCTTCGTCTTCGTCCTTTAAACGCTGTCCATTACCCTTGTCGCCAATTGTTGAAATGACAGGCTGACGCAGAAAGAAGTTGGAATGAATTTAATTTAGATTATACAAAGGCTCACAGGGAGCCAACAGGAATGCAGAAGCGCACAGCATCGGAACGGCAAAGTGCCAACAGTAAGAGAGAGGTCACATAAATACCATCTGAGAGTTCTAAGATGGAATTGAGTGACGCGCAACAGTAGACATAGAAAACACGTGAAGCACATTACAGTAGAATAAAATAAATACATCTCAACACATGTTTTTGTGGGAAGATGTATTTGGGAGTTAATTTCCTGTGAGGTGGCTTACCTGAAAGTGAAGATACCTGTTTGACATATTCATGAGTGCATTTGCCAAAAAAGCTTGGCCTTATGCTCATGATGGCCTTAAGGTTCATTGAAGCACAGGAGTCACAGGTGTTGGGTTTGCGTTTTGTGCCTAATCACCACATGTAAAAAGAACAATTGATGGACAGAATGCTGCACAATGTCAAACATTCACTGCAGTACAGAGAGCTGGGCCTAAATCCATCGTTTTTTTCCCCATGCCTTTCCAGTTCAGACCCAGCCATATGGAAATCAGTCTTGATCCTGTCCCCCATGGGAACAGTCCAGTCTGAACTGCGAGGCAAGGTCCTTCCTGGACTGGAAATAAGCATGCTTGGACCTGTTTCTGGGCCTCATCCCTCATCAGCATGGCTAGATTGACTCCAGTGGCATGGAGAGCACGGGACCCACGTCTAGGCATACCTGTACCACTTGGGGTGACAAATGCAAAAAAAACAATTGATGGACAGAATGCTGCACAATGTCAAATATTCACCCCAGTACAGAGATCTGGGCCTAAATCCATCGTTTATTTGCTCCCCATGCCTTTCCAGTTCAGACCCAGCCATATGCAAATCAGTCTTGACGCTGTTCCCTATGCGAAAAGCCAGCCAGAACTGCCAGGCCGGGTGCTCCCTGGACTGGAAACAAGCGTCCTGGGTACGCTTTCGGAGCATCACCCCTCATCAGCCAGGCTAGCTTGACTCTAGTGTAGATATCATGTGGGTTATACAAAGACAATCCCTCACAGAATACTGCGGGACGCCAGGGGTGTAATCTGAGCACGACAGCGGGGTATGCACATCACCGGTGATAGCCTAAAGGGCAGATGGTGTAACTGAGTTATTGCACTGGTTTCATACTGATTATCATGATATGTATGTGATGGGAGGGGTGTATCTAGCTGACCCTGGTTGGGGGGAGGGAGGGAGTTCTTTGTTTCTTTGTAAAGGATATAGATATTGTTCTTTTGTACCCTCCTATTTAGGGAGGTGTACCGTATATGGCATCGGGTAGATGCTCTTCCTACAAAATGGCACTGTATTGCATTGTCCTTGATTTATGTAATAAGAATATTTGTTTATGATTGTGGGAATTATGATTGTAACATACTGAGTTACTCTGTGAAGAACAATTAAAATGAAAAATATAAAAACAAAAAATAAAAACTCCTGTGTACACAGTTTAAACCATACAATTTTTGGTGTCGACATTTGACCTAGATTCTTTCAAAATACTTAGGGATTTTGTTGGAGGGAAAGTCATGATTGAGTCAATGAGTATTATGTTAGCTAAATATGATCTTGAACTTTTAAGCTGCACCAGGAATAGGAATAATATTATATGTCCAACATGATTATAGATCATGTTATAATATCATGTTATAATACCATGTAATAGCAATTATACCAATTTATGGATCACGGAACAGGTGGTCAGTGACCATAA
Organism: Lissotriton vulgaris; assembly: GCF_964263255.1. Taxonomy (NCBI): domain Eukaryota; kingdom Metazoa; phylum Chordata; class Amphibia; order Caudata; family Salamandridae; genus Lissotriton; species Lissotriton vulgaris. The sequence continues at coordinate 231,059 of NW_028246877.1, read as the reverse complement.
CAGTATTTCGTTAGCCTTGTTATGTTGGGGAAATAGACAACCTAATAACTCAAATTGTATAACTGACATTATTCCTATAAGATCAAATGGTATGAGGCTAAAATGGGCATGTGTTGATCCAAACAAAACACAAAAGGTAGTGATTGCTAACTGAAAACAGGAAATAGATCACTGCTTAAGCGAAGAGGCTAATTCAAGGTCCCTGATTTCCAATTTTCTTAAAATCAATGTATTTATAGAAGGGCTTTTTACCAAGAAGCACAGTGCCCGGAAACAGACACGCACAGGTTGGTGTAATAAGAGTTGTACCCAGGCACTACACAATCTGAAGATAGAATTAGGAACTAAGCCCCGTAATAAGGAGCATATCAGAGATTTACATTTTAATTATAAACGTATTATTGGGGCCCGCAAAAAAGAATTGCAAGATGAAGCATAGGACAAATTTAGTTTAGCGGCAGCTACCAATAACAGTAAATTGTTCTGCGAGACGGTTAATTGCCCTTTTTTAAAGGATGATAGACAACCTGACCTTATTTCGCATGTAAATAGTGATGCTTGGATTGAACAATACACATTCATTTTTAACCCTAACAGGATCGATATTAACCTATCATCCGACCCCATTTGGCCCACACTACCCCTATATTTAAATATAGAAGAAGTCTATGAAGGGCTAGTAGACAGCAAAGGGGGTAAGGCCCTTGGGCCCGATGGGGTGCCCATTGATCTATACAAGAGTGAAATGGATCTATGGGCTTCGATTTTAGTAAGGATTTTTAACGCCGCTGTAGAAAGCCAGTTTCCGCCAACATGGGGCCAATCATCAATGATCCCCCTTTTAAAAAAAGGCTCTAAATCCGAGGCCTGTAATTATCGACCTATATCGTTGCTGGACTCGTCACTTAAAGCAATGAGTAGGGTAATGTTGAAAAGTCTTGAAGCGTGGTCCGAAGACAACAAAATCCTCTCTCCAGCCCAATATGGGTTTAGGAAAGGTTTAGGCACACTGGAACAGAGTTTTAACCTGGACTTTCTTATTAGTAAATATACACTGGCCAAAAGGGGCAAATTGTGTTTATGTTTTGCGGACCTTAGTAGCGCTTTTGACCTTGTGGACCACTCCATATTGAGGCAAATATTATTGGACACCGGCGCCCCGAAAGAAATCGTATATTTTTTGGCAAGGGTATACGAGAAACTGTCTAGTAAAGTGCGCTATGGCCCAGCAGGTGAATGCACCCGCTTGTTTAAGGTTAAAAGGGGCATCCGACAGGGATGTGTACTTGCTCCATTTTTGTTTTCACTGTTTATTAATCAAGTGGACATAGTACTAAAACAAACTTCTGCGGATGCTCCTCGTATTGAGGGCCAGGCTGTCCCAATCTTATTATACGCAGATGATGCAGTTTTATCCTCACGTACCCCTATCGGCCTCCAGCGTCTTATCGATAATTTTCCATCTTTTATTAATGACAGGAAACTTTGAATTAATAAATCTAAGACATTTGTAATGTCATGTGGAAATACAGTAACTAAACTTAGAAAGGGTTTTTACCTGGAAGGAACAAAAATACAATCAGTTAAATCCTTTTGTTATCTTGGTGTACCATTTGCAGGAAATGGGAAATGGTCACACGAATACATTAATATTCGTCAAAAAATGAGCAGGAACACCAATAGTATTTTCAGATTTTCTGCAAAAGGTGGAGCACGAAGAGTTAAAGATATGGTGACTATATATAATGCTAGATGTGTTTCTTCTGCATTTTATGGTGCAGGACTTTGGGGCCACCATCATGAACAGTCATTGCAACAAGACGAAAATACATTTCTTAAACGCTTGCTGAGTACCCCCCCCCCTCCCCCCCATCGGCTTCCACAGAGCTAATACACCAGGAAGTGGGCTTAAATTATATTTCAGATTTGGCTGCACCTCGTCCCCTAGTATTATGTCTATTTGGGCAAAAGATGAAACTGTTTACAAAACGTATTATTAAAGATTGCCTGAAGCTCGACCACTGTTCACGTATCCCCTGGCTGAGCTTCATTCATTACTGGTTCAGCTTTTTATTTAATTGTAATATTTTTACCGAACCAGAATATGCAGCCTCAATTGCTAAAAAAGAGCTTAAAGAAAAGTTTTTGGCCCATAAAAGAGAGATAAGAGGGAGATTAATCAGGTTACAACCTACTGTTGTATTTTATCAGCAATTGAATTTAAAAACAGGTTTTTAGCAATATCTAGATGATGTAACAATAACCTCCCACCGGTTTGTTTTGACACACTTAAGGTTAGGGATTGTTCACCATCTAGTGGTATTTCTGACTATGAAAAGAAGTACCAGTTTACTATGTCCTTGTTACAATATGTCCAAGCAAAGTTCCTGTCATTTTTTAATGTTTTGTAAATTTTATCACTTTTTAAGGAAATTTTACCTTAAGCCGTTGTTTTTAAAATACCATGTTCGATCCACCAAAAATGCTATGAGGTTAGTATCCTCATTGGAATGTTCGGATGTCTGTTTTTATGTGGCATCTTACATTTTAAAATGCATTGCTGCTAGGAAATCAATTGTTCTTTAAATTCTATATGATTTGGAAGTTTCTTATTTAAAGGTATCTTGCACTTTACGCTTAATTTGCACAAATAGAACCTGAGTCGGTATGTGACACTTTATAGCGCGATTTGCACATAAATATACAATGGTAATTACTACAACCCTGTATGTTGTATATGCACTAGCCACTTTATGCATGACACTTTATAGCGTAATTTGCACATGACACACAATGTTAATACCAGTTATCTGTGATCATATCTGTTTGATATTTTCATAATCAAATAGGTTTCATTGTGTAAGTTACATATTTGATAAGGCTTAAACTCTTCAGGGCGATTATTGTTGGTTATGTACATTACATATTGTAAGTACCAATCACTTTATTGCGTAATTTACACATTTTGAATTTTGATTATTGTTACCTAGCGATTTTGCATATTTTCTTTATTAGTTCCTCTTGCTAATTATTATTGCTGTAGCATGAAATGGATCAGAAAAGGGGGTGGTGATAGACAGAGTTTCTGAATTAAGCAGAATACTCTTACCCAGTCAAGAGATCAGGGCTTGAGCCATCACCGTTTTTTAGCTCACCGCACCATCCCAGCTCAGAACCTGGCTACATGCAAATTAGTCTGTCCCTGTCCCAGTGCATCATGGGAACAGGGCAAACCAAACTACCAAGCCAATTCTTATACTGGGAAGGAAACAAGCTTCCGGGGACCGGTTTCTGGCATTACGGCCGTCTTCGGCCCGGCTTGCTTGAATCCTGATGGTGCAGTGAGCAAGGGACTCATGTCTGAGTATACCCTGCCACACCTATAGTGGCCAAAAACGATTCAGAAAAGGGGGTGGTGATGAACAGAGTGTCTGAATTAAGCAGACTACTCTTACCCAGTCCAAAGATCAGGGCTTTATCCATCACCGTTATTTAGCTCACTGCACCATCCCAGCTCAGAACCTGGCTATATGCAAATCAGTCTGTCCCTGGCCCAGTGCATCATGGGAACAGGGCAGACTTTCTGGTGAAGAATTGGCTTGGTAGTTTAGTCTGCCCTGTTCCCATGGTGCACTGGGCCAGGGACAGACTGATTTGCATATAGCCAGGTTCTGAGCTGGGATGGTGCAGTGAGTTAAATAACGGTGATGGATCAAGCCCTGATCTTTGGGCTGGGTAAGAGTGGTCTGCTTAATTCAGACACTCTGTTCATCACCACCCCCTTTTCTGAATCGTTTTTGGCCACTATAGGTGTGGCAGGGTATACTCAGACATGAGTCCCTTGCTCACTGCACCATCAGGATTCAAGCAAGCCGGGCCGACGACGGCTGAAATGTCAGAAACCGGTCCCCGGAAGCTTGTCTCCTTTCTGGTGAAGAATTGGCTTGGTAGTTTAGTCTGCCCTGTTCCCATGATGCACTGGGCCAGGGACAGACTGATTTGCATATAGCCAGGTTCTGAGCTGGGATGGTGCCGTGAGCTAAATAACGGTGATGGATCAAGCCCTGATCTTTGGACTGGGTAAGAGTGGTCTGCTTAATTCAGACACTCTGTTCATCACCACACCCTTTTCTGAATAGCATGAAATGGAAGCTGTTATTTTTTTTTTCTATCTCACTTTAGAACCCATAGTACCCACACAAGCCCAGGATGTCCCCTTGAGAGAAACCCATATGCAGGGCAGAGTTAAAAAGTGGATGTGTACAACTTTCAGTGGAAATCGAAGCGAGTTCCTCAGAGGAAGAAGTAGAGGCCCAACCCCCGAATAAACGCCCCAAGAACCCTGCAAGCTCGGAGGGGGGCAATAGTAATCCCATGATAAACACTAGTACTATTGATATAAGCCCCCCAAGGAGCCTCCTTCAAATAGAAAATGGCCCAAGGGGAAACAATCCGCTGCACACATTGTCCCTCCCAGGCCAAATAAAAACCCTGGTAAAACTAATCTTTCTACCTAAACTGAGCGTAACAAAACTGCGATTGAAAACCTCACGAAGGGTATAGATACTCTTCGTTGCACTCTGGTCGAGGCAATACAGTCCATGGCCAACAGAATTACCAACTTGGAGGCAATGGTTAAAGAGAAATTTCATTCAATAGGAGCAGATAATGAAAGCCGGCCACGACTTGGAAATCAAGGGAAAGTCACACATAACTTACAGCTCAATGTTGACCCACTCACGGTAAACCCAACATCTTTATCCGGGGACACCACACAAACTAATACCAGACCCAAGATTTGTAGAAACATTCCATCAGTATATCCTGCCTCAATAAACCTTTTAACTAAGGCATCTATCCCTAATGAGACTGGTAGCCATGTCTCCATTTCCAAGGACTTAATTAACGCCAACAATCTGGCCATGAGGGATTGTTTAGACATACCTCCCGCCGTCACCCCATACGTGGTGGTACTGGCCAATTCACCTCCATTACCACCAGCGAAGCACGAAACCTGGAGGGAGCTTAGGAATAAATCCCTACATTGGCTGGGAAACTAAACGGGGCTAAACAACGAACTGTTCCAATGTTTCAAAATGGCAAGAAAGGTAGCGTGGGTGGGAAAGGAAAAGAAGACCTCTCCCGGAGATTGTATCATCCTGACCTTTAGTGATCCTAGACTCATTTGTGACATTCTTCTGAGTACTAGATGCATTCTCATAAACCATAACTCTATAAGTATCAACCCATTGGGGGCTTTTTACCCCCAACAATCATTCACAGATAGGACTTTTACACATCGCCAGGGCAGAATACAACCAGCCACATATACACCACGGTGGAGCATATACACACCATTATGAGGCTCTATCAGGCATGGACTATCTAGACTGACAGGGGAAGAACAGAAAGGGGGGAAATCTCCGGAGACGATCAATTTGCCACCGATATTACAAAATGGGCTTCAGGTGAGGGAACATTCAGAATTTTTCGAGATGAATAATAAGGATAAAGTTACGTCAGATGTAGATGTTAGCAACGTGTTAATCAAGACACAACCAGTAAATACATTTGAAGTACAAAGGCACCTAGTTGACCCCTTGGTGAAAAAATCTAACTATAACATTCTATGTTGGAACGTCGCTGGGTTGTCAGATAAAGTAACCTACCCCCCATGGCTGGACATAGCAACTAAGTATAGTATACTTTGTCTTCAGGAAACGTGGTCTACAAATGAGCTACACATTATTGGGTATCAAACCTTTAATACACCGGCCATCGCTAGCTCACAAGGTAGAAATGAAGGGGGGTTGTGCACGTACGTCTCAATTGTGGGGGGGGGGGGATTAAAGTAGTCAAATTCATGGCAACGGAGTACTATCAAATTATATCATTTATCTGGGGAGATGCAAAAAATATGACATTAGTAAACTTTTACAATAATATCCCAATACCATTATTGGAAAACGTCATAAATAAACTTATGAGCGACCTACTTAACATAGAGGAACAGTCGATAGGAGACATGGCTTTGATCTGGGTGGGTGACTTCAACTGTACCGCATGCCCCGCGGTGCGGCTGGTATTTGCGGATTAGGCGACAATAAGGAGGACACCCCCACTCATTTCACCCACTCCAAACTAGGGGACATGCTTAACAACTTGATCTTCCATTTCAATTTGTCATATGTTAATGAACTATGCACACCAATCATACAGTTTCAGCCCACTTTTAATGGGAGAGGGTGTAACTCGACTATCGATTTTGCCCTTTTATACTCGAGGCATGCCGGGCTAGTATCATCCTGGGAAATACTTGATACCATGCTCAGTGACCACTATCCTATCTCCCTTGGTATAAAACTCAAGGGCGTTGAGCAAAAATTTACGGGAAACCCCCCATACAACCCCACGATAAGTCTGGCTAATAGTAATGGGTATTCCATCAAATGGGATAAAGTGGAGCCAGTGGCTTTCCTCCAAAACCTAGTTACAAATACTTATGAACACATGGCAATTTGTCTCTCTCAAAAAGAGGAACCCCAAATAGTCATTTAATCCTAGCGGAGTCAAGAAAACTATTGACAAGGGAATATCGCCATGGAACAAATAAAGCCCATAACTGGTTTGACGAAGGCTGCCCAAAGGCACTCAATATTTTGAAAAAGGCCCTACATGCTTCTCCGAGATCCATTGAACTAATTCGGAAAGCCAGAAAGTCTTATCACATGGCCATAATGACTAGGAAAAAACTATTAAAGAGGGATGCATGGTTGGCATTACGCAAAGCATCCCAAAGAAAAGACAATGTAGCTTTCTGGAAAGCGGTTAATGCCCCGTTCTTACAAAGTAAGGAGGCAAACGTTATAGACCTTGCCATCACAGGTGAAACTTGGGTGACACATTTTAAAGGCCTCTATGACGAGGTCAAGTCAGTTGATCCTGGAAGTGCAATTGCTAATGAAATGGGCACACATGATGATAACAATCCACCTAGTGTTTTTCCTCTGGGTATTGTATTCGAATGTGAGGAGGTCATAAGGGCAATTAAGGAAAACCCTTCAGGAAAAGCACCCGGGCCCGGACTGTGTCCCAATAGATGTTTACAAATCTGAGATCGACCTATGGACAGCTATGTTAACTAACGTTCTAAATTGTTCAAACAGGTACGGATTTATTCCATCTTGGCCTGGCGCAATCGTCATCCGGATTTTTAAAAAAGAGGACAGGAATGACCCTACCTGTTACCATCCGATATCGCTACTTGATGCATTGATGAAGGTGGCGGGACGGATAATTTTAAATAGGATCCAGACGTGGGCAGAGGAGAATGATGTTATCTCCAATCTACAATATGGTTTCCGGGCGGGCAAAGGCACAATAAAACAGGGCCTTAACCTAGCACTTGTAATAGCCAAATAGATGCAAGCTAAGAAGGGAAACCTTTTTGTTACCTTTGTGGACCTAAGCTCCGCCTTCGACTGCGTGGACCACAAGTAATTATGGTCAATACTTATTGATATCGGCATAGACAGTCAAATCCTTTTATTTATTAAAGAACTGTATAGGGGGGCAAGTGCTAGGGTACGATATGGCAGGAAGGGCGAGTGCTCAGAGAAGTTTGAGATACGGCGGGGTCTGAGACAGGGGTGCATCTTAGCACCCCTCCTTTTCACCTTTTATATTAATTCTATTGGCCAATATCTCAGCGAATTTCAGTATGATTATCCAATCATAAGGGGAACGCCAGTGCCAATATTTTTGTATGCTGATGACGCCGCAATAATGTTCCGGACCAGGGTTGGCCTCCAAAGGGCTGTAGCTAAATTCACCGATTATAGAAGAGGAAGAGGCCTTAAAGTTAAGGCTTCTAAACCTACACCATGTCATGCGGTATTGGGACAAAGAGGAGACCATGCCCAATTTTCCTGGATGAGAAAAGGATCGAGAGCACCGATAGATTTTGCTACTTAGGAATTAACTTCTATAGAAAGTGCTCCTGGCAGGCAGCTGTGACTGCAAGGAATGTAGCCCTCTCCAGGGCCACAGGAGCACTGACAATTTTCACTGAAAAACTGGGTGGAAGACCGGTTGGAGAACTGTTACAAATTTATAAATCAAAATGTGTATCCACCTGTACATATGGAGCAGGCCTTTGGGGGATTGAACATGCACAACAGATACAGCTTCGCAAGAACCATTATATTCGCTACTTATTAGCAGCCCCCAAATCTATAGCTACTTATACCTCACATAATGAAGTGGGCCTACCATACATCTCTGACATCATTAAAACCTCTCCTCTATTACTGTGGCACAAGGTATGGGTTACACCTGAGACAAGCCTAAACAGAGATGTCATCACTGACTGCCTCAAGCTAGATGGAGCGGTCAATATAAAATGGCTTAACTATGTAAAACTTATGCTAAATGAGATTGGGCATCCGGAATTCTTTGTGAATCCTGCAAGCATGGAAGCAGTGCCTAGGGACTCATTGAAAAAGATGGCTTTTGAATATTTAGATAACAAGAGGTGGTTTCTGGAAAAATCCAAATGTACAGTTATAGAGAAGCAGCTAATTACCATCAGCGAAGCGGTACAACCGTATTTGCTATCTGAGCCAAGCTGCTATGCTCGTATGTTGTTGACCTGCTTTCGCACGGATACCTTCTATAGACTGATTACTTTCCCATATTGTAATGATTGGTCAAGGGAAAGGGTAATCTGCCCATGAGATGATACCTCACTCCAATCAAATATTCATTGTGTATTGTTTTGTACGTTTTATCGGATACCGAGGGGGAGATTTTTGAAACCTATATTAAAGGCCTGGGGGCTACTTACTTGCAAAGTAGCATTACTCAAGTTAAAACAGTTGGAAAACGATTATGTCATCAAGGCAGTATCCTCCTTTTTAAAACTTGTCATTAGGTTCCGGAATACGATGTAATGTATATGGTAACTAAACTTCCCCGACATTTCAAAGCCATTGTAAAGTTTGTACCTCAAATTTAACAGGTATATATATATATATGTCCAGCTTTTTCAAGTATTCGATATTAGCTACATAAATTGAATCATGTGGAGTGACACCTTGATAACCATCGGCCTTGTATGAATTGCACGCTCGCAGCCGTAGGACTTGCTTCTGACCTCTGGCGCTTGATTTTCCTGTTTGCCCGGATTGTCCTCCAAACGGAGGTTAACCATCAAAGAATAACACGTCTCAGGGCTTTTACTGCCGGGGCTGGGACTGCGAGACCCAGGGTGCCTAGCGCTATACCATCCGAGCGCACCTGGTGTCTCTTCCCGCCCCCAGCTCCCCTGTGACCATAAACGGCTCGCGGCCCCCGCTCCGCGGGAGCCGCTCGCAGCCGTAGGACTTGCTTCTGACCTCTGGCGCTTGATTTTCCTGTTTGCCCGGATTGTCCTCCAAACGGAGGTTAACCATCAAAGAACAACACGTCTCAGGGCTTTTACGGCTGGGACTGCGAGACCCAGGGTGCCTAGCGCTATACCATCCGAGCGCACCTGGTGTCTCTTCCCGCCCCCAACTCCCCATTTAGAGGACGCCCACTCCTGCGCCCGCGGGACGCACGCGGGACTCAGCCCGGGGCTAAGCCCGGACAAAGGGCGGACAGTCTAAGACAGTCCGAGACAGGACGCGACTGGACTGGGCCAAGAACTCTGTCCGAAAATAGCGTGAGTCGCACTAATTTTCATCCTATTAGTCTTTTGAACGTTGTTGCAGCATTGCGGACAATTTGAGTATATGTTTAGCTTGGGACTTTATTGTATTCCTGGATATTAAACTATTAACTTCCTAGCGGAATAACATACTAACATAAGCTGTCATGTCTAAACAAAAGAACGCTATTGCACCTAATAATACCATGGATAATTACCTTGTACAGGTTGTTGCAAAAATCAATAGCGAGAGAAGATCTTCATTGGGCCTGAGCCAGTCCCCTATTTTCCCCTTGTCTGAACCTATTAGAGGAGATTTACTGGACCTGGATACTAGTAATGATGCTCCTGTGGCTGACCAGACTAATAATGATACTTCTGTACAGAATATATCGGCAACTGCCGTGACTGAAATGATAGCTGAGGATGATCTAGATTCAGTAGAGGAACAATCCCCGCCCCCAGTGCCCGTGCCCTCACCTAGAATCACCAGAGGGAGTAATAAGGGCCAACCTAAACGAGGTGAGCTACGTTCGAGTAGAAAAAGACCTGCCTCCCCACCCAAAAAATGTGTTATAGATGAAGGAAAGGGGGAGAACGGGGGGAGTATATCCTTGGATGACGCCCAGCTCAAGAAACTAGTAAGCATGTTCGACCTAAAGTTGAAGGGCATTATTAAACCACTAGTAGCAAAAATTGATCAACTTACTGAAGAGGTTCACAGACTAGAGGGGCTTTTAAAGAAAACTATTGAGGAGGTGGGAGACATTCCGAATCAAGTGGTATGTAGAGTTGAGTCAAAAAGCGCACCTGTGAGGCCCGTGGTGGGGGGTGGTGAGAAAATAGTACCTAACCTTCCCCCTGGTCATTATCAAGAGGTTGGGGACCATGTACCATCTAAGGACGGTTCCTCGGCAAGGCTAGCGGGACAAAGTACATCGTGTCCAGAGAAAGGCCCAGTAGAGCTTATTGTAGAGTCCTCCCCCCTTGTTTTGGTTTTGGCTAATGTACCACCCCTGAAGCCTGGCCAGATGGAAACTACACCGGCCTTATTAAGTAAAGCATTACATTGGCTATCCAATAACATGGTAATATCCCCATGGGGTAAGCAGCAGCTAGCGGGGGAAATAGTCACGGCAAGAAGAGTTTATTGGATAGGGAATAGACCCCAAAAATTTTGGGGTGACTGTGTAGTGTTGCATTTCTCAGGGCCTGAAGTACTCCCTAACATCCTGCCTAACTTATTTCCCCCTCAACGTAGAACTGCAGATATAATCCCACTAACTCTTGAATTCTTTTACCCTAGAAGGGGAAATAATTTGAATTCAAGTATACTGAGGACTAAGTGGAACTTGGTGTCAAAGGGAAGGGCTAGAGGTAGCCAAACTTGCGACTGGGGTTTGAGTCTTGAAAATAGGTTCTCAGCACTATCCAATCTTAACGAATGCGATTGACTTGGTTGTGGTGAAAGCACTGAATTTTATGATTTAATAGTGCTTGAAGACTTTTGTAATACTGCTGATAAGGGCAATGTGGTTACTGCGCCCCTAGTAAGAAGGAGGGAACTACCTAATTTAAATGAAAAAGTGCTAAATAGGGAAGCCCCCGTACTGCTGAATGTGAGCAACTCGGAGAGAAATACTGGTCTTGGGCTTGTAGCCTCTTCTCTTGAAATATTAGACCATCCCTCTACTAATCTAGATCCTGAACCTGATCTGGTATCTGCAAGTCCAGACAGGCTGTCACCTACAGGGCAGGTATGTCTAACAGCAGATAAGTCAAGGTTGACTTTCCTTTCTTGGAATCTTGCCGGGATAGCTAATAAGCTGATCTCCCAAGAATGGTGCGACTTTATTGACCAACATGATATTATTTTGTTTCAGGAAACATGGTCATTGAACCCAGTTTATCGGGTTGGGTTTCTTAATTTTTATATTCCAGCTATAAAAAATCCCAAAGGGCGCCCATCTGGAGGCTTGATTTTATGGGTACGCCAATCGTTACATTGTAAAATCCAACAAAGGACCCTTCCTTCGTATGATATACTACCAGTGAACATTACATGGGCCAATGGCCAAGGGATGGCTATTTTTTAACATCTATGCCAGGGGGGTTGGGTGGGGGGGAAACATCTGGAGGAATATCTGTCCTTGACCAGGAGCTTGAGATGTTGCCAATACAGCTATCTATTATAGTAGGGGGTGATATAAATACCACTTTGAACCTCTAGGACAAGAGGACCAGTTTTTGGCCATAGATGAGGATAGCAAATGGGGAGTTCCCCAGCTTGCACTGGCTATGGTCAAGAGATGGACTGCTGTATCCATCCAAATAAAGAGTTTATGCTTAGCAAGGGGACTTAGAGCAGCAAATGGCCGCACCCCATCTGATTGTCAAGGGAATAACACATTTGATAATGGAAGGACAACCAGCCGAATAGATTACTTTCTTGTGGATATTAGGGACTGGCATAGGCTCCAAGATATGATTATAAAAAGTAGAATTGAAAGTGATCACAATCCACTCTGCATGGATTTTCAAATTAAGCCAGGGGTGAGAGAAACAAGCCTTGGGAGTGGCAAGGTGACCTTAGATATAGTTTCCACAAACAATCAGCGCCATATAAAATGGGGTAGATTGGTAGAAGACCCTAAGCAGATTGAGGATCTCAAGAGAGTGGTGGCTGAGGAAGTAAACATTTTGAAACCACATAGTGATTAACCTAAATTTCCCTGAAATTGTGGCTGAGTCTTACCCTAATTTCTTTTCTAGACTTCAGGGGTTCTTTTTGAAAACAATAGTGCAAAGTAAGGCTATGAAAAAGCCTCCTAAGCTAGGATGGTATGATCAGTCTTGTAGAATAGCCCGTCAGAATCTAGGTACTGAGCTTAGGTCTAGGAATATCATAGGAGTAAGGAAGGCCAGGGACATATATAGGTTAGCCCAAAAAAAGCTAAGAAACAGTGGGGCGAAGATCATTGGCGTGACTTGAAATCTGCTTGTGCCGCCAAAAATCACAAGCAATTTTGGGCAATCGTTAAGTGGGACAGAGGAGGGTCAGCAGAAGCACCTCAAAATAATGTTGCTAAAAATCAGTGGATAGATTTTTTTTTCAAGCCTCAATATGCCTGTAACTTAGCTGCAGATTGTTATCCCCTACCCCCACGGTCTTCTACAGCTGCCAAATATTTACTATAAAAGATGTCAGCATTGCATTAGACTGTGTGACAGGGGGAAGAGCACCAGGCATGGATGGTATCCCTGCTGATGTGTTTTTAAGGGATCGGGAATCATGGTGTCAGTACTTTTCATGGCTAGCCAACTCTGTGGCTCAGGGTGCACCAATACCCACTTCTAATTCCAGTTTTTAAAAAGGGCGACAAAACGCTACCCAGTAACTATAGACCCATCAGTCTTATAGATTCAGCACAAAAACTGATGGGTCGATTAGTGCAGAACAAGCTCCAATCTTGGATAGTTGAAAAAGATATTTTGTCTCCATATCAAGCTGGGTTCCGTCCCCTGACAAGTTCAATCGACCAGGTTTTCTATTTTATAGCCCTATATTGGAGGAATGTGACCTTGATTAATGGCCCGCTGTATGCTGTATTTGTTGACTTAAAATCAGCTTTTGATTTAGTCCCCCGGCCAAAATTATGGAGTTTACTTGCTGAAGCTGGTATAAGTCTAGAATTACTAACGCTGCTTGTTCGCTTACATGAAAACAACTTTGCTAGAATTAGGTGGGGGCACAGGGAGAAGTGACTGATCCTTTCCCTGTGGAACGTGGGGTCAGACAGGGGTGTGTCCTGGCCCCTACACTGTTTTTCCATATACATTAATGGTATTGTGGACCACCTAAGAAGGTTCCCCACCGATGCACCAGTACTAGCAGGGGCTCGTGTGCCAGTCCTCATGTTTGCGGACGATACTCTGATAGTATCACGAACTTCAAGTGGGCTTCAGAAGGCAGATAATGCTTTTGGTGAGTTTTGTCAGATCCGCGGACTAGAGTTGAATACTTCTAAGACCACGTTTATGTGTATGAACCAACGGAAGACATTCAAAGGCTCAATTACTTTTAATGGTACCCCTTTAGAGCAGGTAGAGGCTTTTACATATTTAGGAATATCCCTTCAGGGCAATATGAGATGGAATAGTCACATTGATATGGCAATCTTAAAATTCCACCAACTAGCGCTTAAGCATAGAGCCTCACTGACTAAACCAATCACACCTCCCTTAGAGATTTATAACATGAAGGTGATAAGTGCCTCACTGTATGGATCGGAGTTATGGGGATTCTCTAATTTGAAGGACTTGTCATTGGCAGAGAATAGGTTCTTGCGGTGCCTAGTTGGGGCACCACAAAGTACTCCTACTGTTCTCCTGCTGCTTGATCTTGGCAGAAAAAGTATAGAGGATCTAGCTCGCCTACGCCCTCTGTTATATTGGAGACAGATAATGACAACCCCGGAACTAGCTCATTATGCTGCCGCGCTAGCGGACATTATCAACGCTGACCGCTTCCATACCATCTTGTGGCTTAAAGAAATCCGGAGCTTATTATCCAAGCTGGATCTTGACCATCTATGGGCTAACACCAATGCATCATGTTTTCCATCAAAGTTTATCTTGAAGAAAATGTATTGGGACATGGTTAGATCATCTGCTTCTTGTATTGGATCCAACTCCAAATTAACCCGATGTTTTCTTGACATCAAAACAGTACCATCATGTGAACCCTACTGGGATACCATTGAAAAGCCGTTTGATAGAAAACTGTATTTCCAATTTAGAATTGGAACTCTTCCCTTAAACGCATTTACACAAAACTGGTCTGCAAACCGGGAAGAGAACTGCCATTATTGCAAAGATCTAACAGAGAATGTTTCCCATCTACTGTTTGGATGTCCTCTCTATGAGTGCCCATGCCGTAAATGGATAAAACCAGTGTGTCTTAACCTAGGGACGGGTAGACACACAGAGGCGCTGAGAATACTGGAAACAGATTGTACACCTTATTTTGCGATCGCTGTTGCAAAATTCTTAGGATGGGCTTGGACTATTCGCACCCATAGTTTACAATTACTTGATGCAGCCAAATGAATTATTGTAACCATGGTTTTTACATATGTTTAGTTCTTATAATAATTCTAGATGGAATATTTTATTATGTATTTGAAGTGACAGCACAAAGTGTTTAATTGTTTGTTTTAAATGTAATGATTTATATGAATTGTAGGTTTAGTATTTATTGTGTAAAGGTAGGATGTAAATTGCTTTTATGACTTGCTGTCGAATAAAGCTTTGAAATTGAATTGCACTACAGTATTTCTATTATATTGCTACATTTTTAACTGTATAGATTTCTTTTAACATTGGTTTTTGAAATGTACGCTTTTATGATTTTGTGTTTTGAAATCGAATAAAGCATAATTGAATTGAATGGAAGCTGTTATTTAAGTATTTTATGTATTTTATGTATGCTTATATGGTTGTTATCACACACCGAATAAAGCATTGAAATTGACTTGAGTCAATGAGTAATAAAAA
This sequence comes from Lissotriton vulgaris, assembly GCF_964263255.1. Taxonomy (NCBI): domain Eukaryota; kingdom Metazoa; phylum Chordata; class Amphibia; order Caudata; family Salamandridae; genus Lissotriton; species Lissotriton vulgaris. The sequence continues at coordinate 215,815 of NW_028246877.1, read as the reverse complement.
AAAAACAGGAAGAGATTCCAGCACATATACTCCGATGTCATCTTTTCTAACAGACAGAATCGCAGGTGTAGCTGTTTGGTGCATCCTGAGAGCCATTGCTTGAGAAAGGTTTCCTGGACTAGTTTGATAACTGAAAAAATATATAGAAGTGAGGAATCTGTGGGACAAAGTATCTAACAGTATGGTTTTGAAGTTGTCAAGATGGAGGAGGTTGAGAAAGGCTATTGCTGATCAAAGTATTGGTGAGCTTGTGGAGGTAGCTCTGCTGACTGCCTCAGTCTATAATCTGGGTTCCTGGAATAATATGGACATTTCATATATTGCTTCTGGAACTGACAGCAGAAGTAAAAAGACCAGAGGAAAAAGAAGTCACTCTACTCTGCATTAGGTAATTCGCCTCTTACCTTTATTCCTAACAACCTTTCCCTTTAAAAGGTATGTCTATAAGGTTTGCCACATTTTCCCTTTTGATATGGTTGTACCTCATAACTATGTGTGAAATATTGCTGTGTGTGCACAGTGCTAGGTAGTCTAAAGGAATTTTTTGGGACCCATAGTCTCTTGGGCTTCCTATCTGGTAGTATGTTGTAGGATGTGAAGAAAAATCCCTAGGGTCTGTTGACAGCTAGCACCTGTGTGTCATCCTGTTTATGCACAGCAGGGTGGCAACTACATTTTTTATAACTCCCTAAAAAGAATTACATGGTTTTGTTGGGGGGCCACGTGGGTACTGTAAGACACCCAACTCAAAGACCCAATGTTCAGATCCTATTGAACATATGCATCACACTTGGTTGTGGAGATTTTGCAATCTTTAGTCAACCCTTTCCTCAGATGCGTTTTTTTGTGTGAATTTTATACGACTCCAGTTGTGTCTGAATGAGTTTTTTAATTTGTCTATTTGATGTATGTAAATGTTTTTTCTCCGGGGGTTATTTGTTCAACAATATATTGTATGTACTCCTGAATTGTATGTGGAAATACTGTTGACTGTTATCTACAAATTTCTACACAGAAATTTTTTTTTACGAGAAAAAAAGAAAGAAATTAATTATATCTGAATATACAAAGAAGTCTCATTTCTACTTTATTTCAGTTCATCATAAAACCATAGAAGTCACATAAAATACATATCATGCCGGCATATATAGAGGGAAATTGAATGAGAATAAACAACTCTATTTAGTTAAAAAAAAAGGCAATCATGATTGATAGTACATTAACACACCAACCAAAAATAAATTCCATTTAAAATCTTTAAATAACTAAAAAATCTAGACATAGATATTTACAATAATTCATTAGATCAACAAAAAAACTTGATTTCTACAGGGCATATTATTTCCAGCAGTCCACACAATTCCATTTAAGTATTTTTTGCAATTTGGGCCATAAGTTTAAGCTAATGAGTACGTAAAGTAATACCATTTATATTAAAATCATTTATTGTTGTACTCCTTCTTCCCCATCAGTAATTATTAACGTGTTAACCTTAGGAACATAAGTTCATTTAGAATTTAAGTCCCACTTTAGATCTTATGAGACTCACGTTAAATAAAAACCTACTTATGCTAAAAACAATTTTTTGGGATGTATCAGTTTTCAATATTCTTTCTGCCTCTGTGCATATTATAATGTTCAAGTTAAGGCAAATTGGTTTGATCCATTTATTCCTTGCTTTGCCATATGCACTGCAGAAGAATAAAACAAGCAAATCGTTCTCTTTTGATGCATTCTTACATAGTTCGCACCAATCATTGTTGCTTTAATTCCTGTTTACTGCCCAATTAGATGAATTTGCATTAATGTTTAGTACACCATACCTAAACTTCATATATAGGGCTTTAGCCAATGGAGGACGTATCTCATCCATAAATATTTTAAAGCTGGCTGTTTCCTTATATAAAAGAAACGTTGATGTCAATATACCATTATCTGCACCACACATCAAGGTATTTTGGATGTAGGACCAAAAAGTGGCTTTTAGGAGTGTTTTACTACACCCAGACAATTGTGTCGGTGCTTCCCAAAAATGTTTGAGACCTAGTTCTTTGAACCAGAAGTAAATATGTTTTACCCACGAAGTACCCCTACCTTTGTCGATTTCTAAAATCTCTTTGAGGCCCTCTTTGCAACTGGACAATTCAGAGGTTGTCCAGAGTCGCACCCAAAGTAAAAGGGGTCTTAATACTGCGTGGTAATCCAAACGTTTGATATTCAAGTCCATCAGAATGGGTATCAGTGGTATTCTAACTGGCAACCCTAACCCCCTCCTTATGAACTTATTTTCTCTCAGTTCAAAGGTCTTTTTGCAATGTGGTCCCCATATTTCGCCACCGTATAATGCAGCTGCTTGTACTTTGTACTTATACACTTCCAGGGCAGGAATCATTACTTTTGAGGTGCTAGCCCCATGCATCTCTATTATTGGTAACGAAATTTGAACTTGAGCAATTTAATTTTTTTCCAGCAACTGTTTCCAGGACAACTGTGCATCCAACGTTATCCCTAAATAATTAAAACAGTGTATGTACTCTAGCTTTTGGCCCCTAATAGATCAATTCTGCTTAAAGGTCTTGTGTGGGTTTATGGCCATGTACTTTGTTTTGCCGAAATTTATATCAAGGCCCTTTTCATTGCAATATATATCAAATAAATTCAGCATAGGATTGTAGACCTTTAGGGGTTTGGGATATCAGAATGGTGTCGTCAGCAAATAAAAGTGCTGGCATTGGATCCCCCCCAGCTTAGGAGAATCATGTGCACAGCCCAATAAATAACTAGGGATGTCATTAACATAGAGAGAAAAAATGTAGGTGCCAACACACACCCTTGACGTACACCCCGTCTGACAGGAATTGCTTCTGTTAATTCGCCCCTGGGCCCCATCTCACTTTTGAGAAATTGTCCTTGTGGAGTCTTATTATTTGGTTCAATATCTAGATGGGAACACCCTGTTTTTTAAGCAGTCCCAGAGCAAATTTCGAGGCACAAGATCAAATGCTGCCTTAAGGTCTATAAAAGCTACATATAAATGGCCCTTTCTTATATTTATAAATTTCCAGCATAATCATAAGAATCTAAAATCCTGGTTGATTGTGCTCGTTTTTATTCTAAATCCCGCCTGGAATTTAGAGATCACCTTATTTTCATCGAGCCAATCATTTAATCTCCCTAAAATATGTCTGGAATACATTTTTTGTAAAATATCGATTAAACTGATGGTCGATAATTTCCGGGATCGTCACAATTACCTTTCTTAAAAATAGTGACAATTTACGCCCCTTTCCATGTTTCCGGTATCTGCGAACCACCCGCTATTGTATTACAAAGATAATTAATATAAGGATCCCAAACACTGTCGTCATGTTTTAATAAATCCCCCGGGATTTTGTCAGGCCCAGGGGCTTTGCCTGGTTTGACAGCTCTTATTGCTAATAGTGTTTCTTCCAGGCTAAAGTGCAGAGTATTTGTATTTGGGATAAGAACCATTAATGTTGGGCCCGGTAATTCGACCATTTGGTTGTCGGCATAAAGTTTAGAAAAATGTTTCTCCAAAGCATTTGCATCTAAGAAAAGGTCCTTAGTATCCCTACTTGTCTTACTACCCTTGGCTATTATACGCCAGAACCCTCCGTGGTCTTTAGATTTGGCCGCTTCAATTAATGCTGTTCAAGTGTCGTCCTCCCACTCTTTCTTTGTTCTTGGACTTGCTTATATTTAATTCTCTTTATTCTCGTATCTATAACATTATTCTTTTTTATTGCCAGTAGGAGATCAGCTTTTGCCTCTCTACACTCCTTATTATACCAAGGATTGGCACCTGTTTTTGCTCCTGCTCCTACTCCGCCTTGTACTCCTGGTATTTTACTTAATATAGGTACCAGTGCTTCCTGCAACTGAGAATGTGTGGTCATTATCGGAAATACCACTTCTGAGACGTCTAGATGTGTCTGGATAATATCGGAGTTATATATTTGTTACATGGACTCCACATTGCCTAATATATTCGGCCACTTTAAGGCACGACGATTGTTACTTACCATGCTACCATCAGCTAGAGGCATTGTTTCCTCGTTATTTTGAACGTTACCAATAAAGAGGTCTGGTTTTACTGACAAGTGCAAGGTCACTGTCAGATCTAGCCTCCATCGTCATATCTAATATATTTGGCCAACAATTAACTGATGCTAAAATATAATCAATACAACTTCTATAGATGCCTCTGGAAAAGGTAGGGGTATTAGGTTTATCTGAAAGTAAACGGCTGTTACAGGCTCTAAGCCTGTACTCTGTTATTAGTTTCATTATCTGAGCAACTAGTACAGTGCATGGCACTGGCGGACTACTTTGCAGGACAGGAATATTATGGGCAATGTCCTCATCTTCAAATAAATTGCCGAACCCCACTACCGGTTCGAACTTGCAGTTAAAGTCTCCTCCAATGATTACCATTGCAGTTGGCTCTATTGAGTTCAAAAAGGTGTCCAGATAATTTATTATAATAGATTCCTTTGTATTTGGGCCTGGCCTGTTGTAAGCATTGATTAAATATGTAAGATTATTTCCCAGTGTTTTTATTTTTACGACAGCCAAATCCTCAGATGGTATGTGTAGTGCTACAGATTCTATTTTGAGGGTTATCCTGATCCATATAGTGAGGTCCCCCGAGGCCCTTCCCCTCGTTGAAGGAATCGCTGTTACATTGAAAGTCTTATACTCTACCCTATGCAGGGAGTCCAAGGCCCATGTCTCTTGTAAGAGTAGTATGTCACTATTTTCCATATACTCCATCCAATCGGCGTCTCTAAGGTTCCTATTTAATCCTGCTACATTCCAGGATGTTAGTCTTAAGGCTTTATTAGATTTTATATTTAACCTTCCATTACTGTTATTTAAATCAGGGGGGGGCATTTGGGGGTATAGATAATGTCAGTTCTTGCTCCTCATCCCCAACACTTATGCTCAACCTACGTATGTTACAATCTGCTGTGTTCCCCAGTCCCTCCTCTTGGCACTGCGTATTAATATTAGATGTTTCTCTCCTACTTCTATTTATTGTATATTTTCCTTCCCAGAGATTTCCACTGACAACCTCAATTGGTTGTCATTCTACTGCATCTAGTGTGGATAAAGCTTGAAATCTATTTGAAAATATTATTGGGGCATCCCGAGAATCTGTTGGGCTTGGGTTAGGTTTATAAAAATAACCCAGTGGGAGAGCACTTATGCTGGTATTTTGTAAAAAGGTTTCCTCTCTGGTTCAAGAGAGATCTAACCAGCTGTGGTTGAAGGAAGTTTACTATTATGCAATCTCCGTCTATATTTTTGATGGAATCACCAACCCACCCTACTCTTCGAACCATCAACATTTCATTAATATGTCTGTGGCTAAATGTTTTATGTTTTGTAAGCCAATCTGCAGTTTTATTTCGTAGGGTCATCCATGATTCATTTTGTCCTATTTTAGCTCTGGAATCCCTACTAAAATTAGCACATATGGGCATGCGGCCGGAGGCAAACCTATAGCATTAGAACTTGGAGCCAAAGAACTATCTTTTAAGTTTTTGGTTCTGTCTAGCCCTACCCTTTTTATAGGTTGATTTAGAGTTCCATTACCATTCAGATCATTTATTCCTCTCATGTCGGCCTCGCTATTCTGTGCCTGAAACCATGAGCTCATTTCCCTATTTCCACTTCTTGTTATCATTTCATGAGCAAAGGTTTCTGTAGACCCAATGTTCTTTCCGGTGAGACACAGTGGGCGAGGTTCACCTAAATTCTTTAAATTTCCTCTACCTTCAACAAAACAGGGAATGCTTCTATCTACTTTCTCTTTCATGTCGCCTACAATTGTTGTTAACTGATCTTACTTTTGCTCCATGAAGTCCGATCTTTTATCAATTAAACCGCTTATCTGGGTTAAGATCATTTTTAATGCTGTCCTTAAAATCCCACTAATTGCTCCTTTAAAATCTTCAAATTTTCCATGATCTGTTTCACTAATCAATGTGAGATCTGCTTCTGTCTGTGTACTACACGTTTTCAACAACTCCCCTGATAGTTCCTCTATTTGTTGTTTTGTTTGCGAATTTGACCTTAGACCCTTTTTTTTCTTGAATTCTAAATCCCCCTGTGCGTGTTTTTGTCTTGCTCCGGGGGCCCTTCCCTTAGCCTTGTCTGTTTGTTTTGCGGGTCGTGGTCCATTTCCGCTATTTGAACTAGTGTCATTGACAGATGCTAAGTTTGGAGATAATGAAATCGAAGTTTCAGGTCCGTTGTGGCTTGTTATCCTTCTTGATAGTGGTATATTTATTTCTCTTTGGATTGGAAACAGTGTGGGATCAAGGGATAACCGTCTCTCTGTCAGCTGAATTTAATGGGACAGCAGGGACTCTGCTCTAATAAAAAAGCATCTAAGGTGCCTGCTACACCTTTAAGTTTATCCATTCTCACGGTCTGCTAGCTGTCTATGATGCCATAAGGGTTATAATACGGGACACACCGCACAAAAATGGATAACCTAGCCGACCAACCTCGTGATGAGGTATCGTCCGCCCTACCTGTTAAGGCCTATTTGCTATAATGACCAGAGGACTGTAGCTAGATCTTCTCACCAGCCTGTAGTGTATCCCACTTTAAATTGCACCCCCGATGTCTAATTAGACTAGTAGCAGATTACAACCGTAAGCAATCCACAGTCCAACAATCCTTGGAGATTTGGGTCTTATATGTCCCAGGTCAAAGGCAGTTCAAAAGCATTAGAAATGTCCACCCCAGCACGGCGTCCTAGAGCAATTCAACCAGTCATTTAGGATCTATCAAAATGTCTTACCCATTTACGCCTTGGGAAATTGGTTTCCGAGTGCCAAAGAGGGTGGCCCTGCCCAGCCTCCTGAGGCCCCTGGCGTGCCCAGACGGGCCCGCCTTGGGCCCGGGCTTCGCCCGGCCACGCCCGCAAGCGTCCCACTCTGAGGGAGCCCTCGGGCGTTTTTAAAGCGCCTCCTGGCGCTTAGCCTTGGCCCGGTGGAGGGCGCCACTACAGGACGCTGGGAGATGCAGTCCCCTTCACTAGAAGATCGATGCAGTCCCCCCGGGACTGTTTAGCCGGACAGACAAGGCAGGAGATGTTGGCCAAAGACCAGAAGTGGCAGCAAAAGAGTTACGAGGGACAAAGAAGTCAAATAAACAATGATGATAAAATATATATTTTGCTAGTCTTGTTGACATGATTTAATTGTCTATCGAGCTCATGCTGAACTCAGTTGTAGTGACCTGACAAGTAGGGACCGAGGACACTAGGACCCTGTGGGTCATGAGGGAGGTGACCAGGTCACCGGACACCACATCCGATCAGGGGACAGGAAGAGGACAGTATAGCTACGACCAAGGAAGAGGACAGACGTGCCATGACCCACTCCCCACTCGGCAAATAAAAGAAGATACAATCACATACCTGTTGTCCTGTGTTCTATGCGCTATAGGCGACCAGCAAAGATACGACATCTGGCGACGAAGGTACCTGACGAATTCACAAGTGCAGGAAGTCGGACGAAACGCGAAACGGCGAAAGAAAGACGTGAGGAGCTACACGGGAGCCCACCCCGACAGCGTCCAACGAAACCATCTGAGCGCGGTAAGGAGCGTTCAATAACCAGCGCTAGTGCCCGTAATTGGAAGCGCGAGGTCCTCGCGCTTGAAAATCAAAGCGCGAGGTCTCGCGAGAGGGGCACATCTGGGCGGCCATTACACGGTCAGGCAAAGAAGGCCAATCAGGACATTGAAGCACCGCGGCGGCCATATTAGAAACAGGCAACGCGAGATTTCGATCGTGAAATCTCGTGTGAACACGGCGGCCATTTTGAGTTGAGACACTGAAGGAAAGTACCATTGAAACTGACTGGCGGCCATTTTAAAGACAGGCAGAATCGAAGAATAAGCAGAACACAGGGGAAATCAAGAAGAAAAATAATAGAAGGCACAAAAAGAGCTCCACAGTAACAAGAATTAACAGAGCGGCCATTTCAGAGTTAAACAAAAGAATAAAAGAAGCAGAAAAAGACAATAAAAGGACAAGAACAACCAAAAGAAAAAGGACAAGAAAAGCCTAGAAAAGGCTAAAACAAAGTAAAATAAAAAGAAGAAGAAGAAAAAGGGAAATAAAGGAGACACAAGAGAAAAGAAACTAGAAAAGGTTAAAATAAAGTAAAACAAAAGAAGAAGAAGAAGAAAAGGGAAACACAAGAGACAAAAGAGGAAAGAAGAAAAAGGTGAACAAAAGAAGAACGAGCAGATAAAGGGAAGAAGGCAAGAATGGCAGATCCAAAGCCCAGCGCACAATACAGGAGACCACTACCGTTCAACTTATCGGAGCCACAAACAGGAATAAGGTGGGAGAAGTGGATCAGACGGTTTGAAAGATATATGGAAGCGACAGATGTAACAGATGTAAAGAGACTAGGGTTACTGCTGAACTTAGCAGGGGATGACGTCGAAGAGCTTCTGGTGACACTGCCTACCGAAGAAACAAAAACATATGAACAATTAAAAAAGTGCCTAACAGCCAAATTCGACCCACAACGAAACATTGACTTTGAACGATATACATTTACCATTGCGTGTCAACAAGTAGGCGAAACACTAGATGACTTCGCGACAAGGCTGAGAAAATTGGTGACACATTGTTAGTTTGACAAATTTGATAACGAGCAAGCAATAAGTCTACGGATCATAGAAGGCTGTCGCGACACAGGATTCAGGGCGAGAATACTCAAGGAACCGATCTCATTGGAGAACATCTTGTCACTAGCGAGAGCAGAGGCGAGAGCAACGGAACATGCCAAGGAAATGGAAAGAGGGAAGAACGTTGAAATCGAAAACGCACACTTTACGACAAACAGATATCGCACAGGCCGATGGAAGAATGACTGGAGGGAACAAAAAGAGAGGAGACAACCTGAAGGAACATGCTACAAGTGCGGAATGGAATTTCCACACAGAGGCCCATGCCCAGCGTTTGGCCAGACGTGCAGAAGATGTGGTGGAAGAAATCACTACGCCAGTATGTGCCAAGGTGCACAATTCAGAGACGACAGGGGAAGAACAGGAAGACAACAGGAGTCTACAACAAGATACGTTAGGTATGTCTACAACGAAAGGAGAAGTTCATCACGAGGGTCAGGCGAAGAAGAGGAAGAAGAGAAAGTGGAAAGACTATACCACATGTCAGAGGTGCACACAGAGCGGAGCGAGGAAGACGAAGCAAGAGAAACACTACACCCAGCGGACAAAAGCACCATAGGAAAGACGGACAACAGCACTGCTCAAACGATGGGCTTTATAACGATGACATACGAAAAAGACAAAAGACATACTGAGAGCAAGCGAAGAGAAGACACAGGGACCAAAGAAAGAGGAAGAGAACAAAAAAGAATGATTGAGGGAACAAACACAACAAAGGGTGGCAGTAGAAAGAGAGGAGCCAGAAGCAAAACGGAGAGCAGAGAACAACGATCGAGACGAAGAGAGGCTGGCAAACGGAGAGCAGACGGAGGACAACTGAAAAGCAGAAGCAAAGCTGATGGCAGAAAACAACGACCAACGAGGGGATGCAAGGGGACAAAGAGACTACGTAGAAAAACGTAGGAGTCAGAGACTGGGGAGGAGGGTCGACGAGACTTACGGTCTCTCTCCCTCTCGAAGAAAGAGGAAGAGAACAAAAAAGAATGATTGAGGGAACAAACACAACAAAGGGAGGCAGTAGAAAGAGAGGAGCCAGAAGCAAAACGGAGAGCCGAGAACAACGATCGAGACGAAGAGAGGCTGGCAAACGGAGAGCAGACGGAGGACAACTGAAAAGCAGAAGCAAAGCTGATGGCAGTAAACAACGATCTCTCTCTCTCTCTCTCTCTCTCTCTCTCTCTCTCTCTCTCTCTCTCTCTCTCTCTCTCTCTCTCTCTCTCTCTCTCTCTCTCTCTCTCTCTCTCTCTCTCTCTCTCTCTCTCTCTCTCTCTCTCTCTCTCTCTCTCTCTCTCTCTCTCTCTCTCTCTCTCTCTCTCTCTCTCTCTCTCTCTCTCTCTCTCTCTCTCCCTCTCCCTTTTTCTTTTCTCACCACAACAATAAGCAAATGGGGTCAAGGGTTGAAGGGGCGGAAATGATCAAGAGAACCGTATCATAAACATTTGTTTGCAACAAAGGGGGAGATGTAGTGACCTGACAAGTAGGTACCGAGGACACTAGGACCCTGTGGGTCATGAGGGAGGTGACCAGGTCACCGGACACCACATCCGGTCAGGGGACAGGAAGAGGACAGTATAGCGACAACCAAGGAAGAGGACAGACGTGCCATGACCCGCTCCCCACTCGGCAAATAAAAGAAGATACAATCACATACCTGTTGTCCTGTGTTCTATGCGCTATAGACGACCAGCAAAGATACGACATCAGTCTGTGACAAAAGAAATACAGGTCTAGAGGAAGCTCCTTATTGTATCAAAGTGAAAGTCAAAGAGAGCCACAAAGCAAGCACACTTCTGTGACACTGATTCATCTTGAAAATCATCTACACTTTTCTTGGTTGATATTAAAATATCATCTGTTAATGGTGGCTTTGCTGCATCTATTTTAGTGTAAACCAATGCTGATACCTGCACTGTTACCGGAGCCTCTGCATCCACTGGTGTGGTTTTAACGGATATCATCAACTTTTGCTCTTGCAGCACCAAAGCCTCTGCATCCAGAACCAAGAAAAGTGCCAAGTAACAAATGGGCATTTGAGTGGAGTGACTGGAGCTACTAACATTATTGGAATAGATTTAAAGATGTACCAGAGGATGTGTGTGCCATCATGAACGTATCTAACAGTGGAATGCTTTCACTTGAAAAGAAATCTGTTCAAGAGGGTACAAAAATGATTTTACGTCGAGTTTCTCCAAGAAAAAAACCCCAAGGCCTCTGTGGATAGAGTCCAGTTGCATAGATACAGACCCTTACCACTCCTAAAAGAAGGCAACAACATTTCATTTTTTTGTTTTTAATGCCCTTTTTTATGAGCGAAAGAAGCTTTCACCTGAAGGAATCCCCGTTTCTGGGGGATGTTGACTTACCTTTGATGGAGTTTTTTGGTTTTTGGTAGACACATTGAACATACAGTTATAACTTCTGCAGAGGAAGATAAAAAAGATAGAGGAGAAGATGAAGAAAGTGCTGAGAAAAGGAGAAATAATTGTAAGAGATATGGCATGTGTGATCGGTCTTCTGTCATCGTCCATTCAGGCAGTATGTCCAGGTCTCTTTCATTACAGGACCCTGCAGAGGTTGAAGAGAACTGCTTTGGCAGGATCTTTATGGTACGGGGACAGTATGGCACTGTCTATGGAAGCAAAGGAAGAGTTGAAATGGTGGATGGAGAACTTGGAAGCATGGAATGGGCTTGAAATTTTTGGCAGAAGACCAGATTTAATTCTGGTAACAGATGCCAGTTTATCAAGGTTGGGGGGAAACTTGCTTGGAACAAGAGACTGGTGGTGTTGGACTTGGCCCTTTTTGCAGGGCCATCCCAGAACTTTTGGCCTTCCTCTTGTATTTTTTCTGGCCTGTTGTTGGTAGGTTTATGACTCTGGGTACTTTACCACTGCTGATCATGAGCTAAAGAGCTTGTGCTATCTCTAGTAAACTAGGTAAGATTGGTCTACACCTGTTTGGTATATTTAATTTACTGTACGTCCCTTGTACAGAGGTATCCCATATACCCAGGGCCTGTAAATTAAATGCTACTAGCAGACTAGCATGCTGCTTATGCCACCCACAAATATAACCTTTCAAACCTGTTTCAGGCCTCTGCCTCTGCAGGGCCTGCACGTGCAGTTTACTTCTACCATGACGTGGCATGAAATGTGGTTGCCACATCTGCATCTCTCTTTTCACTACATATAAGTCCCCTAAGGTAGGCCCTCACCAGCCCTATGGGCAGGGCGCTGTGTAGGTTAAAGGTAGAGGAAATCAATGAGAGAGATAGGGTATTCTGCACGGGAATACTCCTGGTCCCCTTAATCAATATCGCTAAACAAAAGGAGGAGTACACCCTGGAGGCACCTCAATGCCTCAGTCTAAGAGATAGAGGTGCACAAAAAGGACAAATTTGTCCTTTGTTAGAAGACTCCTCACTCACCAACCTCGTTGGTGACATGCTTCATCATCGGGGTCCCACTCGGATAGCCGAATGCCTTCCGGGTGTGCTGCGACACCTAAATACAGTGGAGCGGGCTGCTTTTCTTTTTTATGTGTATTTGAATAGAACAGTGGTTTAAAAGTTGACCAGTTTAAAACTCTCTATTAAAGATTCTTTATTCTGGAGTAACTAGGCCACATTAAAAATTAGTGTGATACCATGCCAGGTTAGGTTGGCCTGCGGTATCAAAAGGGAAGTGAAGAATAAAAATGGTCTACATGTTTCAACCACATGAATGACTCTCAGGTTTTCGTCAGGACCAATGATGGTAGCCAGGGCGGTCTACACACGCTAAGGTGTATCCTACCCTTGGCTACTGTGAAACCCCACTTAATACTCAGAGTGGTGGTGTGTGTTTCCCTTCCTGGATTCTAGAAAGGAAAAGCCTGTGAAGACAAAAAACAATTGCAAAGCATAATCCATTAAATACAAAGTGTTTTCAGGTGCTCCTCTCATTCCACATCCAGTGCTCAGAAAACATTGGATGTATCCAGTGACTCTCAACCGGTCGCGCAAGATGTGTCACTGGAAGGCTACGGCACCATAGAAACGAAACTCAACAGGGCTAGCAGTTGCCTGTAATATTGTATTTCAACCCACTCAAAAAGAGGTGTGTGCATTCTCACAGAACTCGCCGTGGTACACATATCCAGAACAGGCGGTGCTGTCATGGCAGGTTATGCTTGTCACTGTCAAGCATACATTCATTATTTCATACCTTGTTTAGTGGATGTCTAGGCGCGCCCTCCACTAAGTGAGGGCGTGATTAAAAACAAGCATCAATACATTTGGACACATTCAGGACAAACACAGGTGTCGAGAACACAAGGGCACATTTGCGGCACTAAGATAGCGTGCCTCATGGGCGCCGGGGTCTGGAGGCTTATTCCTTACACGATCTAAGTGTAAGAATGAGAGAAGTTAGAACGGAGGGCAGGGGTGGAGGGACAGACTTAGCGGTGTCATATCAGATTCAGGAGAAAGGAGGGATAGGGGAAAGGGAAAAGGTCTATTTTGGAAGAACAGAGTTCCACTGAATATTATCGTTAAGTCCATTTTTATGTGTGGAGAGCCTGTGTATACAGCGTTGTTCTTTCTCGAATAGGCGTTGTTGTAGTCTCTCCCCTGTTTTTATTTGCTCTATGACAGTCCACCTCATGTCATTAGGAGTGTGGTTCATCAAGAGGAAATGTTCGGTGAGTTTGATATTGTAAGCCTCTACACCAGTATTCCCCAGGATGATACTCTGGAAGTACTCAAGAGAGCTCTGGATGAGACCGAATGGACATTTCGGACACCTAAGAACTTCATTCTGGAATGCGCCAGATTGGCTTTGAAGAGGAACTTTTTTGAATTTGAGGGAGCGCTCTACCTCCAAACAGGGGGTACTTCAATGGGTAGTACTTTTGCCCCAAGCGTGGCAGGACTGTACATTTTTGATTTTTGAGCAAAAATACATACTGAACTAACAAAACCCATTCTTACCCCACATCATCTTCTGGCAAATATATATTGATGATGTCCTTGCCATTTGTCAAGGACCGGAAGACACTCTGCATTTTTCCAGTGGATCAACGCATGTGATCAAAACTTGAAGTTCACCCACACCAAAGATCAAAACACCATGGTCTTTCTGGATGTTGTGATCACCAAGGAAAATGGGCGCCTGGAAACAAGAACCCATTACAAACCAAGGGCCAAGAACAACTTACTAAGAAATGAAAGTTTCCATCCCAGACCGTTGAGTGAAAATCTGCCCTATGGACAATACCTAAGGATACGCCGCAACTGCAGTAAGATCACAGACTACCGCAAGCAGGCAATAGATCTTACGAACAAACTGAAGGAGAGAGGGTACCTGGAAAGAATCCTCACAAAATGCCTGAAAAGAGCGCGCAACCAACCCAGAGCGGCACTTTTGGAGAACAAAATAAGATCTGAGGATGAAATACCTTTGACTTGCGTAACAACATACAGTATAGCATCTAATCTGGTCACTAAGTCTAGCAACAAACATTGGAATATTCTGAATACAGGAAATTTGAAGTGGGAGAAACCACTTTTTTCCTTCAGGAAAGCCAGAAGCATAAAAGACGCGGTTGTGAATACACGCCCAAAAATAACCTCCCAAGAAAAAACAGCAACTGTCTTAAATGCTTGGGGTTTACCAGACATCACAGGACATTATAAGTGTGGCAATTGCAGTGTCTGTCACCTTACAGAGAACACAAAGACACTGGCACTAAAATCTGGGAAAGTATGGACCTTGCAAGCGAACACTAATTGTAACAGTACCAATGTTGTCTACAGGATCGTATGCCCATGCAATCTCCAATACGTGGGAATGACCAGTAGAAAAAATAAACAAAGAATCTGTGAACATCGGAGTACAATTAGGTGTAAAAAAGAAATTACTAAACTCACCGAACATTTCCTCTTGATGAACCACACACCTAATGACATGAGGTGGACTGTCATAGAGCAAATAAAAACAGGAGAGAGACTACAACTAAGCCTATTCGAGAAAGAACAACTCTGGATATACACGCTCTCCACGCATAAAATTGGACTAAACGATAATATTCAGTGGAACTCTGTTCTTCCAAAATAGACCTTTTCCCTTTCCCTATCCCTCGTTTCTCCTGAAACCTGAATCTGATATGACACCAGACACTGTGGATGTCTAGTGGCAACGTCTGATAATTCCCCTAACATGCTGTGGATGTTTGTCACACTGAATGTAGAGTTTGGTGTAAGAGCACTGCTCTCACTTTGCCATTTCATTCATTGGCTTCACCAACCATCAGGGAATCTCAATCCATAGCGACCTGTATGTAGGCTAGCGCTACTTTCTAGCGGGGCACTTAGGATATTAGACTTTCATTTTTGTCCGCATTTTCCCTGTCCCTGTACACCCCCAGGAAAGTTTTCTTAATATTCTGCACTGACAGCCTCATCCCTGGCTTTATGCCTTCTCTGCCGAACAGCAATTGAGGCAGTGTGACCCCGAGAGGCTTTGTTGCTGTTATAGGCACCTTCGTCCCGTGTTAGGGGGCGTTTTGTTTACAGCAACACCTTCCAGTCTCTAGCGTCACTAGTGAGGTTAGACGCCCCAGCGTGTTCAGCGATCACACCCCCTCGCGTCACCTCACTATGCACATCATCGTCTCTTACAACAGGGCTTCCTCCTTCTGCTTATAGTTATATGCTCCATCTCCTAGCGTCCTTAGTAATGGCACACCGCGTTCGGCGATCACGCCCCCTCGCGTCACCTAATTGTGCACGTCACCACTAGTGCCCGCACAGCCACGCCCCTCACGCTGCTACCCGGAAATGTCAGCTACTTAGCAACACGTAAAGCCTTCCATAGCAGTCCACGGGGCACTGATGCGGGTTAGGCGGAACAGCCGCTCCCGGTTCCAGACACAGTAAGTTTTCAGATTCCAAGCGGGTGGGCACCGCTAAGTCTGTCCCTCCACCCCCTGCCCTCAGTTCTAATTTCTCTCATTCTTACACTTAGATCGTGTAAGGAACAAGCCTCCAGACCCCGGCACCCATGAGGCACGCTATCTTAGTGCCGTAAGTAAGCCTAGCGCCCCCGCTTTTTGTGTTCTCGACACCTGTGTTTGTCCTGCATGTGTTTAACTTTATTGATGGTCGTTTTTGATCACACCCTTACTTAGCAGAGTGCGAGCGTAGACAACCATGAAACAAGGTATGAAATAACGTATGTATGCTTGACCATTGCCAAGCATAACTTGCCATGACAGCACTGCCTGTTCTAGATATGTGCACCACGGCGAGTTCTGTGAGAATGCACACACACACACACACCTCTGTTTGAGTGGGTTGAAATACAATATTACAGGCAACTGCTGGCCCTGTTGAGTTTCATTTCTATGGTGCCGTAGCCTTCCAGTGACACATCTGGCATGACCGGCTGAGAGTCACTGGATACATCCAATGTTTTATGAGCACTGGATGTGGAATGAGAGGAGCACGTTAAAAAGCTTTGTATTTAATGGATTAAGCTTTGCGATTGTTTTTTGTCTTCACAGGCTTTTCCTTTCTAGAATCCAGTAAAGGAAACACACACCACCACTATAAATACTAAGTGGGGTTTCACAGTAGCCATGGGTAGGGTGCATCTTAGCATGTGTAGGCCGCCCTGGCTACCATCAATGGTCCTGACATAAACCTGAGAGTCATTCATGAGGTTGAAACATTTAGACCATTTTTATTCTTCATTTCACTTTTTATTCCGCAGGCCAACCTAACCTGGCATGGTATCCCACTAATTTTTAATGTTGCCTAGTTACTCCAGAATAAAGAATCTTTAATATAGAGTTTTAAAGTGGACAACTTTTAAACCACTGTTCTATTTACTTACAGATAAAATAGAAAAACAACCCGCTCCACTGTAGTCAGGTGTTGCAGCACACCGGGATGGCATTCGGCTATCCGGGTCAGACCCAGATGATGAAGCATGTCACCAACTAGGTTGGTGAGTGAGGGGTCTTCTAACAAAGGATGAATTTGTCCTTTTTGTGCACCTCTATATCTTCGACTGAGGCATTGAGGTCCCTCTAGGTTAAAGGTTGGACATGTGCTTGCTAGTGACAAATATCCTATTTAGTTTCTCACTGCTGTGAGGCTGTCCTCCCATAGGATTGTATTGGGAATTACCGGATATGTGTTTCAGTGGTAATTTCTGACATGAGAGTGTTAGCGTAACCATGTTTGGTGTGTTTGGAATAGAGGTGATAAATCCTGCTTATTGGTAAAAGAGAATTCATTATTTCTAATTTAGAAATGACACTTTTCAAAAGTGGGAATTTCTGTGTGCTTAGGTGTTTTTATGCACTGCCTGGATGTGTAGTGACCGTCTGGTTTTGATTGACCGGAGAGAGGGGTTGTGCATTCCCCCTTGACAGTCAAAATGGGGGTTTAGGTGTGTCCTGCCTTTCCTGGGTGACTCAGTACTAGGCTGAATAGACCTTGGCTGAATTTAGAGTAACAGGAGGGCTTTCCCTTGCACCTGAATATCAGCCGAGGCCTGTGGAGGGAGTTCGGTGGGGCAGGGAGGTGGTGCTGGGGAATGGGCAGGGTGGAGGGTGGTAAACAAAGGAATATGGATAATTGCAGGTAAGTAAACAATTTAATAAATAAAACAAATTTCGTAGCGCGCGCTGCATTGCATTTTGCGATGCAGGGTGCGCTACGAAATTCGTTTTACTTATTACTTTTACTTGAAACTTGCTTTGCAAACTTTCAGTCAACAAAATGGCCAACGAAAATTATCCCGGGGCCAGTGGAGCTACAGGCGACAACGCCATACAAGCTTTAAACATTACAGGTCTCCAAGAGACCAACGAGGATGCTATAAGCATTACAGAAACTTTAAGAAAAGCCATCACTATAAAACTTATACGAAATGGTGGTAGGGTCGTTTTTGTGATAGAGACACACGAATATCACCAAACAGAGGTATTCTATGCTTGGATAATATTCCCTGAAGCAGATCCAAGAACAAAAGTGTTTCACTTCTACAAAGAAGATGAACCACCAGAGGAATACATTCCTTTCGAGGACATTGAAATTCCACTAGCATACCAAGAGCATGTGCTCTGGTTTAAAGGCGCCCTAAAACATATAAATCACATTACCAGGCTCGGTCCACTGGGTAGACCAGGAGCAACATGGCTAGCTTTAGCCAACTACAGACCTGACCCTGACATTGAAGCAATGTCAGACGACGAATTACTAAGTAATATACAAAGATTAGTAGAATTACACAGTTAAAGGTCTTTAATAAAAACACTCCTGCTCCTCCTAAAAAGAAGTGGCAGAGTACTAAACAAACTTCTAAAGAGAAGCATTCTCAATCCCGAGGTAGGTCTCCTCAAAAGGAGCCCTCTGAAAGGAGCTATAACCTCAGGAATAGGGATAATTTGAGAACACCTGATAGATATCAAGATACTGATACACGTCCCTCTCATACCTTTCAGACTTCATCACAGAAATCCAAAAGAAGAGGACGGTCAGAAAACAAAGAAGAACGTGTGAAGTCCAAAGACGATCAACACGTTCCAAAAATTAAGAAGACTCAATTCACTAAGAAAGAAGGTAGCAGGTCTAAAAATCAGACATTCCAAGGATCTTGAGGACATAACTCAAGAACGGGGAATGGGCTCAAACAATGTTGGACAGCGCAGCAGAAGTCACCATAGCTCGCAAGAACTTGAAGGATCATCTGGAGACAGTAAACTTGAATGAGTACATTCAAGTTGAAACTGCAGATACCAACCAGGGTTAGTGTCCCACATAAGTAATACAAAGTAACACTCCGGATGGAGGGGGACATAACAAGAAAATTAAGAGCACTCTTTTGGGAGCGACTCTCTCAGGGTTATGACATTCTTCTAGCTGAACAAGACTGGCCACCTGAATTTATCAAGGAGTTCCCTCATGGCAAAGAAATCATTATGCCAGCTTTCTCCAACCACATTCCTATTCATTTAAAATATACCTATGCCAGGAAATGGGTAGTAGCCCAGGCTCCTGCATTATGTAAGAATCATGTAGGATGGGATGAGGATTCTCCTCACCATAAAATCCAGTTAAAAAATCAACCGACTGCACAAAGGCAGTATCCAGTTAAGCAAGAAGCTAAAAAAACAAGTCAGGGGAATCTTAGATCAACTTGAATACCAAGGGGTGATTGAAACATGCACCTCATCTATGAACAATCCTTTGTTTCCTGTCTCCAAACCAGACAATACATGTTGTCTAGTTTTGGATTACAGACATCTAAACTCTTGTTGCAAAACTTTTGCAGTACAAAATGCACACAGTGCAGCATTAATGAATAACATTGAGCGTAAAAAATACAAAACCACATTAGATATTTCTAACGGGTTCTTCTGTCAAAACATTGCACCAGAAAGTAGGTACTTGACCACTTTCTCAATTATGGGGACACAGCATCAATTCTGTCGTCTCCCCCATGGATTCAAGAATAGTCCAGGGTTATTCTAAGCCAGAGTAACAGAGCTACTACATATCTATGATGATGATGCATTATCGTATGTCGATGACATCTATCTAACAGACTGTGACTTGGATAGGTACTTGAACAGGGTGAACACCATAATATTGGACTTCGCCTCTGAAGGGTACAAATTCAATTTTAAGAAATCATGAAATGCCCATTTAAACGTCCTTTTCCTAGGATATGAACTTTCAAGTGAAGGCAAAAGCCTGGCAGCAAACTTTCTATAGAAATGTGCACTGCTCCAACCTCCAAAAAAGCTAAAAAACTTAGAGTCGATTCCAGGTTTCCTCAATTTCGGGAGAACTTACATTCTAAACTACGCAGGAAGGGTTAAACCTCTCTACGAATTAATCAAACCAGATTTCAAAACAGTCAATTGGACTCAAAAACACACAGAAATTTTCCGTTCATTGCAAACAGACATGTTAGCAACAAAACATTTACAAACACGCGTAAACGTACAAAACTTAGTGATCCGAATCATTCCACGACAATGTGGATTCACATACTTAACCTTTAATGAAGGAGAAAAAGTACCAATAGCTTACAAATCACATTTGTACACACAAGCAGAAATGAAATTCACTTCAACAGAAAAAATTCTGACAGCGGTTCAAACTGCAGTAGCAAAAGAGAGAGCCCTCACACAGGGTAAGCGCATTATGGTCTTTACACCTGTACCTGCCTTAGAGGCAGGGACAAAAGCGAGCATTCCGAATGATAAAGCTGTACATCCAAGATGGATACAATGGGTTAATTCTCTTGCTGCAACAGACGTTGAATACGTTTTTGACCCTGAATTGAAAACACAAGCATTTCTACCATACGAACAAGAATGTCCTCTGCCTAATGATATTCTGCCTCTAGAACAGTATGAATGTATCATTTATACTGAGGGATCAGCCCAACCCGCTATGGGGGTAAACAAGCTTATAGTACTGCGTGCGCGATTGTTAAAGGTCCCTGGCGCGATGGTAAATTCCGACCAATGGTCACTAAAGTGCAATTTCTAGGAGATTGTACAGTTCAGCAAGCTGAACTACAAGCATTCAAGATGGCGCTTGAAAATACAGATCGCAAATTCCCCACACTCAGAGTGTGTGATTCGTATTATAGAGTTCAATCTTACAATGAATACTTGTAAAACTGGGTTCAAAACGGTTACAAAGATGCAAAAGTTGGCACAATTAAGCATAAATTGCTTTGGAAACAAGTAGTTCAGTTACAACAAGAACTGCAAAAGATTCACGTGATACATACACTGAGTCATCAACGTGATGGCATTCACGTTGCAGGGAATTCATTGGCTGATGAGGCCGCGAAGGCAGCTGTGAAAACGGCTTCCGTAGCTGCAATCACTTGTTCAAAAAAGAAAATAGACAGAGAAATAATGCAGGCTGTCCAAGCTTCAAGCAAAGACAGTGGTAAAACATTACCAAAAGGCTTTCCACTCAAATACTCATACATAACTGATGCAAACTCTGTTTCTTTTGCTCCAATTCCTGGAATAGGGGATAGAGTAATTCCAAACTTGGAACATAGATTAGGACTAATTTTAGCAGCACATGAAGGGTTCGCTTCTGCACACGCAGGTGTTTCCGCTACAGTATCATTATTTAAAACAGAGATACTGGTGGCCGCACTTGAGGAAACAAACCAGAAACTATGTTTTGGAATGTGAAATCTGCCAAAAGATGAAAGTCTCTACAGTGAAACGTCCTGCGCAGACGCCCCTATTAATTTCAGACAAACCATTAGCATGCGTTTACCTTAATCACTGCGGTCCCTTACAGAGGGATGGTAACTACAAATATATCATGGTCGCAGAGGATTCGTGCTCAAGATTTATTTGGATGTGGCCTCAGTGCTCGGCTGACGCTCTAACTGTTATAAAAGATTTGTGAGTCTTTATCAGCACTTACGCAGTCGGCATGCTATATTCTGACCAGAGTCCTGCGTTTAGCTCTCAAGTTTATAAGGAGGCCATGGCCAAATTGGGCGTTGCATTGCGGTGCTCTAGTCCATTCCATCCCGAGGGAAATTTGTTAGTGGAGAGAAAAAAGCGGGACATATAAGCAATCTTTAACAGCTAGGGTATTAGGCTTGGGTGATGGGTGGGTCAAACATCTATTAAGTGTCCAACGTAGTCTTAATAATCTGCCAAAAAGTTCTCTAGGGGGAATCACTCCATATGAAATCCTTTTTGGAACAAGAATGATTATTTCGGATCTTGATTGTCAGACTTCAGTGGTAGAACAAAAACCCTTTGATATCAAAGATCCTTTGGCTGTTTTGCAGGACTTAAATGAAATAAGGAAAAGCTAAAGTAACGTGTTCCTGAAGCCAACAACCACTGAAGAGAAACCAACCGTCCCAGCAAGACCTGTCTGGATTCCAAAGATTGGGGATCTAGTCAGAGAAAAGATCGCAGAGAAGAAGGAATTTGGGCCTTCTTACAGACAACCAGTACCTGTCCTAGCAATCCACGGATCAAGAACAGTATTACTGCCACCCCTTGCTGGTAAAAAGGAGAACAGGTTCGTGTCCATCGGCCTGGTAAAACCACATCATGTGGCTGATCATAAGCAATAGGCGAAGTGGACTCGAAAAATGTAGCAGACGCCCTAATCTGGCTACTATCCAAGAGATTAAAACTGAGAGACTCATCACCTTTGAAGAATCTGCAGTGCGAAAAGAAGGACTATGCAACAAAGCCATGGAACTTGTACCTCTTGAGACCCAGATAACAGTTCGTCAAGAAAAGCCTGTCAATGAAATAGCATCTGACTATACAAATGTATCAAGTGATCAAGTGGTTGCAGCGATTTCAACAAATCCTGATGCAATCCCTACAATTGACAGAACTGCCTCTGGCTATTTCATTAACTTTGATACGTTTTCTGAGGATCCCAGCGAACCTGAAATGAAGCCAGTAAAAATAACTTTTAAAGAACAAGCAATAGACCTTTTTCTTCACCTGGAAAATACTTATCTGGTTTCACCATGGATTGAACTTTGGATGGTGTTGGGTGTACTTTTTCTTCTAATTTGGTTGACTCTTGTAATAACTTTGGGAATGCTGATAAATGGAAGATATGTTAAAATGGACACAGCACGTAAGAACATCAACTTACTCCTCACGCCACACAAATCATCTCATCGTGAACAAAGAGACTTGTCATCAGTGAAAATCACAGCCGTTCCTATACCTGGTGGTAAAGCTTGGGACAGAACTGATTATTACATTTTCAGTCCGGGGGTGCTGTTAAAGATTCCACACCAGTTCAAGATTTCCTTGAATGACTTGGTTTCATCTAGTACCTTTTCTGATGATTGGGACTTCGAGACTGTTAATGATATGATGTCAGACTTAGAAATGTCTGCTGTATTTACAAATCATGAATACTCAGAAGGTTCATCAGATTATGAACAAATGTATTGTTATAATCACTATGGTCATCATTTCTTGCACAAATCTGAAAATCCAAGAAATGTATTGAAATATAACCAATGGGAACATTGTCCAACGCCACCAAAGGGTAGCTCAAAAACATTTTATGGCAAATTTCCATACTTTTCAGGGTTTAATGTTTCAAATACAGAATCATTTTACTTTAAAAATGTTAATAGACAGGAATGAAAAGTAGGTTGACAAATACCAAGCAAATTTATTCTGCGGCCTTTTATGCTCAGCTGTCTTCGTTAGGTTTAGACTTTTGGAAAGACAACATTGAGACAAAAACTGTCTGGGGCACAAACGACTGGCAGGTGCAGGGCTTAGAAGCTTTATTTAGAGCCTGCATCATCCCAGAGCAAATAATAATTTTGAATGACACTGTCAAACAGACATCTTGTCTTGGGTTAGGCAAGATAAAAGATGTAAACAAACCGTCAATACCTACACCTACACCTGATAGCAGTAACAATTCAGAGGGGGTGGTTGACGTAATACTATTTTGCTTAACAACAGAACAGATCTAGATTGGAAAAAATGGTTAACCTGGCCCACAGATACTAACAACTGTCAAGATAGATTCCTGAATAAGACACAAGGGTTCACATTTACTAGGCCAGATCCAAGATATGTTCAGAGACAGCATCCAGGAGTAGTAACAATATACAGTGTAGGGAAACTGTGCCTTGAATGGCTACACAAGTCTAGACTAAAGGAAGTAAAACAACACTTATCTTTACTTAAAGATGGCGCTGATCTGAGGGACTTCTTACAAGGACCTACTAAACCGCGTCATTAACGTTTTATATACGCCGGTATCTATGCTGTTTATAATGAAGCATGAAAGATTACGCAAGCAGAGACTGCAGAACGAATACAAGAAATTGATCGTATTAATTTAGAGAAATTTCTCTTTGTAGTTGACAATGGGTTAACGACTCTGTCGTCCAGGATATATTCTTTGGACAGCATAGTATCCTCTGCTTTAGACATAATGGAACAGGACTTGGTCATGTTGCAACATGGTCAATAGCAATTACATTCTATAATTCTATTAGGCCAGATGTTACAAAACCTTCGTTCAGGCTATGTGCCTTGGGGTTTAATCAATACCACCTCACTGTTTTCAGAATTCAATCTCACTGATAAACAGATCAAACTGGCACAAAGGGGAGCAGATTATACTGTGCTGAGCATTGAAAAACTGGAAAGTGTGCCATTTACTGTCGCTAAAAGCCAGCCATTGAATGGATAATTCACTGAACAATCACTCTGCCTGTTACAATTTTCCATTTTCAGTATTGCTTAAAACATATACCAGCAGGCATATATGAAACGTTGGGTAAAGAATACATTAAGACATCTGGGAAATTACCATACACACACAAATGTTGGAGTGGGGGAAAAAAAGGTTTCTTAGTGGTAAAAATTGTGAAAACACACTAAGCGGGTCTCTCCTTTGTCAGGGTATTAATTCACACGGGGCCTGCGATGATTCCTCTAACAATTTATCCTGCCACCTGCAAGGTTCACCAGCTGCAGTGATTGATCCAATTTTTAGGCAACTTTATAATGGAAGTTACATTATCTTGAATGATCATAGCTGCTGTGGCATGTTGCCAGGTTTAGCCTATCTCGTAACTGTGTCAGCCAGGGTCACTTGCTGTATGCAGGTATTGTTTCCAAAAACCAAGACAGACCGGGAGACGCCGTTATGGCCTTCACTGAACATCTCTTCTATACGTATTGATACTTTAAGCAGAATGAAAGCCATTCTTTTACAGAAAACTGTGCCACTGACCTCGGCCAAAGAGACCAATGATCTGCAAGTCACAAGGACTTCGGCAGAGATACACACCCTATTAACTACAAATTGGCCTGTACATTTCTCAGAAATGTTAGGTCGTATCTTAAACATGTCTGATACGAGTGGTATTGTACATATATTTAAGACAGTTTTTTTGGGACTGTTAGTACCTTTTAAAGCAGTCCTAGGCATATTTCCAAACTACGTTGGCGGATTGCCTCTCATTTTGGGACTTGCTGCAGGGATACTATTTTTGCTCCTACTACTTCGATATGGCAAGCCAATCCACAGCAGACACCCAGATCACCGTGGAAAATACTCTACTGGCGATGAAGAGTCATGAGCGCAAAGTCCAAATTTTGGGATTAACTTGTTTAAGAGAATTGAATACCACATGGTTTATGTCATTCATACCAATCTGGAAAGATTGCATCTTACCTGTTCTACGATGCCTGTTATGCGGAGAAGAATGCATGTTAGACATTTGTCTCACACTCCCATCAGTCCCGCCAACGGATGTTGATACTTTGCTTGGACCAGTGATGGCTCATGCACTGTGTTTTCCCCAGCGACTACCAATCCTGATGACGACATTCATTGAGATCTCACAGACTCAAAATGCTGACGGTGAGGTACGAGAGAAAAGTGGCACACAGGTACCATCCAATTCGAACATTGCTAACGCGACCAACCCTGGCGGCGATGGTTCACATCTATGTGCGATTAGTCTTCTTAACGAGGTAATCAAACTTTCACCTACAATGGTAGACAAATTATTTACAGACTTAGAAGATCTGATGTTTTCAACAAACAATACCACTGACTTTTGATTTGGCTCGCAGTGTTCTGAGAGACTCTGAATTCGACCTTCATTTTTCAAAACAAAGTCCTATATTTGGAACTCTATTTTTTTTCTCTATGATAAAACTTTTGTTTTTCCAAATTTGAATTTTTTCATTTTTTGGCACAAAGTAATCTGCTTAAAGTATAACTATTCATAGAGAACTAGAATTCTTTGAAAACTTCCAAGAGACAATATTTGACCTTGTCCACACTCAAATAGTTTATATAATCTGCCATGGAATGGTCACGACGTTTTCTTCTGTAATTAAGAGCCATTTCATAAATGTATTTTCGGGATTCATTCGGATAGCATTTTCAAACGTCATCTATATGCTTTGAATGAAACATTGCTTTAAATGCGAACAGCACAAATGCTTTTCGTGCACAACCAGTACCAATGCATTTTTATGTATTTTGGGTGGGTTTTAACACATCATGTTTAGATATGTTTTTATGTGTTTAGAAATTAGAAATGTCATACATAAGAAAGTGGAGTGGGTGTTGTGTGGCGTTTTAAGCTCTGAATGAATTTTCCAGATTCATGCCCTTATATAGGTACAATTCACATTGCCCTTATATAGGCATAGAAATCAAGCCATTATTTAGGCATAGCCCATGCTACCCAAATACAGGCATGGCTACTTCCACCCGTACCAAACGTCACAACAACTTCTTGGAAAACCAGCTTACGCAGTCAGGTACTTCCCCTTGCTTGAATATTGATTTATCCAAGAACTCAGTTACTTTACAAAGAACAACTATTCCCTAGGAGTTCTTTCCTGACGTTCATATGCCCGACTTTACGTCAAACTATAGCATGCATTCCTAAACACCTTTGAGGTATAAATATACCTCCACTTGATCTAGCAAGATACGGTGGTTCGGAGCAGTTCAAAGACCTACTTGCCCGACGCAGCTCGCTACAGCAAGTGCAGACACACTGATCAGGAAGCTGCCCTTCTCCTGTCGAGAATACAGCCCCAGTGTTTCCGGCTCCCCTTGTGGGGTGTTGGGAAATCGAGTCCCGAGACAGAGATACCAGACCTCCTTCATTCTAACAAGGTATGGAGCTGATTAGAACCTAGAGAAACCTTTGGTAGATTCTTGGCAAAAACGAAACCTATGCTAAATACTTACTTTTTACCTCGTACTAGACTTAGGTTAGGTACATTGAGGTGATGCTGTTCGGCGAGGCCAAACTTCTGTGGACCCCAGACTGGTGGCCTCAAGATCTTGGCCCGGCTCCAGAGCCCAAGCAGGTAGTGAAAAACCTTGGCGTCCGACTTGATCAGGAGCTTTCATTAAAACATCATAGCAATCAATTGGTGGGCTCCTGCTTCCATATCATCGGGATGCTACGAAAGGTATTTCCTCTACTACCAGACTCTACTAGGAGAACTTTGGTGCAGGCCCTAGTATTGAGTCGCTTGGACTACTGCAATGGGTTGCTGCTGTCAACAAATGAAGCGGTAATCTCTAGACTCCAGGTGGTCCAGAATACTGCTGCCCGTCTGGTCCTGAACCAGCCCTCTCGCACCCCCTCTAAACCCCTTCTGGAGAAGTTACATTGGTTATCCATCAAACAGAGGGTGAAGTTTAAGATCTGCTGTACAATGCATAAGTGTCTACAGGGAAATGGTCCAGCATATTTGATTAAGAAATTCTCCTGGTATACACCGACACGCTCTTTGAGATCTAGTGAGCAGGCATTGTTACAGATTCCAAAATTTAGAAAAGTAAGACAAGGGGGAAGATCTCTTACGGTTGCTGGTCCAACCTTGTGGAACAGCCTCCCACTGTTTCTGAGACAGTGCAAGGACCACCTTCCTTTTAGGAAGCAATTAAAGACATTCCTTTTTCAAAATTGATCTATGCTTATGGTTAGGGTCCGCTATTTGCTCTTCTTTTTTGGTCGCCAAAGGCGCGGAGATACTCCTTCGGGAGGTGATCCTAGCGCGGTACAAACACGCAAAATAAAATAAAATAAATAGGCATATTTTAGAAGCACCAGTTGAGTATTTTAGTCAATGTTATTTATGTATGTATTTTTATATGGCTTAGAAACCATACAATGCTCTTACAGTATTATCTCATATTACTGTTTACGCTGTACGCATTATACTTTGCAGTCTGCATAACGATTGTAGCAGTTCACCTCTCTTCCATGAGAAAGAAGGCTGTTCAATAAACCTTTTTTATTGAAAAAGCCTGTCTCACTATTTCTCTGCAACTCTGTAGAAACGAAGCATGCACGATTGACTGAGTGAAATACTTATCTCTTGTTTACGAGACTCAGAGATATATTCTTATTCTTGGGAAACAAAGTTGTCATGTTTATGCGGTTGTCAGAAACTAATCCCCTCTTGTGTATTCGAGATAGTTTCTAGTGACTTCTGAGTTAGCTGGCAACACACACAATTAAGTTTTGTATATTGGATAGAGACCTAGTTGACCTCAGTCCTACGTCAAATCTATTGGATATAATATTCCAATGCGCAGAGCCTATTGGGAATATAGGAACTACACTACACCCCTGTGGTGTGTCTGGGACCATGGCATACAATGTGAATTGAGGTGTTATTCACTTCTAATTTTGAAGTGCCACCAGAACAAAGACTTTTGCACTATAAATACAGGGGTTGTGACACCATGAAAATGTGAAGACACTGCATGGGACTTGTAACCAGGGGCTGGTGGCCCTACAGCCTGCACCTTGCCAGGAGCAACCACCAATTGACTAGACTATGCAGAGTGCTGACCTGCTGCCTGCTGGGTGGAGAGAAGGACTGCTACTGTGGTTACCTAGACTTTTGTGCTGGCCTGTTGCCTGCTCCTTGCCTGTGTGCCCCAGTGATCTCGCAGTGTTGGGCGACCTGCCCTATGTGCTGGAAAAACTTGTGCTTGGTTAGCACTTTATTGCTCCACAAATAGAGCGTTGGGAGCATCTTTAACCCCTCCCCTGCTGGTGACGGAACCACTCCGTCATCAGCCGCGGTCGCACTGTGCTGATGACGGAGCGGTTCCGTCACTGTCCGCTCGGCACGCCTGCGCGGCGCGGATTCCGTGCCTGCGCTGAGCGTTCCATTGAGCGGGCGGGACTGTGACGGAACCGCTCCGTCATGAGCACAGCGCAACCGCGGCTGGTGACGGAGCGGTTCCGTCACAAGCATGGGCGCGCCGCACGGCCCCCCGCCCCCTTAGCACTGCAGCAGAATAGCCGCCGCAGCGAAGGGGTTAAGGTCTGGTGACCTGGAAGCTCAGGGTATAGCTGTATTTCCCTCACAGCGGATGAGCTACGGGAGGGGAGAACTAAAGCAGAGAAAACACTCTCCCCCTCTCCCTGTTGTGTTCCTTGCATCGCTTTGTTAATTAATTAAACAACAAAATGGGGTAAACCCAGTATCCCTATGAACCTGGGCAATTAATCTATATTAAACAACAATTGGTTCATTGGGGAACACAAAATTACTTTTACTATCTCATAAACTATGTAGACCTTTGAAACACAAAGCAGAATCCAGAGACCATCTAGGTATTTATGTACTATTTTATAAATTTAGTCATTCATAAATACTGATTTCATAAGTAAATTGCAAAGAAGGCTGTACAAAACAGTGAATAGTGCAGAAAGTGACTTAAAGTGCTCAGTGCTTACGGCGCAAAAGTGAAATAAGACTGTACAATTATTATATACAATAGGGGGAAAAAAAAACAACAAAAAAAAACGTGTGGTCTATGCGTATTATACAGTTATCAAAATGTACACCGTATTAGTCAGTATTTGGTACATGATATCTATGCACATAATCCACTTATTCGTCGACGTTTTGACCCTTAACAAGCAAACATGTGGAGTCAACAACGGGTCTTCATCAGGACTGTGGGGGACAGCAAACAGCCTTCATTAAACCCCGCTGGGTTGAGGTGCGAGTTGAGCTGTGTTAATCTGTTATGTCGGTGTGGCTTAGAGTTCCGCCCCGACTAAAGTTCAACTTTGAGGCTAAACACTATTAGAAAGGACAATCTGGGAATAGATATGGTTATTCTACCCAGTGGGATTCCAGTTCCCAAATTCGTATTCAAGTTGAGCTGCATTAATCTGCTCTGTCGGCGTGGCTTTTAATTCTGCCCGACTGTTGTTGAAATTGTGAGGCTCACCAAAATTGGAACCCAAGCTGGGTAAGGAAAAGTGATCCTCCCAGTGCAG
Source organism: Lissotriton vulgaris (assembly GCF_964263255.1). Taxonomy (NCBI): domain Eukaryota; kingdom Metazoa; phylum Chordata; class Amphibia; order Caudata; family Salamandridae; genus Lissotriton; species Lissotriton vulgaris. The sequence goes on along the minus strand of NW_028246877.1, from coordinate 186,221 downwards.
TTCGGATACGATTTGGAACTCGGGTGGCCTGGCCCGCAGTGGGATGACTAACTTCTCACTTATCTGCACGGTTATTTGGGGACAACGGATACTGTGCGCCGGGGAGAGAATTCTTCCTGGACGGCGCTGCTCCAAAGACTGTTAATTGGCAGCCGAGACAGTGCTACATGACCCCGGCCAGCAAGGTGGCATTTCAACAGTAAGGAATCCAGCACCCGGGAAATTCTGCGGTCGTCTGAAGGGGCGTGGCCGAGCCGCACTCCAGAGGAACCAGTGCCTCGAGGGCTCCATTCAGCTGCTTCCAGCCAGAGAAGACGGCCGGAAGGGCGTGCTGGGGAAAGGAGGCAATCCCAGTGCAGCCGGCATCGATGTTGCAGGTGAAGGTGAGGGCTACTGCACAAAGGAAGACGGCGTGCACGGTAGGGATTGCTTCACCACAGCCACAGGTTCATCCACTGTGCATGGAGGGGTCTACAAGAGATTCTCCCCCCATAAGAACCTGCAGGGTTGGGGCTCATGCCTGCCTTGTCCATCTGCAGCCACCCGGTACGTTCTTGGGTGGCTGCCTTCCAATTGTGGATAAGTGGGGTGGCCGTGGGAGGTTGCCCCGTCAAACTGGATAGTTTGTGTTCCCCAACTAAACGTGCCTGATGGTATTTATGCTTGGGATGATCCATGGTTTTTATGCTGCAGTTTATGTCCTGAGGTGGGAGTTCATGGCATGTATGCCTCGGATTTTGTCAGGATAGCAGATATTCCTACAGAGTGCACATTATATACGTGGGATGCTGTAAAATGGTGTTATGCCTACTGCTTTCATAATGTGTGCAACCTACCAGCATTTACTTGATTACACTACCTAACTGCTATTTTGACAATGGCCCAATTGGCCACGTGATTTATGAGTCTATGTGACGTCATGGCAAAGTGCCTAGTGGCACAGTGATTTATGTGATTGTGACCTAATGCATTTTATGAACAATACAAAGGATATTTCTATATAACCCTGTGTGGAGTCTCTTTTTCTGGTGTGCCTAGTGTGTCACTGTTGTGTGAGTGTGTTGCACAAACGCTTTACACATTGCCTCTGGGATAAGCCTGACTGCTCTGCCAAGCTACCTAGGGGGTGAGCAGGGGTTATCTTAGGTGTGTAACTCCCTTGCCCTGACTAGTGTGGTGGGTCCTGCCTGGCTTAGGTACATACCCTAGCCAACCAGAACCCCCATTTCTAACAGGTGCAACTGGAATCTCTTAGAGAGGAAAGGCCAAAAAATTGTCTGGAGATTAAGGCAGGGTTGTTTGCCCTGCCCAGTTTCAAACAGTTGCAAGGACCTTCAGTGTTGTTGAAGATGAACAATATGATGGCAATTACATATATCAACAAGCTAGGAGGGTGCAGATCAAAGAGTTTGACAGATTTAGAAAGAGAAGTATGAGATTTTTGCCCACAGCATAAGATTGGGCTGAGAGCGTAGTATTTTCCAGGGATGCACAATGTGGTGGCAGATTGGTATTCAAGGAACCAGACGGATTTCAGCGATTGGAAATTGGACAGTTGTCTTTTCCAGAGGATTCAGGACCTTCTGTGTCCCTTGGATGTAGACCTTTTTGCTTCTAGACTGACGTATCAGTTAGAAAACTATGTTAGTTGGAGACCTGATCCAGGAGCGATGGCAGTGGATGCGTTCAAGAAGGATTGGACAGGGATAGGACACTATGCATTCCCTCCTTTCTCAATAATTCAATTGACACTGCTGCAATTGAGGAGGCAGAGATGTCTATTTTGAACTGACTTTTTTTCCTGAAGACTTTTTTCCAATCGTTACTGCCCCAACAACGGCAGTGTATCCGTCATTCCGGTGACTATGGTCACCTAATCGAAAGTATTATTTGTTTTTTTCCTTCGCCTTTGTTATAATTTTGTATGATGAATTGATTGATTGCAGTCATTTTCAATGTCTTCGTATCACTATTAAATTTGTAAAAAAGACAAAAGACTTTGTTAATATTTAAATGGTCAGAATAAGAAATCAATCCTGTGGCCAGTGTTTTTCTTTTGACTTGTGAACAGTAATGCCTCTAAAACGAAGTATTTTTTTAGATCTACACCACCCTTATTTAATGATTTAAACATATTTGGTAAGTATTTACACCAGAGGTGACAAATAGAAAGTGGCCTCCGTACATTTCCTTGAATCTATCCTGCTAGAACTTCCTTCTCTGTTCATATGTCTATGGAGTAGCCTAGGGACTAAAGGCACCCCCCCCTCCTTCTACTGTGAAATCGGACAGGGCAGCGGGTGAAAAGCAAGAACTGTCCCGTCAAATCTGGGACACCTGGTTACCCTAGTTATGAAGGAATCAGGTATTGCAGTAGAGTAAGAATAGCATCCGCAGCCCCCACAGTGTGGGGGCGGGGGGGGCAGAGCTCCAGGGGGCCCCCTTGGGCACTGTGCACATGTGGACCTGGGCGCTCCTGACTGGGTCCGGAGTATGGGGGGCTCCCTCCATACAATTTGCAGGGGGGCACCCAATAGGTTTGTTACACCACTGAGGTGTCTAAATTCTCATCACATTCATTAAGGGGTGCCATGGCAAGCAAGGTCTTCATGTCAGGTGGAAAGTTAGATGACATTATGAAAGTAGCACATTGGTCCAATATAGATACTTTTAAGAAATTCTGTTATAGACTAATAGATCATGTTTCATGCTGTGTTTTGAGAAACTTTGAACATGCATAATTCTAGCCTACTGTCTTGCCATAAAATGTCGATTCTTATAGGTTTACTAAATAAAGAATCATGAGTTTATTAAAGAGAAGGCGGCTAGCATTATCCTACCACACCCAGGTAGGTGAGTAGAAAGGTGGGATCATCTCCGATGGAGAACTATTCAAAATAGGAAAGGTTGAATTATTGTATTTGTTATGTGTTCAAATATTTGTGTTGGAAAAAATATATACTTGATTTGTATATAATTTTCAGATCATTAAAAAGATGAAGTTACAAAGGATGAGAAGAGGAGGATAAGTTGAAGAAGACAAGCAAAAGAGGGGGGACGTGGAACTCTGGGAGGCTTATATAAACTTGAATGTTCTCTTTATTAGTGATATAGTTGGTGTTCTAATTTTGGAACTTTTAATAGATGCTGCTCATATGGTGGTAAATAAAAGTGAAATGCATAATGTTAGCCTCCTTGTCTATAATGAAATCACAATTCTTTATTCTGTGAACCTATAAAAATCGACTTTCGCTGTCTGGTGTTACTGCAGGTCTCTTCCCAGACTGAAAAATAGAGGATATGATGCCAGATATGCAGGGTCTGAAGGTGCAGGTCTATGCTTCATAGCAACCACCATTGAAACAGCCGGATTTGAGTGACTTTTATGCCAAGACTGTGAGACCTGACCCATCAAGGCCTCAATGGAAGGAAAATACTCTCAAAGGCGGTTTACTAGCCAAGCTCTCTCTAAACGGAGAGAATTTTGGCTCCAGAGTATGCAACTCTCTGCGTAACCATTTAGCAACCTTCTCCACAAAAGAAGAACATTGTATTTGCTCTGCTGAAACAGTCTCTTCTGGAGCAAGGGTTTCCACTCAAATTCTACAAATCTGCAAACAGATGAGTGTTCATTTCAAGAAGAAGAAGCGAATTATCATCCTCACTGCAGGATTTATCAGCAAGGTGTGTGTGAGACCAGAGAGAGGCAGTGACTGATAGTGCATCAATTTCCTCTTCCTGTTCCCTTTCATTTCGGTCATTTTAGGCTTTAATACTTGAGAAAAGCAGCATGTCACATTAGTGCTAGTCTTGTGCAGGTATTTACATTTATGTGTGTGGTGTTTGGAGGATGACCGTGCGTGCTGGCCAGGGCATATATATATATACAGGTACAAAAAGAGAACCGTTCTGAAATGATACGTGTTGGGTTCTTGGTAGAATCCCTTATGACCATGTATTTGATTGTGTGCAGGGTGGCTCTTGGCACACACAACCTTTTGTATAGATGAAGTTTCTTTTGCGTTGATGTTGTCAGATGTCATGGAAGAGTCCTGAATTGGTCTTTGTTTTTGAAGTTCTGAAAGTTGTACACGTTATTTAAACATGGCTTGAGTATTTTAATGCAACTCTTATTTTCAAAAGTGTGCTACTCTTATTTAATTAATTGCGGAGAATTTTGCTTTTTCATCGTGTTTTTCCCCGAATAGTTTATAGAGGAAAATGTTGGCTTTTTCTTATTCTTTATTTTGCACAGGGCTAGTAATAACAAATATCTGCTCAGCCTGAGGGATTCTGGCTTCGGGGGGAAGTGGCACTGGCGTGAAGGAAGCTCTTTGCCTGTTTTTATTTTTACAGCTCCAAAAGGCTGTTACTTTTGATTGAGCACTAATTAATCTCTCTTAGCCTGTTTCTTTCTGCTTTATTATGATATGAATGTGTTCTAGCTGTGCTCCTAGTGCGCTTGGGAACCTGAGATCCGTCTCTATATCCACTTTCTCTCCCAGGATGGGTGTGTTTACTCTCAGTGTTAAAGTCGTTTTGTGGTTTGGTTGATGATTTCCCATGTCAGATGGAAGGTACTTTATAAATGATGAGTTACACATGGCATGAACATTACTGTCCAGGATTTAATTTATAAAAAGAGTCAGCACTACATGAAATATAAAAAATATGCTAGAGGATTTGTACTCATGTCCGCCATTCATGTAACGCTTGGAAACAACCACGAGAATAATGTTTCCACTAAATGAAAAGCCATTGCTATATGGGCATTGACAAACGGATGAATGGTCAGAACTTAATAGGATGGTGATAAAATGCCTTTCACCAACGTCAGTGTTCTTCTAAGCAGATCTTTACAGCAGCTGGTTAACTTCTAATAGGCAGAGGGAGCAAACTTTCAGCACAAAATGTGGAAAGATTTATAATGATGAAAATTAACATGAACTTTTACAGTCACTGTTCTGAGGCATCACCGGAAATACTCGCTGCATCAGGGGAGGTATCAATACCAGATGGCTTTCTTGTTTAAGAGATTGTGCTTCTGACTATGAAAAGGTATCGTCCCCTGAAGGGTTTAACAAGATGGGGAAGGTGCTAGTTTTCAATTCAACAATTTGCAAATATTGGTTTACATTATCGAAGTGATCATGATAAAGTCTCAGTGTAGGAAGGTAACCACTATATGAATGCCAGATGTAATACTGATCACGATGCAGTGCTTCACAATAGAAGTACAGTAGAGCCTTCTTTAAACAGAAATGTCTTGTCAGTGACTAAAAATGCATGTTAGGAAATATTAGAAACCATGGGAAGTTTCAAAATCACTAGATTCCTTAAATATGCTAGTGTCTTTGTTTGAACACGTATTAGAGAGCCCATTAAAGCGACTAGCCTTTACACTAACAACCAGAGACGCTGCTCGCCTGGAGAACTAAGCGCAACATTTAATTTTTAGATTGTCCTCAGTTGAGGATATTCAAGGCTATCCTTTGTAAGGAAAAGGCTGGGGGTGGCAGTAACTACAGAGACGTCAATACTACTATGAATTTTACCTGTACTAAATGTATTAAATGAGGGAAGCAGCCGGTACACCGCGGTCTAAACCACAAGTGTTGCGACTTTGCAAGCCCTACCACGCATATGCCTTAAGCATGCATATGCGTGGTTAGGGCAATGCGCCGTCTAGTTGTAGGCTGCTGCAGACGGAAGCAGTAAGACCTTGCAGGAAGCAGTGAGGTAAGTGGGGCTGGGTGTAGTTCTGGGTTGGGGGGTGGGTTAGGGGTTGTTTTCTGGGCTTGGGGGTCGGAGTAGTTTTCTAGGCTGGGAGGTGGGTCAGGGATTGTTTTCCCGGGTTTGGGGGGTTGGGTTGTTTTCTGGGCTGGGAGTGGGTCAGGGGTTGTTTTGTGTGCTGGGGTTGGGGTGGGTCAGGGGTTGTTTTGTGTGCTGGGGTTGGGGTGGGTCGGAATTATTTTGTGCCCTGGGGGTTAGGTGGAGGTAGTTTTGTGTGCTGGGGTTTGGACAGGGGTAGTTTTGTGGGCTGGGGTGAGTCAGGGGTAGTTTTCAGGGGTTGGAGGTAGGTGTCAGGGCTGGGAGGGGTTCTGGACTAGATTTCAGGGCTGGGGGGTAGTTTTTAGGGCTGGGGAGGTTTTCAGGGTTGGGGGTAGTTTTCAGGGCTAGGAGGGTTCGGGGGGTCGGGGATAGTTTTAATGGCTGGGGGACCAAGGGGACGTTTTCAAGGATGTGGGTGTTTGGCGGTAGTTTTCAGGGCTGGGGTGGGTTTGGAACTAGTTTTCAGGCCTGTGGGGTAGTTTTCGGGGACGGGGGGTGGGGTCAGGGTAGTTTTCAGGGCTGGGGGTTGGGGTCGTTTTTAGGGCTGGGGGAGTCAGCGGTAGTTTTCAGGGCTAGGGGTTGGGGTAGTTCTTAGGGCTGGGTCGGGGTAGTTCTTAGGGCTGGGTCGGGGTAGTTTTGAGGGGGTAGGGGTATTTGGACCTCAGGGTGAGGAGTGGGCGGGGGTTGTTAGTAGCTTAGGGTGGGGGAGGAGGGGGTTGCTACCTTACATGGTAAAGGCATGAATCGTAAAGGAATGTGTAGTTGAGACGCATCCCTTGTTTAGGTTGCAAGATAGGGGCATGCGCGGTTTATCCACTGGTGGTTCTATCATACAACCATTAAATGAATAGTTCAAAGGTCGACTTGGGTATATACTGTATGATTATGTACTTGATTTACCATTCGCTGTTTGATTGCCTCTCTAACCATAAACTGCTACAGGCGAAATTTGTACTGTTAATTTAATTTCTCAACAACATGTTTGTTTAAAAAAAAAGAATATGTAGTGCACTGCATTTTTCCCTGTGCTATGCATTTGAAAAGCAGATTCTACAGATATTCCTACAGTTTATCTGAGCAATTCAATTGAGAGATTTTATAGCAGTAGCCTGGGACAGTGAAATGTCCTTGGTTAGGTACAGTGGGAGAAATGTCTCTGGGAACATTATCTGTTTGTTAGTGTGAGTCTCACAATTCTTTATTTAGAATGAGAACAACATCAACAGTACATGATAATTGATGATGTCGGTACAAGATGGAGGACACTGTAAACACAGCCTGGGTTTGTGTAAATCCAATTTACTATGCATGGAAAAGAGCTCGCACACTCTATTAGGTAAGTAGGCACCTCAGCACCTAGCATGCCATTACCATAGTCCTCTAGTTCATGCTTGTTCCAGCCTGATCCAGTTGCCTCATTTTGACCAAGTGACATAGCCGCTGCCTGGGTTTTCCCACAAGGGTTTTTCCTGCTCATTCATTATTACCACCAACAGAAGCCAGCCCACCCCAGGAACTACTTAATGCAGGCCCCAGCACAATGACCAAGCAGATGTGCGCAGTGGGCATACCTTGGCTTGCCAAAGGCAAGTCCGTCTGCGCCCACCCAAGCCTGGACCGCGCCAAAAACTGTGGACGCACAGCCATCCGACGCAACACCAGAGCCACCACCGAAGCCAATGAATGCTGCCACTACTCTTCAGCCAACGTCAATGACCTCATCAAAGCACACCTGGATACTACATACTTCAGGCAAATAGGTCAATAGACCGTTGGGGAAGCCCAGAGGCGGGGTTGCAGCCATTATCCACCATAACTCAGGTTTACTGCTCTAGGAATCGCTAGCATACCCTCAGTCCACAGCCTTATTTTGAAATTCGTATCGCCCCAACCCCCTTTTATCTGTGCTATCTTGTACCGACCTCCCCATCACATGCCCTCTTTTTCCCAACAGCTAGGTGAAATGATTTCCCAACTAGTTCTCAATCATACTAAGATTATTAATATAGGAGACTTCAACTACTGACCCACTGGTGCACAGGAGAGAACTAGCTCCATAGAATTCACGGATCTCCTATCCGGTTTGAACTGCACTCAGCATGTGCATGTTGCCACCCATATTAAGGAACATATCCTGGACCAAGTCTGGACCTCCAACTTGGAAATCACACAACCTCTAATCTCCCCATGTCCATGGTCAGACCATTACAATATCACATTTTCTATGGCCTGTACGCCCCTCACTAAACCTCCATTGACGGGCAACCACCAGGCTAGAAACTGGAATCGGGCGAATAACGGCGATTTCTGAACACTTCTAAATGCCTCATTACCTAGCGAACAGGACTCCCTCTGCAATCAGGCAACAAGCATCAAGCATTGGCTTGAATCAGCCAACAACATGGTCGCTCCTTTTAAGAGAACCAAACTTAAACGCCCCCATGATGCTCAATGCTGGTTCTCCGATGAGCTGAAAACAAAGAAACTAGCACTCAGGCAAGCTGAGCGCAGCTGGAGATGAGAATATGCCCCAGATAAAAAAGCCACCTACATTACCCTGCTAAAAGACTATAACACCTCCATCCTACAGACTAAGGCAACTTACTTTTCCTTGAAAATGACGAAATCAGTCACTAAGACCAAGGACATCTTTTCTATAGTCAACGGGCTATCACAACCCGACAGAGTGATAGTAAAACCTGCCCCCTCACAATCACTATGTGATTCCCATAACTCGTATTTCGTGGAGAAAATTGCCACCATCAAAAGTAGCATCCCCACTCCCACACTCTCAACAGCTTCCACCACCACATACATAAATTCCCATGTGCTGCATCAAATACCACTGATCTCCAGGGAAGAGTTTCTCATCCTAGTAGAAAAAGTCGGATCAGGCTTTCCTACTGATTTCTGCCCCCCTTACATCTTACAAGAAGCTTTCTTTACCTCTCCAGACATCCCCATGCACTCCTCAACAACTCTATCAGACAAGGCTCTGTCCCTGACATCTTTAAACATGCCAAAATTGTCCCAATCCTAAAAAAAAAACAACGCTGACCCCTTGATCCTGAGCAACTTTCGCCCTATTTCGTTACTCCGTTACCTTAATAAGATTCTAGAGGCCCATGTAGCAAACTTTCTCAGTTTATTTATTGAAGGCTCTCAGTTCCTTGACCCCCAGCAAGCAGGATTCAGACCTGCACACTCCACGGAGTTAGTCATCCTAGCAGTCATGGACGAGCTTAGGAAGGGGGGGCCGATCAAAACATCACTCAGGCCCTGGTACTCCTGGATTTGTCAGCCGCTTTTGACATGGTCGATCATGACCTTCTGATCGATCATGTCAGCAATGCTGGCATCCAGTGTTTGGCTCTGAGGTGGATCTCCTCCTTCCTACACAACCGATTCTAGGCAGTCTGTCTCGCCAACTTCTCAGCTGAGAAAGTCAGGCTGACTTTCTCTCACCCCTTCTGTTTAATCTGTACTTGCTACCCCTGATTCGGTCCTTACGCAATAGTAAAGTTGCGGCTTTTAACTATGCCGACGACCTCCAGTTGGTGTTCGAAATTGATTCTTCTAACATCTCAGTCTCCAACTTTCAATACACCATGAGCCTCATCAGCGAATGGATGTATGCCAATCAACTAAAACTCAACCCCAAAAAGAGCTGATTCTGACCGGAGGTACCCCCAACCCCTGGAACTCTAACTTCTGGCAACCCTCCTCATCCAGCAGACTTCGTAAAAAGCCTAGGGGTCATGATAAGCAACAATCTATCTATGAAATCTCAGATTGGAACAGTGGTATAAACCTGCTTCTTCCATTTACAAAGAATCCAGAAGATCTGTAGATTCTTAACCACCGGGGTCCTGACCCTAGTTCTTTTGGCCTTGGTCATTTCTAGCATTGACTGTGCCAACTCACTCTATGTTGGCATCCCGGCCTATCAGCTCCACCGCCTGCAATTGGTTCAAAACAAAGCAGCTAGGCTCATCTTCCATCAACCAGACACCAACATGTCCGTCCCTTGATGAAGAGCCTCCACTGACTCCCGCTGGCTAAAAGCTGTGCATTCAAACTGGGCTGCACCATCTCCAAAGCCCTAGCCAGTCAAGGCCCTGCATTAATCTCTTCCATGATCCATCGCTATGTCCCGTCTCGTGAACTTCGATCCTCCCACCTGAACCTTCTCACTATCTGTTAGATCTGGGGGTCTCTAGTTGGCAATGGTATTCACCTTTGTCCAAATAGGAACCCTTACTTCTAAGTCCGGATAAGGGGATTACACTCCTTAATAACCCCTGCTCACCCCCTTGGTAACTTGGCACAAGCAGACAAGCTTATCTCAGAGGCAGTGTGTTAAGCATTTGTGAATATACACAGTAATACAGTGAAAACACTACAGATGGACACAACACAGGTTTTATAAAAATAAGTATTCTTTATATAGACTTAACACAAAACCACAAATGACAAAAATCCACAATACTACACTGAAGATTACTTAAAAGATGATGAAAGTTGGTTAGTTCAAGTTAATGATGAATGCAACAAAGTTCTTAACAAAGTACCTAGATGCGTAACGCAAAGTAAACAAAAGGCTTGCAAAAGGGTAGATGCGTCGGTTCCGTGATCCGGGGGAAATGATGCATCGTGCCTCAATGCTTGCGCAGAGTAGGGGATGCGTTGTTATCCTTACCGGTGCGGGGGTAATGCGTAGATTCTCGGCCTGCGGGCTCGTTGCGGTGCGCAAGATGGCGCCGTGATGCAATGCGATGATCTGGTTGCGATGCGAGAAGATGGCGCCCTTGATGCGGCGATGCGATGAAGCTGCGATGATGATGCGTAGGCCCCCTGGCAGCCTTGCTACAACTCTGTACTTTGCAGCCGCAACAGGCCCTGCGACATGCTTCTCCGGATATGCGATGGAGACTCTCTCGATGGGGTCACGCTTCTCAGGTGATGCGACAGCAGGCAGCTTCGACGAACACAAGTTTTCAGGGAGATGCGGTGACGGCTCGCTTCTCCGGCGAAGCGAAGATTTCAGTTGCGGCGGCGATGACACGCTTCCTCTCAATGTGCTGCTCTTCCAGCTCCCAGTGACACGCAAATGTCTGTAGATAGAATTCCCAGCAAGGAAATGCACAGGGGAGCTGGAGATTAAGTCTTTTGTCCCTGGGACTTCAGCAGGAGGCAAGCACAGTTCAAGCTCTTGGAAAATATTCTGAAGATGATGAAAGTCCTTAAAAAGTTCCTTCTCCTTTCCTTGGCAATGAGGCAACCACTGCAGGCCAACCCAGCAAACAGCACACTGGCAGAGGGGCAGTAAAACTCCTTGGTTCTTCTCCTTGGCAAGGTTTCTTGTTCAAGAAGTGATCTAATTTCTTGGGATCAGGGTCCCAATATTTATACCCCAAAATCCTTTGTTCTCTGAAGGCAGAGAGGCCTCTGCCTAGTCCAAACCAGTTCCTGAGCACTTTGCTTACATGACTCTCTTCTTCCTTTCACTGTGCAGGGCAGAGACATCAGCCGCCCCACAGGAGGTAGAGCCAGCACAGGTGAGGGAAGATACAGCTCTGGAGCACTTTCTTGACATGATTCCTTCTCTCCTTTCACAGTGCAGGGCAGAGACATCAGACAAGCCACAGGAGGTGGAGCCAGCATTGTAGAGGGAAGGCCCAGCCCTATTCAGGTCCCAGGTGCAACTCCTCCGTCCCATCTAGATGCAGATCTCACTATTCACCACTGGGCTGCCCCAGCCTGTCCCCTGGAACCCCTCCCCCCCCAGCCTGTCACTCACAAACCCTGACAAGGAATATGCAACCTAGCAGAGGCAGGCCTGGAGAGTTACACAAGAACATAATTACTTTCTAAAAGTGGTATTTTCAAACACAGAATATTAATACCAACTTTACTAAAAGATGTATTTTATTATTCTGAGTTCAGGCATACTAAATTCAAATTTTTAGCATGTTCCCTAAGTCAGTTAGAATTATAAGAATGTAATATTCTAACTGCCCATTCTAGCCTATGAAGAACAGGTAGCCTTCAATAGTGAAAAACAAAAATGGCTGTAATTCACCACTATGACATGCTACACACATAAAAGCATGTCCTACCTTATACTTACAATGCACCCTGCCCTTGGGCATACCATAGGGGTGTCTAACATGAAGCAAAGGGAAGGTTTAGGGACTGGCAAGTGGGTGCACTTGGCCAAATCGACATGGCAGTGCTGGACTGCACACACGCCTTGCAATGGCAGGCCTGAGACATACTTTACAAGCTACTTCTGTGGGTGGCACAACCAGTGCTGTAAGCCCACCAGTAGCTTTTGATTTACAAGCCCTAGGAACACATGGTGCACTGTACTAGGGGCTGATAGGTAAATCAAATAACCCAATCATTGAATCACCAATTTGCACTGTGGCACAGGATAGCAGTGGCACAGTGCCCAAAGCATATAACCAGCAAAAACATCACATTTAAGTATCTGCGCTTCCAGATATACAGGACACATGCAGATATGATAGATGGCAATTTAAATAGGGCAATTAGAACTTTATGATCCAGTGTCACTTTTTGGACTGCGCTGCCATGTCTATCATGGGAAGAGCAGCAATAGCAAAAATGGCCGTCTTGCCAAAATTACTGTATTATTTTACAAATGTACTACTGATAGTGTCACAGGCCACATTTAAAGTACTAAATACTCTGGTTACAGACCTTATATGGGGAAAGGGCAGAAGATATTAGTCTGAAAAAACTTCAAGTGGGTACTCGTATGGGGGGTCTGGATGTACCGGACTTCCGCGCCTACTATTACGCCTGCCAATTTCAATGGTTTTCATATTGGACGGTGGGACGTAATTTGCAGGAAATAGATTACACTGACACAGACATTGACAATGGAGCGTTGCACGCCTTGATGTTGCCTGGTAATAGAACCCCAAGTGATCCTCCCCCTTTATTAAACACGACGCTCAAGTGCTGGAAAGCGGTGCTACAGTACACAAACGCACCTCCTGCATACGCGGGCAACATACCGCTATTAGGCATCCCATTAGCGAGCGGCAGGCTCACTAAACGCATACTATCCCCCTGGATGGATGTAGGTATTAGCACAGTGGCAGATCTATTCGGCGACGAGACACTGCTCGATCATGACACCTTTATTAATGAAATGGGAGCCCCAGCACAACTGTATTTAACACGTGCTGCACTACTTCAATACATAAAAGCACATTGGGCTCCACAGAGGAGAGTACCTCCCAGTAACGAGCTGGTCAAAATGGTGCAATATATGGGTAGGGGACGACACTTAATCTGATGATTATACACTGGTATTAGCTCCCACACACGGGTCTCCTTAGATACACTGAAGGCTGTATGGGCAGTGGACATAAATAGAGACCTAACAGACAAGGAATGGTCAGCAGTAATTGAACACCCCAGGGAAGTCTTGAGAAATGCAAAATTCAAATATATCTAGACAATGGTCCTACTCCACGCTTACCTGACCCTTAGTAGGCTGGACAAAATGTTTCCCCAGACACAACACTCATGCCCGAGATGTATGACAGAAGGGGCGGATCTACTTCATATGTTATGGGAGTGCCCGAAGGTAAAGGGATACTAGGACGCGGTTAGAAGAATAACTGGGACAGCTACACATCACGACATCAACAATACAGTGGAGGAATGCATCTTAGGTCTCCATGTCCATTTATCCAAACATAAGGTCCAATACCGACTCATAGTCCTTGCATTACTACTGGCTATCAGAACAGTCACTATGAGATGGAAGTCACGTAAACCCCCAGATATACACAGCTGGTACGTGGAAATGTTATGGTGGAGCTGTGCAGAAGGTGCCGCGCTGCGCAGGGAAGAGATAAGAGGGCTGCGGAAAATGCCAATAGCGCAGGACTGGGAGGCTATGTTAGAAGAGATGAGATTACTGGATACAGACCAGGAAGGTTAAGCATATTGTAAAACGTCATAATGAAGGGCGCCCATGCCTCGAACAAATTGTATATCAAGAGGAGTTGTGTGGCTATGTATGCATTACCTAAGAATATATGATAGCAAAGATGGTTCATGTACATTCTTCGCAGACAGACCGAGACCGGGGATCATAGGGTGGAGGGGAGTTGGGTAATGTTTATAAGTAATAAGGATTGTGTGTACATGTACAAACCAAATACACGGAAGATCAGCAACGAGTTAAGGAATTGCACATAATGGTAATTGTTCCCAACAATGATATTGTTGTAACTTTGTGAAGCAAATGTTATACGCCAATCATTACGTGTAAGAAAATGTATGACGATTATTTGCCATGCTGATGTGTGTCACACTTTGGAAAAAATCAATAAAATGTGTTACTAAAAGAAAAAAAAACAGCAAAAACATATCAAAACAGAGGAGGCAATCCATCAAAAATGGAAGGGAGACTCGCGCTAATGATGCCAGGTCTAACACCATCCCCACCTTTAAACGGAAAAAACACGTTGGTCTTAGATTTTCTCTCCTGGTCCCTCAATTCTGGAACTTCCTCTCCACGGAACTCAGATCAGTAACTTCTTACGCCCAATTCAGAACAGTCCTTAAGACCCTTCTGTTTTCTCAGGTGTTGGACTTGGCCCTTTACCCCAACATTTTTCGCTTTTTGCCCCCCTAATTTGGGATGTCTCCCCCATGGGAATAAACCTGTATAGGCCATGTGTGGTAAGAGTTGTCCGGTTCTAAAATGAAATGTCACAACATGGTGTGCAGGAAATATTCCCCCATTTTAGAAATGCACCTGACTGAAATGTTCTGTAATTAAAATGGATGCCATGGCCATGGGTTTTGCCACCTGACTGCCGTAGGTCAGCGGTCTAGACATTATTACCCAGCCACCCCTAGCTTTTGGAGGGAAGCCTGGTACCCAGGGTGCTCAACCCCTCCCACTGAGCCAGTTTAGACCAGCTTGCCCCTAACATTCTAGAAGGTTCTGGAACTGACTGGGAGGAAGGTATAAGTAAGGGGATGCGCCACCAGAGTCACAGAGAGCTGGGACAGGAAAGTGAGGGGACCTGCTGCAAGATGTCACCGCCACTTGGGCCTGTGTGCTGGGCCCTGCACCCATCCAACCCCCCCCCTCTACTGTCCCCCTAGGGCCCCTGACGAAGGAGCGCTCCCCTAGGTCCCTGACGCTGTTAGGACCTTCAACCACGCCAGCGCTGCGCGAAAGAATCACCCCGGAGGTGAGGAGTGGGTCCCTGAGGAACTGAAGTGGGACTGTCTGCCCCCTCTTGTGAAGCTGTGGCCCTTTGGAAGCGCTGGGCTGTGAAGAGCCTACTGTGAAGCGCCGTGGACTGCTGACTGGCATAAACTGCTGCATTGCCCCCTAAGCGCTGTGAGTCCAAAGACTGTTGCTGCCTGGAGCGCTATTCCTGGAAACTGCCTGAGCGCTGTATTCTGAGTGCCTGCTGTGCTCCCCCTAAGAAGTGCTGACATTGAGTGCTGGGAATAGGGCTGCGGGAGCCTACCCCGCAATTTCGCGCCCTTTCTGTAGAGTTAATAGCGCTGCGGGAGACCTCCCCGCGTGTTGATGCGCTTATGGTGTGCCGGTATGAATAATTAATAAAAGGGAGCCTACCCCTTATCGCTGCCGAAATCACCGCCACAGCCTGGGGAGTGCTGGCGCCGCTTCGCGCTAGCCTGTGAGGAGACCCCCGCTGTGGGTATAGCGGCGGCGGCCCCCGGTGCGAGGAGAGGGCCGCCGGAGTGGGAGCAGGCCGCATCATCGGCCGTGACGGGAGCCTGACGTGACCTCATTGGTCGTTGGGGCCGAGCCTACCCCAGCCGCCGCGCAGCGATTGGCTGCCAGCCGGGCAGCAGGAAGAGGCCTGAGAGTGGAGGAGGTGCTGCGGGGCTCCCGTAGTGAAGAGGGAGCCCCGTTTGGTCGAGAAGCCCAGAGCCGTCGCAACATCGGAGGGCGGGAGCCCACCCTGCCTCCGCTTCTGGAGTGAAGCCCCAGGCCCCAGGAAGGAACCCGGGTGAAGGCCGGCAGAGTGCTGCGGGAGGCGGGCCCTCGTGAGCTGCAGAGAGCCCCGAAGGTGACCGTCCTGAGCCCAGGCTGCCCCCGCGAGAGCCCGGTGAGTGGGGCGGAAGTGGGGGACTGCCGGAGGCACCAGGGAGAGGCCTTGTGAGGAGCTGGGGGTGGGAAGTGTCGGGGCATGTATCGGTGCCCGCCCCCACTCTGGACTAATCCTTCGGGAGGACACTCTGCGGCACCGCAGTTGCAGGAGACTACCGCTGGGACACCTCAGCCCCAATTACCCTGTGAGGCCGCCCCCGGTAGTGCTAGGAAGTACTTTGCACTGGGCCAGGATACTAGCTAGGCCCCTTTTGAGCTGCCTACAGAGACCCCTGCTTATCAGGAAGGCGAATGGGGAAATATAAGATGTCCTAGTGGCCCCCAAGGAAAAGTTGTACATTTGTCAGCCAAGTGTGATAGGCCTAAGGAGAAGCACGTGTTTACCGGGTGCCTTGTTCCCTTTGCCTAATGAAATGGTTACTCCCCCATAGGAAAAAGTTGGTTAATTGCCTACCAGAAAATGATGAAATGTTCTCTGCTGGTTTCGGTTACACTAAAACACTTATTAGAAGGTAATGAAGGGCTAATTCTTTATTGAGATGTGTTGCATTGTTGGATTGCTCCCTTTACTCTACTCTATGGAAATGTAATGCTGAAATGTTTAGGCCTGACATCCAATCTACCTGTCTATGCTCCGAGGAGGGATTGCCCTATGTTGAGGTTCATAGGCCTAGAGTCAGGCACATGTTAAATGCATAAATGCCCCAGGTTCAATGTGATTTGGGCCTAGTGTTAATGTGACTGCTACCTGCATGACCTCCATGAGTTAGGGCCAAGTCTTATGCTAATGCTGGGTTGATGTTTAGGCAGATGGTTTTGCGCCCAGTGTGCTGATGGCCTAGTATTAATGCCCCTGTTAATGGTGGGTGTCCCCATGCGTTATGCTGCTGAGAAGACGCCCATAGGTCAGGCCTACTGCCCCTACGCCAAGGATGGTCCTAATGGTCACAGTGGTGACTTGCACCCGGTTACGGCGCCCCCTGTCCCTGATTGGGCGTGTCCTGTGGCTAATGTTAATGATGCCAAGGTATCCTGATGTTTTGCACTTGATGGTTGATCGTATGCTCTTGTGCCCACAGGGCAAGTGAATGTGTCTTTTCTTACCGGTTGGCGCCCGGTATGCCCCTATGCTGGCCTGACGTGTTGTTCCAGGCCCCTGGTTGTGCCCCTATGCTAATGGGCAAGCTTTGCTGTTTTATTGCAGGTGTTCCTGCCTGATGTTAATGCAGTGATTCATATTCTTGCAGGAGACGCCTATGCCAGCTATTTTGGGTACTTACCCCTAATGGTTGATGTCATGCTTAATGGACTTCCACGCCAAGTGTTTTCTTCCCTCATATTGATGTCGCTGACGTTACATGCCAAGTGCTAACCTTTTTATATTTCAGCTGGACAATTTGGACTTATTTACTGTTTCAGCCTTGTTCCCAACTACCTTGTAAATAATCCCCCCCCGGGCATATACTGCCATGGCGCTCGCTAGCGCCCTGTTGTGATTACGGCCTATATTATGTTTTCCTTTGCAGGTTGGAGACATTAGAGAACTTACTATTTTTCCAACTCAAGCTGGTGTCCTGCCTCTTTTGTGGTGTGCCTGATGAGTCGTCTGTGGGTACTGCGTGAGTGCTTCAGATGTCCTCCGAAGTTTGGCCTGCCCGCTCTGCTCCTTGCTACCCCCCCCCTCGAGATTTGGTAACCCCATTTCTTACATCAGGCATATGAGTAAGCTTCTTTCATTATACTACTGCTGCCTCCCGCTCACAGCGCCATGAAACTGCCTGGTGTAAGTGCGCTCTACAAATATTTTTAACATAACACCTGCAAACACGCTGCTGCCGCATAGCCCCCAACACCACGGTAGGATCTTTCTCCTCCACCCATTCCGATTTCATCTGTAGCACCTCAGATGCCAACACCGCCAAACAACTGATGCACGCCACTACCCAGTACCAACTGTCCACTCTGCTCAACAACGCCCGATCTCTCAGGCTACACTCCACTGAAATCTGGGACCTCCTCAACAGCAACACACCCATTCTTGTCTTCCTTACTGAAACATGGCTCAACCCAGCCTCCAACCCGGACTTCCCCGTAGCCATATCACCCAACTACAAAATCATATACCAGAACCAAACCTACAAGCCAGGTGGAGGAACATGATCACCTACAAAAAAACATTTGACTGCATCACATCAATGGACTCGGACACTAACCTCATGGAACACCTCCAATTCAATATACTAATAGACTACAACACCACCCTTAAGGGAAGCATTCTCTACTGTCTTCCGGGCCCCAGAGCAAATTCTGCAACCACAGCAGAGACTTCATTGCTCCCTTCTCCATCAGACACCACAGACCCTAACTCCACGGCCCTCCTCGACAGCCTCAGGAAACTCGTACTCACCCAGCTTGTCCAAAGACCAATCCTCAACCCCATTTTCTCCTCCAACAACAGGATCGCTGACACCCACATGATCCTGCTCATATAGTACAACTATTACATCATACATTTCAAGATACCTGCCTACCCAGCCACCACTCCAGAAAAACCCAAAGCACCATCAAGATACAGGAGCAAAATATCAGAAGAACATTGAATCAAGACACTAAAGGAATGCCCACCCAACCACACCACTATTGGCTATGCATGAACTTGGGAGATTTGAGGATTACTGCCCTTGCTGATCTAAATGGTTTCTACATGTGTTGGTGCTGCAGCCCTAAAGGGACTGGGTCTGCTGGTGCTGGAACAGAAGGAACCGTGCAGCAGGTGTGGAGGCCAGGTCCACAGTTGGAGTTAAAGAGGGGTAATAAGTCCAGAGGTGGCAGATGGTCTCAGGGGTGGAACCCCAGTGGAAGTCCAACTGGACACCCCTTTGACCCCCTGGGTTTGAAGGCCCATTAGAGGGAGCCAGAATGGCACTTGAACATCTGTAGCACTGCTTCTTTCCCAGTCACTATCTACTGGGCGTTTAAAGACGGCCGGGTAATTGAGGCCTCACCAGGACAAATTGAAGGCCTGGTTGTATGTCAGTGAAAACAGAGGTTTGTAATGCTCTATTCTGATGCCAAGGCTCCTCTCTCTAGAGTCTGAGTGGAGGGATGCGATAGAGTCCCAATTAGCCTTCTTGCACTTCAACTTACTGGTAGACTTCAACTGGGGAAGTGGACCTTGTGCAGTTGCAGCCTCCAGACCGGGCCTGCAGCTTTTAACACAACCTCTTATTAAGTTTGACGATGTAGAGGTTTACTTTCCGCCCCAAAATCACCTTTAAGTGCATGAGGGCAAACTTGTCTCAAGTCTGAGGCCTATGATGACGCTGTCTTTGCCAATATCACCTGCAAACATGACACAATGATAAAGGACTGAATAGATATGAAAGCAGTGTAGTTGTATTTTAAATTAATGGCGATGTGGTAAAGGGTTTTCCCTTTAAATGTACACAATGCAACTCTGACCCTGTTGAAGTCTACGGCCGAAACATCGTCCTCCACTCTGCAAACAATAAATAAAAAAAGGATTGTTTATGAGAGATGGAGCTGTGCCGCTTACTTTCTTCCTGCACTGCAAAATGACATGACGAATGCGGGGCTCTGTGAAGTTCTCATGGTGAGATATATATATATATATATATATATATATATATATACACACACACGTGTACAAAAATTATATATGTGTGTGTACATATATATTACCTACTGGCGGTCGCCAGTAGGTAGTTATAGTTATGACCTGGGCCATATGTATGAAAAACCGAATTTGCGATTCCCAATTTGCGATTCATAGCGAATCGCATTTTGATAATCGCAAATCGGTATGTAAACAAAAAATCGCAAATAAATTGCAATTCCTTAAAAATCGCAGGATTTTTCGAGATTACCCTTTTTGCGATTCCTTCATTGCGTATTCGCAGAATTTGCGAACTCTCAATTAAGGAATCGCAAAACGGGTATTCTGAAACTCAGGTGCAGCTTGATGACATCACAACCAGGAAGTGTGACTACCTATGCTGCACCTGAGTTTCAGAATCAGAGTGAGAGGCTGGAAGGAGGGCTGAGGCGCCAGTGCACTGCAACAGAGACTGGAGAAATGGCTACACAGGAGCAGCAGCAGGGTGAAAGCAAAAGAAAGAGAAAACAGAAGTTTTCTGAAAGGGAGTAGGAGGTGCTCATCCAGGAGATGGTGGTGAGCCATGAGCTGTTATTTGGAAAAAAATCCCTCAAAGTGCCAGAGACCCGGAAAAGGAGAATATGGGCGGAGATCCAAGAGAAGGTCAATGCCATAGGCGTTACCTACCATAACGTAGAGTAATTGCGAAAACGCTGGTATGATATGCGCCAGAGTTCGAAGGAAAGGGTTGCCAGGCAGCAGGAGGCAAAACGGACTGGTGGAGGGACATCCACTGCCCCCGCTTCCACGCCAACGGAGGAATTGGTCGACGGTACTTTACTACCGGAGAGTGTGAGTGGCGTGGTTGACCTCAAAACTTCCGACCTACCAGGACCAACAAAAGGCAAGAAGTATGCCATCACAACCATGATACCAAACTACTCCACCCCCACCCCATGAGAGATTCAGGCACATATCACAAATGCCAATCCAGTGCAGGCACACACACAACCACAGCAATTCATTATGGGAGATGAAGTCACATTAAACAAACAGTGGAACAGTGAAACCCAGCTAGGCTAATGCAGTATGTGTGTATGAGTGAAGGCAATATACAGACAGTCAAGACCCACGTAATAAACAAAAATAGTGTAATTTATTGCATTACCAATGCAAGGCTGGACAGCAAATTAATGTGTGCATTTACGTCCACAGCACCACAAGAAACACAGGGCCAAAGGTTTGGAGGGGAGGATGAGTCCCACAGCGCAGCAGTGCCAGGGCAAGTGGAGGAGGAGGAGGAGGGCAGTCCAGTCATCTCACCCAAAAGCCCCTGGCGCATTGCTGTGGCTTCATTGTCACCGCTGGAGGGCGAAATCGGTGACCCAGAGGAAGAAGACCACCAAGTCCACGGACAGTATGTGCCACAATCCAGACCACAAGCAGTTCCAAGTCCCACACCATCCATTCCATCCAGGCGCAGGGCCCGTCCATCCCCAAGTACACCTGCGGCAGGAGAGGAGTCAGTGTTCCGCGGCCTCGAAGGTAACATGCTTGAGGTGCAGCACCTGCAGGTGAGAAGCATACGGGCAATTCAAAGACAGCTTAGGGTGAGCTTCAGGGGCATGACGGGTGCCCTGGAGGCACTCTGTGCGAAGATATGGGAGGACCGTGCTGCTAGGCGCCATGAAAGTCAGCGCCTCCACACACGCCTTGAACTATTCACAAGGGCAGTTAACTATCTGGCCTCAACCACCTCTATTCAGTAACAGCGCAGCATTAGCATGCAGCGTGAGGTTGCACACAGCAGCCAGGACATGGCCTGGGGATTACTCCAGGTCACACGTGCTGTGGATCAGCTGCGGACAGTTGCTACTGGTGGGACAGGAGTTCTCTGTACACTAGAGGAGGACGCACAATCAAGCCGTAGCAACCTCACTCCACCCCCCCAACAGGACAAGCGCCGTAGTGAACGTCATGGAAGTGCTGCAGATGCGAATGAAAAGGGGAATGTGCACTCGATGAGAAGAGCAATGGGACGTCAGCACCGCAGTTGACGTGCCCGGACTTACTAATGGCAATGGGTGGATTAAACCATTGCACGAAGATAACAGTGAACAATTTATTGTTTTGGCACTGTGCATCCAACATGTGCGTGATAATACTACCCACATTGTGTGCTACACAGGCTGTGTGATATGAATCCTGGTTTAAAGGATATTAAACACAGTTTATCCTGAATACATAACATTGTGTTATCATTTCTCACCTAGAAATAGTTCTGTGTTATGTCATTTCGCCTCTGTCGCCCGGCTGCCGCTCCAATCACACCAGCTGGCCTGCATCCTGGAGCTGGCCCCTCCTCATCTGATGTGTCTAAATCGCTGAGCTCCACTAGGGTACCTTTCCTGGTGGAGATGTTATGCAGCATGGCACATGCAAGCACCATCTTGCAGCAGGTCTCAGGGTTGTATTGCAGTTCTCCTTCACTCTTATGCAGGCATCTGGAACGGCTCTTGAGTATACCAAAGGTCAGCTCAATAGTACTGCGGGTGGCAGTGTGGGCACTGTTGTACCTCCGCTCCCAGGCGTTTGCAGGATTTAGGTATGGGGTCAATATGAAGTCCCGGACTGCATACGCACTGTCACAAGTGAGGCAAGAGGAAATAGGTTACACACTGTCCTGCCACTGCTGTACGTTACTATTGTGCCACTGTTTCCTATGCCATTACCTAGAAGGTAGCCCTCTCCAAACTCCCCATTAGTGAGTCGACAGTGGATCCCACTGTGGCGAAATATGAACGAATTGTGGGTGCTGCCTGGGTATTTAGCTACAATGTCAGTGATAATGTGCTTGGCATCACACATCACTTGTATATTCAGGGAATGGTATGACTTGCGATTCCTGAACACGTACTCATTGTGGGGGGGGGGGATATGGTGACATATGTTCCATCTATGCATCCAATGAAGTGGGGGAATTGTGCTATTTGATAGAACTCCTGCTTTGTCTGGTCTAGTGCCTGTGTGGTGCAGGGGAAGTGGATGTGTTGGGGCATCCATGGCATCAAGGAACGCGTGGAAAAAATGCGACAATGCACTCTGTGACACCCCTCCTACTGAGGCTATCACCCCCTGGAAGCTACCTGATGCTAAGAGGTGCAGTGAGCACAGGACCTGGATGTGGGAGGGCATGGTGTGTGTCCTGCGTATGGGGTGTTCAAGAATAGGTTTGAGTTCCTCAATTAAATCAAGGATGCTCTCTTCATCCAGCCTGTAGTGTGTATGGATGTCCTCCTGAGTCTGCTGGGGACTCCTTAAATAGTTTGCACCTGGTTACCACTGTAGGAGAGTAGGGTCTGCAATCCTATGATCACCCAGATTTTTTGCTGTTGTTTCACTGGTTTACGACTTTCTCTGGCTGTGGGCCTGCCAATCAGACCCACAGCCTAGCTGTTCTCTCACTAAATTGACAAGTGTGCCTTAGGTGCATTACCCAATTGGAACTGGGCCACCTTATCAGACCCTGTAACTCAGGGCATAGGTGTACCCAGGGCCTACCAGGGGCTGAAGCATGTATTATGCCACCCCTGGATGGCCATCTAAATCTGACACAACTGGCTGCACGACAGCTGGGGCAAGGTGGTGTAATCACCCTTTGCTTTAGATATAGTATACCTATATCTAACCCTAAAAATGGACACACAGATTCCTATCAGTCACTCCTATGGCAGGCCTTGACAATCCTGAAGGCAGAGTGCTTGGAATCGTGTGAGATGGTGCTCTGGCATGAGCTGAGCCTGTCTGCAGCTTGCGGAACCAAGTCCTAATAGCTGTTCCATGATAACGCATACCATATACTCTTAAGTGCATTATAATCCTTGCGGTTAAATGCTATCTCTGGTATTGCTTTATCAAAACATGTCGAGTAAGGTTTCATACGAATTGGAATACTAACCCCTCGCCAATTCTGGCGACGGGGTTAGCATTCCACCCTTCTAGAGGGACACGACATGGTAGTAACGGTGAACCCCGGTTAAAGTTAACTCAAGCCTCAGCTCCACAAAATGGATGCTGCCACCACAGACACGAGTCTGACCTCCTGCTGCTGGGAGTCCTTCCAGCGAGGAGAGCTTGGACAAAGGGTTTCCTGTCAGGGGCGGTGCTAGCACCATCCCAGACAGGGTTTTGTGTATCCTGGGTAGGCAGGGCTTTACAGGAAGGTGACTGCTGAGTGGCACCCCGGTGCTCACTACGCATCTGCCGGCTAGAACCAGTTCCAGGGGCACACCAGCCCCTGGCCTGGGGAAAGTCCGGCATGGGAGAGGGGTGTAACCACCCCCCTTCCTGGTCCCACCCCTAGGGCAGGACCTAGTCGCGTACCCACCCCTTTCTTTAGGATAAAGGCAGGAGCGGGGACCCTTCCAAATTAGATCATCTTTGGAATCAAGACACGACTTTCTACGAAAGGACTTCAAGATTTCTTCTTCAAGATTCTCCCTTGTGACTAAGGAGTAGTCACCCTGCATCCGCAGGCACCATCTTAAGAACACTGCGGTCTGCTGTAAGTCCTTCCTCCGGAATCCGACTGCCCAGCTCAACGAGAACCGGCTTCCCTGGCACCTCTGACCTCTACCCACCTCTGCAGCTAAGCTGAGATCCGTGGGTGCGACGAGACCTCGAGGGACCGGCCATCTTCAAGACTGCACGACTTCTTTCCAGCACGACCGCCGAGGGATCCTCTGGTGAGTGCTTTGGGGTCCGAGAAGCCCCGACCCTGAGCAGCTCCAGCACCGAAGTACAGCCTCCCAGCATCTCCACGATCTGCGTGGGGCCCTTCTGCTTTTTGCTGCTCACCGTGTTGTTTGGCTACTAGCCCGCTGGCTTGTGGCCTTCTTAACGACGCCCGACGACATCACTGCTGCTGGTCTGGTTGCTCCAGACTGGCCCTTGCTCCCTTCCAAAAGAGGAGCACCCCGGACCCTCCTGGTCCACTCCAGACGCCATTTTGAGTCCACCGCGTGGGCTTAAATTTGCCACGGCTTTGTTGCCCAATCCTGGGTCCAGCGACGTCGACAGCATCATCCATCGTGGGACAGCTTGCACCCCCATCCTGGTTGCCGGCAACGCTTCCTGGTCCGTGAGATCTGCAGAGCACAGCGTCGCCCACTCACCTAGTCGAGGTGACTACCATCCGGTGCCCTCCTGGTGCCACCTGAAACCTGGCTAGTAGTCACAAACTTGGTCCCCTCTGCTTTCAGGTGTCATCCATCTTCGATCCAGGCTTGGATCAACTCGAACTATCTTCACTGGTCGCCTGCCAGCAACTCCTTTCTTCAGGCTCCTGGTCCGTCTACGAGGATTCCCGACGTCTTTTGAGACATATGCAGCTGCAGCCCCTGGGCTAGGTAACTTCGGCATTTCGGTGCCCCAGCATAGCCTCACTATCCAAGGGTCAGGATCCACTTTCGTTTTCCTCCTACCAGGTCGGGTTCGCCCGAGAACACTAACTTTGCCTTTACTAGTTACCATAGACTTTGTCCCACATCACGCGTGAGAGTGCACACTCTGCACCCGAGTCCCCTAGGCCTCCTATTAGTAATCTGAAGGTTCAGTAGTCAAGTCCTAGCGATTCCAAAGCCTATTAGTACAGTACTTACCAGCTAGTAATTTCGCATTCCACATTTGTAGTATATGGTTTTCCGTGCCCCTCGGGCATTTGTGTAAATTGTGCGAACTCAAGTATTTTCGTAAGAGTTTTGTTGTGTGCTTAGTACCCTGTCCTCATAAAGAGTACAGGGCTGTTGTGATCTAAATAAATACACTGTTTATTTTCATAACACTTGTGTGGTGTCCTTTCACTTGGTGTTCAAGGGGTGTATGTGATGGTATAACAGCTGGCTTAACACGCCCTCTAGAGTTTAGTCCGAAGACTGCTCGTATCCACGCTACTAGGATAGCTGGTCTATAAGGTTGACTTACAACCAATCACCATAAGGGTTGTTTGGACTGATACAGAGTGCTCACTAGAATAGTGAACATTATATATCAGGCCAACTTCTCACATTGGTGAGCAGCGGTTGGGATTTGAGCTTGCTGTTGTTTTACCACACGTATCCTAAGAATATCTTGTGAAAGATCACATAAGTACTTCAGGTACATATAACTTAGCTTAGAATACTCTGAGTTCTACTGAACCAGCTGTTGTAGCTCCTCAAGGCTTAGCACACCTTGGCTACAACTCTTAGCAAGGGATCAGTAGGCAAACATATAGTGTAGGTAGGTGCATCACTTACACCACACTAGAATCAGCATGTCAGACAAAGGAGGAAACACAGAGTCTCCCCTTGTGTCAGTAGACCTTCCACAGGTCACTTCCAGATATGCTGCTCTTAGCTTCCAGGAGATGAGACAAGTGTGTACCTCCAGGAAGTTAAGACAGGGGTCTAACCCCACAATCCCATTTCTGATTGGTCTCTAAGAGACTTATGATGCTAAGAAGGCTGCTAACACAGACCCTTCTCATCCAGATGGGAACATGCCTCCCCTAGAGGGAACCAGGGGTGACCCAGACCTTATCCATCTCTCTGCAGAAGGTGAAGAGGAGGATGAGGATCTGGAGCCCTCTGATGATGAGGCAGACAAACGTCCAGAAGTAGTTAGCCAGCTAACTAGGGACAACTTAAGCAGGCATGAGAATGGTACAAGGAGACCCCTGGGACCCCTCTCAGGCCAGCTTAACATTGGTAATGGACGAGTTCGGTCTCTATCAAGAGGCTCTAACAGATCCATTCAAACCAATGGCTCTCAGGCCTCTTCTCAAAGGAGGATGACATCCCCTAGGAGGAGAGTATATGAAGCCAAGGAAAGGGAAGTCAATCTGAGGATTGAAAGGGAAGAACTTGCCCTGGCCAAAGAGAGACTTGCCTTTGCTAGAGAGCAAGAATTGAGTGGGACAATTCCCACTGGTGGCAGCATTCCCCCAAGGGAAAACAGGAGTTTAGACACTAGACACCTGAGTAAGATAGTGCCCCCCTTTAAACAAGGGGATGACATCCACAAATGGATTACTGCTTTGGAGAGGGCCTGCACTGTACAGTGTGTCCCCCAGAGTCAGTGGGCAGCTATCTTGTGGCTCTCCTTTGAAGGTAAAGGTAGAGATAAGCTCCTCACTACTAGAGCTGAGGATGCTAACAATTACCAGGTCCTGAAGAGCACACTGATTGATGGGTTTGGCCTAACCACTGAGCAGTACAGGTTGCTGTTCAGGGATACCCAGAAAACTCAGTCTCAGGACTGGTCTGATTTTGTCGATTGTGCCACTAAGGCTTTGGAGGGCTGGTTGCTGGGCAGTAAGGTTACTGATTATACAGGATTGTACAATTTGATCATGAGAGAACAAATTTTAAACAATTGTCAGAACCAGTTGTTGCATCAGCATCTTGTTGACTCAGATCTGACCTCTCCCCAAGAATTGGGAAAGAAGGCAGACAGATGGGTCAGAACAAGAGTTAAGCAAAACCAGGGCCAGAACCAGGGTGGTCAGAAGAAAGCAGACCAGAAGGGTAAAGATTCTAAGGGGGAACAAAATGACCAGAAGTCTTCAACAGGTCCCCAACAACCCAAAGAGGGTGGGGGTCAGGCTTCCCAGAAAAAGAAGAATCAAGAAGGCCAATCTAAAAGGTGGTGCCAATACTGTAAAAGTAAAACTCACTGGTTTAGTGAGTGCACCAAGAAAGGAGGGCAGACTCCTGCTACTGCAGCCCCTAAGGCACCTGTGCCCCCTAGTACAGCCAGCAGTAGTAGTGCACCTCCCAAGGGTTTAGTTGGGTTAACCTTGGGTTCTGAGGGGTATGACAACTTAGTTGGCACACTCACTCAGGCTGTCCTTGTCTGTACAGGGGATGTGGATATATCCCCTGATGTCAGTCCCAATACTTTGGGCAAATACAGACAGACACCTTTTATCAATGGAAAAATGGCTCAGGCCTATAGGGACACTTGTGCCAGTGTCACAATGGTGACACCTAACTTTGTGGACCCTGGACAGATCATGCCAGGTACAGATTTCCTGGTGACCAATGCAAGCAATGTCACTACCAGTCATAGTATGGCAATTGTAGCTTTCTCCTGGGGAGGGGTAACTGGCCAAAAGAAGGTTGTAGTTAGTTCAGACCTCCCAGTGGATTGTTTGTTGGGCAATGATTTGGAGTCATCACAATGGTCAGAAGTGGAGCATAGGACTCACATGGAGATGTTAGGCTTGCCAGCACATGTGCTTGCTGTGACTAGGTCACAGGCCAGAAGATGCCCCACTGAACAGGTGCTGGATCCTGGAACAATGGACCAGCCACCTTCCAAGAAGAAGAGCAGTAGGGTTAAGGCATTGCCTTCCCCCTTGCCCCAGGTTGAGGATCAAGTCTCAGAGGAGGCTGACCTACAGGAACTGAGGGAAACTGAGCCTAAGGAGTTTGAACTTGATCAAGTTGAATTCCTGGGTTCAGAGGGACCCTCAATAGAAGACCTGGGGAAGGAACAATTAGACTGCCCTTCCCTTGAACCCCTCAAACAGCAGGCTGCTGCTGAGGCTGCTGGGAACGCCACAGGTACCCACAAGGTATACTGGGAAGATGGACTCCTGTACACTGAGGCAAGAGACCCCAAGCCTAGCATGGCCAGGAGGCTGGTTATCCCCTTGTCTCAGAGAGGTTTCCTCCTTACCTTGGCCCATGAGATTCCCTTAGCAGGACACTTAGGCCAGACAAAGACTTGGGACAGGCTTGTCTCACACTTTCACTGGCCTCACATGAATGAGGATACCAAGAAGTTTGGTCGCTCCTGTGTCACTTGCCAAGCCAGTGGTAAGTCAGGTGGCACCACAAAGGCCCCCCTTATACCAATGCCTGTGGTGGGGGTGCCCTTTGAAAGAGTGGGGATTGACATTGTTGGTCCAATGGAACCCCAGACAGCATCAAGGCACAAGTTTATACTGGTGGTAGTGGATCATGCCACCAGGTATCCTGAAGCTATTCCCCTTAGGACCACTACAGCACCTGTTGTGGCAAGAGCCCTAGTTGGAGTGTTCTCCAGAGTGGGCTTCCCTAAGGAGGTTGTCTCTGACAGAGGTGCAAACTTCATGTCAAGCTACTTAACTGCTATGTGGAAGGAATGTGGTGTCAACTACAAGTTCACTACACCCTATCATCCACAATGCAATGGGCTTGTTGAAAGGTTCAACAGGACCCTAAAAGGGATGATTCATGGCCTACCTGAAAAGCTCAGGCGAAGATGGGATGTCCTGATACCCTGCCTTCTGTTTGCTTACAGAGAGGTCCCACAAAAGGGGGTTGGCTACAGCCCTTTTGAACTTTTGTATGGGCATCCTGTGAGAGGCCCCCTGTGTTTGGTGAAGGAAGGATGGGAGAGACCTCTCAAAAAGCCTGCAACCAACATAGTGGACTATGTACTTGGTCTCCGCTCCAGGATGGCTGAGTATATGGAGAAGGCATCTGAAAACCCTAAGGCCAGTCAAGAACTCCAAAAAGCTTGGCATGACCAAAAGGCTGTCCTGACTGTTTATCAGCCTGGACAGAAGGTGTGGGTGTTGGAGCCAGTGGCCCCAGCAGCACTCAAAGACAAATGGTCTGGGCCCCACACAATTCTTGAGCAAAAGGGAGAGGTCACCTACCTGGTGGACCTTGGAACTCCCAGGAGCCCCCACAGGGTGCTCCATGTCAACAGGCTCAAAGCATATGTCGACAGGAAGGACATGAGCTTGCTCATGGCCATAGATGAGGGACAGGAGGAAGAGAGTGACCCTCTCCCAGACCTGCTCACTCAGAATCCTGATGATGGGTCAGTAGATGGTGTTGTCTTTTGTGGCAGCCTCTCTGAACATCAACAGAAGGATTGCAAACAGGTTCTTCAATCCTTCAGGCATATGTTCTCTCTAACACCCAGTCAGACCAATTGGTGTACCCATGAGGTTGACACTGGTGGCAGCTTGCCAGTCAAGAGTAAAATCTACAGGCAGCCTGATCATGTTAGAGACTGCATCAAAACAGAAGTGCAGAAAATGTTGGAGTTGGGAGTCATTGAACCCTCAGATAGCCCTTGGGCTAGTCCAGTAGTTCTAGTGCCAAAACCTCACACCCAGGGTGGTAAGAAAGAGATGAGGTTCTGCGTAGACTACAGGGGTCTCAATGCAGTCACTAAGACTGATGCCCACCCAATACCAAGGGCAGATGAACTTATAGATAGATTGGCTTCTGCCAACTACTTAAGTATATTTGACCTGACAGCTGGGTATTGGCAAATCAGGTTAGCTGAGGATGCCAAGCCCAAGACAGCATTTTCAACCCCTGGTGGGCATTATCAATTTGTGGTAATGCCCTTTGGTCTGAAAAATGCACCTGCCACCTTCCAAAGGTTGGTGAATCATGTTCTCACTGGGCTGGAAGACTTCTAGATGATATAGCTGTTTTTAGTTCCACCTGGGAGGATCACCTGGTCCACCTGAGGAAAGTGTTAGAGGCACTGCAAGCAGCAGGTCTCACTATCAAGGCCACAAAGTGCCAGATAGGGCAGACACAGGTTGTGTACTTGGGCCACCTTGTAGGTGGAGGCCAAGTTCAACCACTGGAGAGCAAAATACAGTCAATCAGGGACTGGGCTCCTCCAACCACCCAGACTCAGGTTCGAGCTTTCTTGGGCCGGACTGGTTACTACAGAAAGTTTGTCAGAAATTATGGATCAATTGTGACTCCACTTAATGAACTGACAAGTAAGAAAATGCCCAAAAAGGTTCAGTGGACAGCAGGCTGTCAAAAAGCATTCGATGACCTAAAGCAGGCCATGTGCACAGCACCTATCCTCAAGAGTCCAGACTACTCCAAACCATTCATTGTCCAAACAGATGCTTCTGAGTTGGGTGTGGGAGCTGTTCTATCTCAACTGAATTTTGATGGTCAAGACCAGCCCATTGCTTTTATAAGCAGAAGGCTGACCCCCAGAGAGAAAAATTGGTCAGCTATTGAGAGGGAGGCCTTTGCTGTGGTTTGGGCCCTGAAGAAGCTGAGGCCATCCTTGTTTGGCACTCACTTCAAGATTCAGACCGACCATAAGCCCCTCTTGTGGCTAAATCAGATGAAGGGTGAAAACTCCAAACTGCTTAGGTGGTCCATTTCCCTACAGGGGATGGACTTTACAGTGGAACATAGACCTGGTACTGATCATGGCAATGCTGATGGGCTCTCCAGATATTTCCACTTAGAACAAGAAGACTCACCTGGTCAAGGTTAGCTTATTGTCCCAAAGTTTGGGGGGGGGGGGGGTCATGTAGGAGAGTAGGGTCTGCAATCCTATGATCACCCAGATTTTTTGCTTTTGTTTCACTGGTTTACGACTTTTTCTGGCTGTGGGCCTGCCAATCAGACCCACAGCCTAGCTGTTCTCTCACTAAATTGACAAGTGTGCCTTAGGTGCATTACCCAATTGGAACTGGGCCACCTTATCAGACCCTGTAACTCAGGGCATAGGTGTACCCAGGGCCTACCAGGGGCTGAAGCATGTATTATGCCACCCCTGGATGGCCATCTAAATCTGACACAACTGGCTGCACGACAGCTGGGGCAAGGTGGTGTAATCACCCTTTGCTTTAGATATAGTATACCTATATCTAACCCTAAAAATGGACACACAGATTCCTATCAGTCACTCCTATGGCAGGCCTTGACAATCCTGAAGGCAGAGTGCTTGGAATCGTGTGAGATGGTGCTCTGGCATGAGCTGAGCCTGTCTGCAGCTTGCGGAACAAAGTCCTAATAGCTGTTCCATGATAACGCATACCATATACTCTTAAGTGCATTATAATCCTTGCGGTTAAATGCTATCTCTGGTATTGCTTTATCAAAACATGTCGAGTAAGGTGTCATACGAATTGGAATACTAACCCCTCGCCAATTCTGGCGACGGGGTTAGCATTCCACCCTTCTAGAGGGACACGACATGGTAGTAACTGTGAACCCCGGTTAAAGTTAACTCAAGCCTCAGCTCCACAAAATGGATGCTGCCACCACAGACACGAGTCTGACCTCCTGCTGCTGGGAGTCCTTCCAGCGAGGAGAGCTTGGACAAAGGGTTTCCTGTCAGGGGCGGTGCTAGCACCATCCCAGACAGGGTTTTGTGTATCCTGGGTAGGCAGGGCTTTACAGGAAGGTGACTGCTGAGTGGCACCCCGGTGCTCACTACGCATCTGCCGGCTAGAACCAGTTCCAGGGGCACACCAGCCCCTGGCCTGGGGAAAGTCCGGCATGGGAGAGGGGTGTAACCACCCCCCTTCCTGGTCCCACCCCTAGGGCAGGACCTAGTCGCGTACCCACCCCTTTCTTTAGGATAAAGGCAGGAGCGGGGACCCTTCCAAATTAGATCATCTTTGGAATCAAGACACGACTTTCTACGAAAGGACTTCAAGATTTCTTCTTCAAGATTCTCCCTTGTGACTAAGGAGTAGTCACCCTGCATCCGCAGGCACCATCTTAAGAACACTGCGGTCTGCTGTAAGTCCTTCCTCCGGAATCCGACTGCCCAGCTCGACGAGAACCGGCTTCCCTGGCACCTCTGACCTCTACCCACCTCTGCAGCTAAGCTGAGATCCGTGGGTGCGACGAGACCCCGAGGGACCGGCCATC
Organism: Lissotriton vulgaris; assembly: GCF_964263255.1. Taxonomy (NCBI): domain Eukaryota; kingdom Metazoa; phylum Chordata; class Amphibia; order Caudata; family Salamandridae; genus Lissotriton; species Lissotriton vulgaris. The sequence continues at coordinate 153,937 of NW_028246877.1, read as the reverse complement.
TTAAAGACTGCACGACTTCTTTCCAGCACGACCGCCGAGGGATCCTCTGGTGAGTGCTTTGGGGTCCGAGAAGCCCCGACCCTGAGCAGCTCCAGCACCGAAGTACAGCCTCCCAGCATCTCCACGATCTGCGTGGGGCCCTTCTGCTTTTTGCTGCTCACCGCGTTGTTTGGCTACTAGCCCGCTGGCTTGTGGTCTTCTTAACGACGCTCGACGACATCACTGCTGCTGGTCTGGTTGCTCCAGACTGGCCCTTGCTCCCTTCCAGAAGAGGAGCACCCCGGACCCTCCTGGTCCACTCCAGACGCCATTTTGAGTCCACCGCGTGGGCTTGAATTTGCCAAGGCTTTGTTGCCCAATCCTGGGTCCAGCGACGTCGACAGCATCATCCATCGTGGGACAGCTGGCACCTCCATCCTGGTCGCCGACAACGCCTCCTGGTCCGTGAGATCTGCAGAGCACAGCGTCGCCCACTCACCTAGTCGAGGTGACTACCATCCGGTGCCCTCCTGGTGCCACCTGACTACTGACTAGTAGTCACGAACTTGGTCCCCTCTGCTTTCAGGTGTCATCCATCTTCGATCCAGGCTTGGATCAACTCGAACTATCTTCACTGGTCGCCTGCCAGCAACTCCTTTCTTCAGGCTCCTGGTCCGTCTACGAGGATTCCCAACGTCTTTTGAGACATATGCAGCTGCAGCCCCTGGGCTAGGTAACTTCGGCATTTTGGTGCCCCAGCATAGCCTCACTATCCAAGGGTCAGGATCCACTTTCGTTTTCCTCCTACCAGGTCGGGTTCGCCCGAGAACACTAACTTTGCCTTTACTAGCTACCATAGACTTTGTCCCGCATCACGCGTGAGAGTGCACACTCTGCACCCGAGTCCCCTAGGCCTCCTATTAGTAATCTGAAGGTTCAGTAGTCAAGTCCTAGCGATTCCAAAGCCTATTAGTACAGTACTTACCTGCTAGTAATTTCGCATTCTACTTTTGTAGTATATGGTTTTCCGTGCCCCTCGGGCATTTGTGTAAATTGTGCGAACTCAAGTATTTTCGTAAGAGTTTTGTTGTGTGCTTAGTACCCTGTCTCAAAATTGCGAATTTCCTGAATTCGCTATTTGCGATTTTTTCATACATTTCATTGCAATTTTATATTTTGCGATATTCCGTTGGCGAATTTCACAAACTGAGAAAATCGCAAACTAAGAAATTGCTAGTGAATTCGCAGAATTCTGGTAATCGCAATGTAAGAAATCGCTATATTTGCGATTTCTCATTTTGCTATGCGATTGTGCCTCATACATCGGAAATAGCGCATTTTTAATCGCAAACGCTGTTTTTTGCAATTCGCAACGTTTGTGACTAAACATTCGGTTGATACATATGCCCCCTAGTTTACATAGGAAAAGCGTTTTTTGTTTAAATGCTGTAAATTCATTCAGTAGTTGCTGAGAAATTAAAAATATAAACGTTTCGATATATGGGGCAGCGGTGGGTTCGCGAACCCTCCCGAGCACGAGCTTCACTTTGATTGGCAGCCAACACTCAAAAACAGGAAGTGTTGGTAGCCATCTTGTGACGCGGTGGTGAAGGCAGGGGGCGGGGCCTGATGTGACAAGTGTGCAAATGGGATCTGTGGCATGTTTTAAGTTGGGGGATTAAATCCCCTTGAATCCTGAGGGTCCCTGGGGGCCAACTAGCCCACCAGGTATCTCCAGTAAGCACCAGAGAGTTGCTTTGCAGAGAGATGTAAAAAGGGGCGTAGCCTCGGACCACCTCTCTGCAACACAGTCCTGAGGTGCTTACTGGAAGTTTCTGGTGGGCTAGTCGCTCAGGATTCAAGAGGAATGAACCCCCCAACCTAAAACGAGCCACATGGAGCGTTTGCACAGTGGTGAAGGCAGGGGGCAGGGACTCAATCAATCAATCAATCAGGGGATTTGAAAAGCACACTACTTACCCGTTAGGGTCTCAAGGCGCTGGGGAGGGGGGGGCTGCAGCTAGTGGTCGAAGAGCCAGGTCTTGAGCAGTCTTATGAAGGCCGGAAGGTCTGTGGTCTGTCATAGGTGGTCACAGGTCTTGGCGGCGCGGTGGGAGAAGGATCTGCCCCCGGAAGTGGTTCTGTGGATGCGCGTGACGGCGGCCAGGGAAAGGTATGTGGAGCGGAGTTTCCTGTTAGGTACATAGAAGGAGAGTCTGTTGTTGAGATATGCTGGGCCGGTCTTGTGGAGTGCTTTGTGTGCGTGGATTATGAGTTTGAATGTGATTCTTTTGTTAACGGGGAGCCAGTTCAGGTCTCTCAGGTGCAGGGTGATGTGGTCCCGGCGTGGGACGTCAAGGATTAGGCGTGCTGAGGCGTTCTGGATTCTTTGGAGTCTGTTGATGAGTTTGGACGGGGCTCCGGCGTAGAGGGTGTTTCCGTAGTCGAGTCGGCTGCTGACGAGGGCATGGGTGACGGTTTTCCCTGTGTCCGCCGGGATCCATCTGTAGATCTTGCGGAGCCTACAGAGGGTGTGGAAGCAAGAGGAGGAGACTGCGTTGACTTGGTTGGTCTGATGTGACAAGTGTGCAAACGCGCTCTGTGGCGCGTTTTAAGTTGGGGGATTTAGTCCCTTTGTATTCTGAGGGTCCCTGGGAGCCAACTAGCCCACCAAGTACCTCCAGTAAGCGCCACGGGGCTGCGTTGCAGAGAGGTGGTCCGAGGCAACCCCCCTTTTACACCTCTCTGCAAAGCATATCTGTGGCGCTTACTGGAGATACCTGCTGGGTTAGTTGGACCCCCAGGGGCCCACAGGATTTAAAGGGATTTAACCCCCCAACTTAAAACGTACCAAGTGGCATGTTTGCACAGTGGTGAAGGCAGGGGTGCGGGGCCTGATGTGACAAGTGTGCAAATGGGCTCTGTGTCACGTTTTAAGTTGGGGGATTAAATTCCCTTGAATCCTGAGGGTCTCTGGGGCAAACTAGCCCACCAGGTATCTCCAGTAAACACCAGAGAGTTGCTTTGCAGAGAGGTGTAGAAAGAGGCGTGGCCTCAGACCACCTCTCTGCAACGCAGTCCTGTGGCGCTTACTGGAAGTTTCTGTTGGGCTAGTTGCTCAGGATTCAAGGGGAATTAATCCCTCAACTTAAATCGAGCCACGTGGCAGGGGGCGGGGCCTGATGTGACAAGTGTGCAAACGCACTATGTGGCGTGTTTTAAGTTGGGGGATTTTGTCACCATGTATTCTGAGGGTCCCTGGGGGCCAACTAGCCCACCAGGTACCTTCAGTAAAAGCAACAGAGTTGCGTTACAGAGAGGTGTAAAAAGGGATGTGGTCTCAGACCACCTCTCTGCAACGTGGCTCTGTGGTGCTTATGGGAGGCACTTGGTGGGCTAGTTGGCCCCCAGGGACCCTCAGGATTCATGGGGAATTCATCCCCAAACTTACAACCCCCCAGGGGGCATGTTTGCACAATGGTGAAGGAAGGGGGTGGGCCTGATGTGACATGTGTGTACTTATGCAATCACTCCGCCAAAACCCAAGCCCTTGTAAATTCACCATGCACTCTCCTTGCAGCTCACTAGTCATCCAGTCACTACCCATTTACTCATGCAATGACCCATGCACTCCTCCAATACCCTGAGCACTACCCATGCAGTCGAGCCATCGGCCGGTCACTACTCATGCACTCCTCCAATCACCTAGCCAGTTCCATGTACTTATCCAATCCCTCCGTTAAAACCCAATCACTTATAAATTCACCATGCACTCTCCTTGCAGTACTCTAATCATTCAGTCACTACCCATATACTCATGCAATGACCCAGGCACTAACACATGCACTGCTACAATCCCCTGAGCACTATTGATGCAGTCCAGCCATCTCCTTGTCACTACCCATGAACTTCTCCAATCATCCAGCCAGTTCCATGTCCTTATCTAATCACTGTACCAAAACACAAGCACTTATAAATTCACCATGCACTCTCCTTGCAGTACTGTAATCATCCAGTCACTACCCATGTACTCATGCAATGACACAGGCACTAACACATGCACTGCTACAATCCCCTGAGCACTACTGATGTGGTCCAGCCATCTCCTTGTCACTACCCATGCACTCCTCCAATCACCCAGCCAGTTCCATGTCCTTATCTAATTACTGCGACAAGACACAAGCACTTATGAATTCACCATGCACTCTCCTTGCAGTACTCTAATCATCCAGTCACTACCCATGTACTCATGCAATGACCCAGGCACTAACACATGCACTGCTACAATTACCCAAGCACTGCTCATGCAGAACAGCCATCTCCTTGTCACTACCCATGCACTTCTCCAATCACCCATCCAGCATTATGTACTTATCCAATCACTCCCCCAAAACCCAAGCCCTATTAAATTCACCATGAAGGCTCGGAGACCGGTTCTCTTTTTCCTAAGGATGGGTGGTTTCAGGAGGAGAGTGATAGCGCTTCTTGTTGCTCTTCCACCGCAGGATAATTCAAGCTTTTGCACTAGGTACCTGGGAGTTTTTAAATGCAGGGCTTTGTGTGCTAGAATGGCACTCTTTAACTGAATTCAAGCTTCATAGGGCAACCATTTAAAAGATTTTACGATTGGGGATATGTGCTCACTTCGTTTGGTACCAGTGACCAGTCTAGCTGCACTGCGTATGTACTTCTCCAATCACCCAGTCAGCACCATGTACTTAGCCAATCACTCTGCCAAAATCCAAGCACTTAATTCACCATGCTCTCTCCTTGCAGTACTCTCATCATCCAGTCAGTACCCATGTACTTATCCAATCACTCAGCCGAAACCCAAGCACTTATAAATTTACCATACACTCTCTTTGCAGCACTCTAATCATTCTGTCACTGCCCATGCAATCATGCAATGACCAAGGCACTAACTCTTGTACTGCTACAATCCCCTGAGCACTACCCATGCAGTCCAGCTATTGCCCTGTCACTACCCATGCACTCCTCCAATCACCTAGCCAGCACCATATACTTATGCAATGGCCCAGGCACTAACACATGCACTGCTACAATCCTCTGAGCACTTCCCATGCAGACATCTAACCACTTCTCCAATTACCCAGGTAGTACCCATGCACTCCTCCAATCAAAGATATCCCTCTGTTACTACCCATGCACTCCTCCAATCACCCATCCGGCATCATGTACTTATCCAATCACTCCGCCAAAACCCAAGCAGTTATAAAATCACCATACACTGTCCTTGCAGTACTCTAATCATCCAGTCACTACCCATGTACTCATCCAATGACCCAGGCACTAACACATGCACTGCTACAATCCCCTGAGCACTACTGATGCAGTCCAGCCATCTCTTTGTCATTACCCATGCACTCCTCCAATCACCCAGCCAGCACCATGTACTTATCCAATCACTCCGCCAAAACCTAATCACTTATAAATTCACCATGCACTCTCCTTGCAGTACTCTAATCATTCAGTCACTACCCATATACTCATGCAATGACCCAGGCACTAACACATGCACTGCTACAATCCCCTGAGCACTATTGATGCAGTCCAGCCATCTCCTTGTCACTACCCATGAACTTCTCCAATCATCCAGCCAGTTCCATGTCCTTATCTAATCACTGTACCAAAACACAAGCACTTATAAATTCACCATGCACTCTCCTTGCAGTACTGTAATCATCCAGTCACTACCCATGTACTCATGCAATGACACAGGCACTAACACATGCACTGCTACAATCCCCTGAGCACTACTGATGTGGTCCAGCCATCTCCTTGTCACTACCCATGCACTCCTCCAATCACCCAGCCAGTTCCATGTCCTTATCTAATTACTGCGACAAGACACAAGCACTTATGAATTCACCATGCACTCTCCTTGCAGTACTCTAATCATCCAGTCACTACCCATGTACTCATGCAATGACCCAGGCACTAACACATGCACTGCTACAATTACCCAAGCACTGCTCATGCAGAACAGCCATCTCCTTGTCACTACCCATGCACTTCTCCAATCACCCATCCAGCATTATGTACTTATCCAATCACTCCCCCAAAACCCAAGCCCTATTAAATTCACCATGAAGGCTCGGAGACCGGTTCTCTTTTTCCTAAGGATGGGTGGTTTCAGGAGGAGAGTGATAGCGCTTCTTGTTGCTCTTCCACCGCAGGATAATTCAAGCTTTTGCACTAGGTACCTGGGAGTTTTTAAATGCAGGGCTTTGTGTGCTAGAATGGCACTCTTTAACTGAATTCAAGCTTCATAGGGCAACCATTTAAAAGATTTTACGATTGGGGATATGTGCTCACTTCGTTTGGTACCAGTGACCAGTCTAGCTGCACTGCGTATGTACTTCTCCAATCACCCAGTCAGCACCATGTACTTAGCCAATCACTCTGCCAAAATCCAAGCACTTAATTCACCATGCTCTCTCCTTGCAGTACTCTCATCATCCAGTCAGTACCCATGTACTTATCCAATCACTCAGCCGAAACCCAAGCACTTATAAATTTACCATACACTCTCTTTGCAGCACTCTAATCATTCTGTCACTGCCCATGCAATCATGCAATGACCAAGGCACTAACTCTTGTACTGCTACAATCCCCTGAGCACTACCCATGCAGTCCAGCTATTGCCCTGTCACTACCCATGCACTCCTCCAATCACCTAGCCAGCACCATATACTTATGCAATGGCCCAGGCACTAACACATGCACTGCTACAATCCTCTGAGCACTTCCCATGCAGACATCTAACCACTTCTCCAATTACCCAGGTAGTACCCATGCACTCCTCCAATCAAAGATATCCCTCTGTTACTACCCATGCACTCCTCCAATCACCCATCCGGCATCATGTACTTATCCAATCACTCCGCCAAAACCCAAGCAGTTATAAAATCACCATACACTGTCCTTGCAGTACTCTAATCATCCAGTCACTACCCATGTACTCATCCAATGACCCAGGCACTAACACATGCACTGCTACAATCCCCTGAGCACTACTGATGCAGTCCAGCCATCTCTTTGTCATTACCCATGCACTCCTCCAATCACCCAGCCAGCACCATGTACTTATCCAATCACTCCGCCAAAACCTAAGCACTTATAAATTCACCATGCACTCTCCTTGCAGTACTCTAATCATCCAGTCAGTACCCATGTTCTCATGCAATGGCCCAGGCACTAACTCATGACAAACACAGAGGAGGTCATGCTAATCACAGGGGTACCCTAACGCATATTGTTCCCTAGTGTATGTAGGTGCTTTCACTGTATTCTAAGTGTCTTTTAGCAAAGCACTGGCTCTAGGCCTGGTTAGTCAGAGTCAGTTACCACCAGTATTCGTCAGCAAAAAGGTGGGTCGTCTTTCTGAACTTCGGTTGCCTCTTTTGGCATTTGTCTTGCTTCTTTCTGCACTTTTCTTCCTCTTTCTTCACATATCCTACCTTTGTAGGCATAGTTAGAAATTAGCATTTAAAAAACCTTTGAAATTCACTGAAAAAACCATAGGTTTCAGGGACATTATAGTTAGAAATTGGCATTTAAAAAACCTTTGAAATTCACTGAAAAAACCATAGGTTTCAGGGACTTTATAGTTAGTTGGAAATTTCACTCATATAAAACCAGAGAAATGAGGCCATTATACTTAGTTCAGCTAACTGTAACTTGCGCACCGCAATGCACTGCTGATGACGTCACATATTACATAATTCATGACATTGTCAGTGACATCACTGATGACATCAGCCTAGTGATAATCTGATCTGATGCACCTCCCCATACCCTAATATACCTTTTGATACAACTACTCTAAAATACAGACTACCATTTTTGGACCCATAGACACACCAATACCAGTTAGTACATTCCCACTCACTAATTCCTGGGTCTATACACACATACACTTATTCACCCATACAGTCACTCATACATACAGTCAACCATCAATACGGCATTATCTTATTATACTGACCTAGTCAGTCATGCAAAGAATCAATCACACTCCCATTTACTAAGCATGGGTGAATTTTGCGAATCTCGCGTTCGCGAATTTTGCGGATTTGCGAATTCGCAATCCGCAAAATCCGCAAATTCTCGCGAATTTGCGGGTTTTTTTTTGTGTTCGCAAGTGTTTCTGCCAGTTCGCGAGGATTTGGTACTAGTTCGCAATTGCGAACTTACTTGTCGGCTCGCAACGGTCGCGACTATGTTGTTTCTACGTCTGGTTCATCATCACAGCCTCCCAGCACCCTCTGTTTCACCACTGGCACCCTCTCTTTGACCCATGCCACCCTCTGTTACATCAATGCCACCCTCTGGTTCATCATCACTGTAGAAGATGGGGGGGAAAAGCAAGTCCACCTGCCCTGCTTGAACTGACATGAATTAATTTGGGGTTAGTTTATTAACAACACCTGCCCTGCCCCAACTGACAATAATGAATTAGGGGCTAATTAATGTGTCACTGAAAGAATTTGAAGTTCCAGCCTGGCACCTGCTTGTCTGCTCCTTTAGCTGTAAATCAGGACCTTTGTGGCATACAGTTAAGGTCAGAGCAGGGTCACACAATAGTTGCAAGCAGGCAACCGAATTCTGGAGGGCCCCCTCAGGAAGCACTACAGGGAATCGTTACAAATCATGAGGTTGACCTTTTGCACCTGCTCATTGCTTTTGCTTTTGCTAAAATCGTTTTTCGGTTTTTTTGCGCTATTCGCGGGGCGCGGCGTCATGCGAAACCGACCGCGGAAGCCGCCAATTCGTGCGAATGAGCTTTTTATTTTTTTGCGGCTTGTTGTTTTGCGAGTTTTTTTGCAATATTCGCGAGCCGCTTGCAGCGCAACACGCGAATTTACCCAAAGGTCGAGTACGGGCGCGGCCGTTTTGTTTGCGTGACGTATTTCCGTTTCCGCCCGCTATGTATAATCTCGCGCAGTAAGCGCATTGCGAGTAGAGATTCGCACGAGATCGCGCGGGAAATCTAGAGGTTCGCACGAGATCGCGAGGGAAATCTCTCGCGAACTTACTTTCGCGCTCGTGAACGGGCGCCGGCCATCTTGTTTTTCATTCATTTCCTGTGTCTGGGCATGGTGTTTAATCCTCTTGGTATCTTTGCCATCCTTTGCTTGTTTTCAGTTTTTTTTTTTACGATTTTGCTTCTTATCTATCCCTCTCTTTTCCTAGCTGTATATTTTTGTCTTTTCTGCTATTTTTCTTTACTTTTAAACTACTTTTTTAAACTCTTTTCTTTTCTTCTTCCCTATCCTATTCTTTCTTAATTTTCTACTTCTTCCTACCTTACCTGCCCAGACCATGGTCAAGCCAGGCGCCGTGAAGCTGCCCAGGCACTTGAGGGCCGCAGCGGCGGCGGGGAGTAGTGCTGGACCCAGTGCCAGGACAGCATGCGGGAGATTGAGGGGGGAGCAGGTGACGCGACGGGAGATATTCAGCCCGGAGGAAGTGGGCGCGCTGGTCTACTTCGTCCAGCGCCGCCTGCCCAGGACCATCGCGGGAGGCGGCAGGATCGCGGCCGGCGGCTACAACATGCGGGAGCGCCGGAAGCGGTGGGAGAAGGTGTGCTGGGCCATATCCCACCTCTACGGGGTCCAGCGCACCTACAGCCAGGTCACCCATCGCTGGACGGACCTCCTGGACCGCGAGCGCGACCTGCTGGACCAGCTCGGCTTGGAGATCCCCGGGCTTGGTGAGTAGTAGTAGCCATTTAATCACTCACTACTATGATGTTTTCTCCTGCTCTGTGTTGTTGTATTGCAAATATTTGTTTTTCACATGGAGCAAGCCAATAATGCCGCTGATGACGATTACATTGTAGTTAAATTATATTTCAAAATCTTCTGTGCATTTCAGGTGCACTGCTCTCCTTCTCAGTGGCGTTGCTACTATGCTTATTTGTTTTCTATTTCGTGGTCTCATTGGCCTGAGTAACTATTATGTATGAGTGTACTTTACAGAACTGCGTAATGCTAGACACTAGGGGGCAGATTACATTTACAAGCCCCTTGCGCCACGTTTACGTTGCCTGCGTGACGCAACAGCGGCGTAAACGTGCCGCATCCCTGCGAGTCATTTACAGCATGACGCATCTAGGGAGATGCGTCACGTTATAAAGCCATGGGCCTGCACCACAATGGGTGCGTTCCTAGTACGCAGGGTGGGCGGTCCGGCGGCTGTGCGCCTCGCAAAATTGCCTGCGTGAAATCTACAAGATTTAACGCAGGCACTTCTGTGACGCTGCTACGTCAATTCAATTCCTTATGTCTGCTTGAAGCAGGCGAAAGGACTGACACAGCATGTTAAGTATTGGGTGGCCCTGAGCATTACTGGAGTTGCATTGCATTGGCGACGTGACTCCAGCGATGCGCCGCTCTTACGTGACGAGATGCGTCATGCAAGTGCCTACCCTTGCGCCAGGGCACGCCGCATTGTAAATGAGGCGCATCTGCCGTGTCGCAAGGGTAGTTTTGCGTGACGCATTTGATCTGGCGCATCTCTGGAGATGCGCCAGAACGCGTAAGTAAGTATGCCCCTAAGGGGCAGAATTGCAATTACCGTCGCATCCCTGCAAAGTAGCAGGGATGCGCCATTAATTGTGCGGCCCGCTACCACCACCAAACATGGTGCGCCGTATTTGCAATGCGGCGCACCATGGGCCCAAAACGTCACCGAAGCTTTACTGCTGGAGTAGCGTCGCAACGATGGCGCAGCTCCAGCAATGCTCTGGGGTACCCTATCTCCCCAATGCTGGGTCAAGCCGTACGTCTGCTTCAAGCAGGTGCAGGGTTTGTGTGACGCATCATTGTCCTAAAGGTGACTGATTGAAATTTTGTAGATTTCCCTCAGCCACTTTTAGGATGTGTTCCAGCGCAGGAATGCCCTCCCTTGCGCCGGAACGCCCCCTGATGGCGCAGGGCTTTATAACGGGATGCATCTCCCAAATGCGTCACGTTGTTATAATATTATACGCCGCACCATGGCGCCCTTTTTTGTTTAGCTGCTGCGTCACAAAAGTCACGCAAGAACGGCGCAAAAGAGCCGCAAGGGGCTTAAATCTGCCCCTTCCTTTGTACCCCTGACAATAAGAAAAATAGTGGCGGTGGATTGATAGTTTGACTATTTAAATGACTGGTAATGTAGCAGGCAACTGTTAGTGTTGTCACTGATCTGACTGAAATCACAATGGAGTTTGTCTGTCACTTTGCGTCTTGCCTGCGGACTGCTGCCTGTCACTCCCAGGTGAACCTTTCAGTACTTTGTTTAGTGAGTTACGTGACTTTCGAAGTCACAGGTCCGCAAATAATTGAAAACTAACCCTAATCAATATAATTTCGCGGAAATATTTTGTTATTGTTCTTTTGAAATGTTTGATTTGGTTGACATTGACAAGCAACAATCATCCATGTTTTCTGTTCTTTCTTTCTTTCATGTTGTACGTCAGCTCCCCCCAGGGGCGAGAGGAGGACACAGGAGCAGCAGGCGGCGGATGCTGTTCAACAGGGCCAGGATCGGGCAGGCGAGGGCTCCTTTGCTGGCCCCAGTAAGTTTTCATTTTAGACTAGTACCTATTTGTCATTTGACTTTTTTCAAAATTGTCTTTGATCTTCTTGTAGACTGTATCTAAATTCTTATCCTGCCTCTACTATGACTCCCTGTGGTATTACTAGATTATTCTTATTAGTCTGTCTGTGTAGCTAACTAAGATTGCACGGTTGGCGAAACTCCCATGATTCTAGTCAGCAATAGCTCTGTCAACTTAGTGCATTCCTCTGGGATTGTCCATAATGTCTTTTGAAGTGTTCTATCTGGACTCATGCTTGCAAAAATTGCAAAACCTTTCGCTCAGTCACTCTAGTCTGGACCAAAAAACACAGATTGTATTTAAGTTTAAAAGCTTTATTAAAAGTAAACACATTTATTAAAATGAAGTCATAATAAAACTAAACGTTTAACTGATAATGGAAAAGTGGTTAGTGCTGACGATTAATTGAAGACATTTCTTGTGGTCGAGCCGAGCTCTCACCTGGTTTCAACTTGATCTTGTTGTTAGAAGTCCATCTTCTGTCTGTGTGGAGAAAAATGGTGCGTGTTAAAAAAACAGCCTTCATCAGTTGTGCCAAAAAGTGCAGCAAGACAACCTTCCCTGGAAAAAGGGACATTTTTTTTAACTTTAAAGTAGACAGTCACAAATTACATTGTTTTCACATGTCTTCATTCCTAGACCAAAGACTAGTGAGTGCTTTATTCTAACATTCTGAAATGTACTTTGTAGGTGGAACATCTGGTGGCGGGGCCAGCGTGGAGGTGGTGGTGCTCGACACGGAGGCGGAGGGCGATTCTTCAGGGGAGGAGGCGGCGGCTGTGAGAGTTGAGACGGTGGTGGTGGCGGCCAGAGGTAAGCTCTTATATATTCCTTACTTATTGAGATTGAAGACTAGCTGGGAAGGCAAGAATATGAGATGCATGGCTGGGTGAATGATGAAGCAATGATGGGTGGAAGGACAACAGCCTGGGTGGGTGACACAGAAACTGTATGTGTCCATATACCTGGATCATGCTACTATCTGGCTCTTAGATAGCATATGTGTATCTAGAGCAGGGGTACTCATAGTACGGCCCGCGGGCCGGTGGTGGCCCGGCAAGCCTTCCTTGGCGGTGCGCAGACCTTGCAGACAATCACTGCTCCCCCGGCCCCCACAGAGCAGAGGCTTTTTTGTATTTCACCTGTTAGCGCCCCTGCATCTCCACTCTGACAATCACTGCTCCCCCGGCCCCCACAGAGCAGAGTGGAGATGCAAGGCCACAAAGAGGTGAAATAGAACAAAGCCTCTGCTCTGTGGGGCCGGGCAAGCAGTAATTGTCAGGGTGGAGATGCAGGGGTGCTACAACAAACAAAGCCTCAATAATATGTTAATGGTCTTTTAAAGACCTGTTAAGTACTTTGGTGTTGTTGTCTGTGTGTGCGCGTTGAGGAAGCGGTCTCAACCCGGGCTGAAGGCTGACACAGATAGACACACACACAGTGAGATGACAGAGGGGGAGGGAGAGGGAGGGCAGGAGGGAGAGAGAGATGGAGAGGGAGGGCAGGAGGGAGAGCAGGAGGGAGAGAGATGTATGTAAATGCTGGGTCTGGTGGCTCAGTGGATGAGGGCATCTGCTGCAGGGACCTGTGTGCAACCTCATGGTCACAAGTTTTCGTTTTGCTTTAGCCCCGCCCCCTCTGACTCCGCCCCCACCAGTGCGGCCCTCGGCCACAAACTACACTGTAAATTTAGCCCCTGAGAGAAAGTTTGTGAGTACCCATGATCTAGAGAGAGTAGACGGTCAGTGGATGAACTAAGTGTAACTTTGAAGAGCATGTAACACTGCACCCGCACGTCCGTTCCAGTGTAGGAAAGGCAAGGAAAAGAAGTTTTAATTTTGTCCAAATACTACCATCAATAGTAGCAGTAGTTTGTATTGCAAGCACAGCATAGACCGGTTATTACGGTGGCCACTCCCTACCTCTCTTAATAAGTTTAGTAGTACTCAGTCATTCATGTGTGGATGTATCACGGGTCACTCAATAAAAAGCAAAGCACCTAAAGTCATCCCATATATAAGCAAAAAAATCCCATGTGAAGTGATAGATAATCAGATTATTTATCTTCTTCAATTTTCCATTTCTAGTACTCATTTCCACTGTAGGGTGAAAGTTAAATTAATTAAGCAGTAGCCCTTGAGTTGTAACAGAGTATTCTCAGTGCCACCCGTAATAGAAAAGTAAGAGCTTCACCACCTGCATGTACTGGACGGGTACAGTAACGCAACGCAAGTCTAGGTCACTCCTCATGGCGTGCGTCTCTTTTTCTCGGGTGCAAGTTTACTGCGCTGGCATTATGCCGGCTTGCAGAAGATAACGTACCAATTTTCCTAAACAAGAGACAAGAAGAAGAATAAGACTGGTGTACTTTCATAGTCGACTCCAATGGAAGTCCATAGTGCTCGTAGAATTTGTTCCTTAAACTCCCACTAATGTTAGAGCAAGGATGAAGAAGTGTGAGGTTAGATAGATACTGGCCTCAATAGTTATGTAATGCGCTTGCAAGTTGCTAGTTGTAGTGCAACACAAATTTCTGCTGAATGATTGAGTTAATCTTAAAGAGCATTGGTTACAGACTATGTCTTTCTTTCTTCATATAGGTTCTCCTTCCAAACGAACAAGGAGGAAGGAGCTGGCTAGAGCGGCCCGGCAACGGAGGATCGATGCCACTGTGGCCGAATATCGGCGGCTGGTGGCCCTGGAGGACGAAGAAAGTGTGCAGTCGACCACAACAACTACGTCGTCTGCATCGGCCTCCGTGCCCCCACGGGCTGCCAGTGCCACCCAGCACAGTGGTCCACCCAGACTGAGCCGGGCTGCCAAAGCCAAACGCCACCGCCGAGTAGCAAGGACAACAGCTTCCTCTCACAGCCGTTGCACCTGCAAGGCATTGAAGGCACGCCTGCGCCGCAGTACCCTGATGGTGTCCCGCCTCCAGCAGGAGCTCCACCACTTTTCAAAGGAGTTGGAGGGGCTCCGCGTAGAGCACGCCTTGCTCCGCCAGGAGCATGATGCCCTGGCCCAAAAAGTTGACAGCATCCACCCATAGTGTCCCTTGCCTCTTTTTTAGAGACTTTTGGGGGGTGGGAATTGGGAGTTGGGTTTTTGGGGACTTTTGAAGGACAATCGTTGGGGTTAGGGAGGGTCTTGCGGGAGATTATTTTGTTAGGGATATAAATATACTTTTTCAAACTTTATCTGAGCATACCCGTTTCTTACTGCTTGCCTGGTGGGTGGGGGTTTAACAGTGACTTTGTTTTCCTGAAAGTTTAGTTCCATTTTCTTCCTTTAAGTGTAAATGCCCAAATGTTTTCAACACTAAGTGCCTCTCACAGAGTAAGTGAAGTGAATCCAAGAGTCCTAGGACTTTAGTAGTACTACCTTCAGTCTCTCGTCTCTCCTACTAATACTCCATTATACCCCCAAACCACCAAACGCTTATCTTACCTGTAATTTGTGTTTGAAAGTAGGGCTAGACCCAGGGCTGGCTCCACGGGAAACAGCGAATAAGGTTGGCAATCTTGGTCGGATAACATTTCCTCATAGCGGTGGTACTAGTGGTGTGACACAGTGGCAGTTGCATGCCTATGAAAAAAAAGAAAATGAAATCTGGTTTGTCCTCCTGAGCAATTCAACGGTACAACTGAGAATATAGCAGGTGACAGAAGTACACTAGAACAGTGCCACATTGTAGCCTAACAATTGGTAAAGTATAACTACTAATTCGGTTGAAGTTCTTTGACATTAGCCATGGTTCTTTGTCAAGCAGAGTAAGAATATATCCTCGGATTTCTTCACCAGCCTGTTGCTATCACCTTATCCTCCCCAGCAAGTGTGTGGATTTATTGCTGTAATTTAGTCACACATCAATCAAAACCACACAGCCCGGGGGAAGAGGGTTAGGGTTTGAAAAATGGATGGGTACGGGGGTTTTTGGGAAAGGTTTTGGGAGACAAGAAAAAATAGCACAGCATAGACAAACAATTGTGAACATAAACAAATCTTTGGGTACAAACCTATCCATCAATCTTTGAAAGTGCATGCACTACTGCATGCATGTCAGTGAAAAGTAAGTAGTACTTTCGACAACTGTGGAAGAAAGAATGCGACAGTACAGGGCCTGTGTGGAATTATTGATAACGATATTCAACATAAGGTCTCTGTAGCCAGATACCCGAGAGCCTTGCTGGTCACTATAAATCCATTCACAACAACACTCAGTGGGGTTGGTCTGGAAGGTATAGTAGATAGAAAAGGAGAAATTGCTTTTTTTCTAGGTGTCCCCTCACTCACCAGGGTTGCCCCTTGGTGACATGCTTCATCATTGGGGCCATCCCAGTCCTCTACGGCCTGGGGCGTGCTGCGACTTGCGAATTACGTAGGAGCACTTACAAATGACTATGTGTGGTGCAGATGTGATAGTGGAGTGGACTAAGTGATGTGTTAAGGGATCAATTTAGAAGCAGAGAGAGATCCAAGAAATGCAGTCACAGTCAGAGAAAAAGGCAAGGGATACTGTATCTATGTGGTTGTAGTGGTCCTGTTGGAAGTGGTAAGTAAGTTGCCTGCAGAAAAAAAATTCTCTTATTAGCGGCACTCCTCCATTGCAGCCGACGCTTCGTCCATCGATGTTGGTGACCAGAAGACAACCTGTAAAAAAAGCACAGCATAGACAAACAATTGAACATAAACAATTCTTTGGGTACAAACCTATCCATCAATCTTTGAAAGTGCATGCACTACTGCATGCATGTCAGTGAAAAGTAAGTAGTACTTTCGACAACTGTGGAAGAAAGAATGCGACAGTACAGGGCCTGTGTGGAATTATTGATAACGATATTCAACATAAGGTCTCTGTAGCCAGATACCCGAGAGCCTTGCTGGTCACTATAAATCCATTCACAACAACACTCAGTGGGGTTGGTCTGGAAGGTATAGTAGATAGAAAAGGAGAAATTGCTTTTTTTCTAGGTGTCCCCTCACTCACCAGGATTGCCCCTTGGTGACATGCTTCATCATTGGGGCCATCCCAGTCCTCTACGGCCTGGGGCGTGCTGCGACTTGCGAATTACGTAGGAGCACTTACAAATGACTATGTGTGGTGCAGATGTGATAGTGGAGTGGACTAAGTGATGTGTTAAGGGATCAATTTAGAAGCAGAGAGAGATCCAAGAAATGCAGTCACAGTCAGAGAAAAAGGCAAGGGATACTGTATCTATGTGGTTGTAGTGGTCCTGTTGGAAGTGGTAAGTAAGTTGCCTGCAGAAAAAAAATCCTCTTATTAGCGGCACTCCTCCATTGCAGCCGACGCTTCGTCCATCGATGTTGGTGACCAGAAGACAACCTGTAAAAAAAGCACAGCATAGACAAACAATTGAACATAAACAATTCTTTGGGTACAAACCTATCCATCAATCTTTGAAAGTGCATGCACTACTGCATGCATGTCAGTGAAAAGTAAGTAGTACTTTCGACAACTGTGGAAGAAAGAATGCGACAGTACAGGGCCTGTGTGGAATTATTGATAACGATATTCAACATAAGGTCTCTGTAGCCAGATACCCGAGAGCCTTGCTGGTCACTATAAATCCATTCACAACAACACTCAGTGGGGTTGGTCTGGAAGGTATAGTAGATAGAAAAGGAGAAATTGCTTTTTTTCTAGGTGTCCCCTCACTCACCAGGGTTGCCCCTTGGTGACATGCTTCATCATTGGGGCCATCCCAGTCCTCTACGGCCTGGGGCGTGCTGCGACTTGCGAATTACGTAGGAGCACTTACAAATGACTATGTGTGGTGCAGATGTGATAGTGGAGTGGACTAAGTGATGTGTTAAGGGATCAATTTAGAAGCAGAGAGAGATCCAAGAAATGCAGTCACAGTCAGAGAAAAATGCAAGGGATACTGTATCTATGTGGTTGTAGTGGTCCTGTTGGAAGTGGTAAGTAAGTTGCCTGCAGAAAAAAAATCCTCTTATTAGCGGCACTCCTCCATTGCAGCCGACGCTTCGTCCATCGATGTTGGTCACCAGAAGACACCCTGTCCACTGCCTGCCTGATGCTGAATTGTGGCTCGCTACTGTGAAGCCTGACTCCATCCTTTTTTCCCCATTGCAGAGACTGAAACCCGGCCTGTAATTATTCAACGAAAAACAGGAAGTGATATAATATTACAACACCACTGATAAATAAATATAAGGTATGTAGGCAGTGGAGTGCAAAAAGTCACAATTTGATTTTCCTAGTAGACAGTACAATATTTTTGAAAGTGCGTACTCTGAGTCACCTTTTGAAGGATAAATAAGTATGGGCAAATTAATGTAGCGGATCTTTCCCCTCAAGCTAGGTGTACTGTAAACTGTGTTTTAGAACAAAATTAGATCTTCCTAGCAGTGCTCCCACCCAGGCCCTTACTAAAGCCAGTCGCAAAAATGTAGAAGACCCCCAATCAAATCTCAAAAAACGAGGCCTAGCAGAAAACTGGTGACAAAACTTACTTTGAAAGTAAAAGTAGGCCGAAGTACCCCCTTCCTAATTACCCCTTACCCACCGTGGATTGCATTCAAACCACTTGCAAGCAACCAAGCAAAAGTAGCCAGCATCGCTCCAAGACTCGAAATCCCCCCACTCAAACACATGCAATAGAAATACTGCTAACCCTAACGAACCCTAAGTTAAGAATAGTTGCAAAGGCTTTCTTTAACTATGCCAAATCCCCCCTTTCCCACCATGGATTTTCTTCAAATGACTTGCAACCAAAATTACACATTCTCACGAGTGCTCTAAGACCCCAGAACTCAGTTGCACAAATCTAGAACACCCCGAAACACATGCAATCCTGCTGCTAGGGCTAACCCTAACGAACCCTAAGTTACAAAAAGTGCCAAAAGGCTTTTCCGCAAGGATTTTGTCCCAACCACTTCTACCCGGTATTAGACCTTCCCAGGAATGCCCCAAGACCCGCCAACCCACCCGCCAAGAAGCATAACACCCCCAAACAGGCCAAAAGCAAAATCTCATACTTGCAATATTTCTCGGCCTTCGGTCCAAACGCGCTGCGTAGCTAGGCCATAAGTCAGGGTTGCCACGACGGATTTCCTGAAAAGCAAATGCAATCAAGATTAGAGTGTCCCAGCAGTGCTCCCAGACCACGAAACTCACCCACAAACACCAGGAAGCCCCCCAAACAGGCCCCCGAAAACGCTACATTGAGCAAAATGTCAGAAATAGCCAAAAAAAAATCGGCCTGGATTTTGTCCCAACCACTTCTACCCGGTATTAGACCTTCCCAGGAATGCCCCAAGACCCTCCAACCCACCCGCCAAGAAGCATAACACCCCCAAACAGGCCAAAAGCAAAATCTCATACTTGCAATATTTGTCAGGATTCGAGTATTTGCGCCTACAGGACTACAACTCCCATAAGTATGGGTGTGGAACAGAGTCTATATAATTGTAATGACCACTAGATGGCGCTGTAAATGATTACTCCTTTGAATCTGGAAAGAGAGAGTGTGGTCGTGTTCCCTGTGTTGGGAGCTTTGTTCCAGGATCGAAGATTTGTATTTAGTACTTTGCTGCAGTTCTGCGTGGCGAGGTCCTCACGCATTGCCAAAGCAGACGAGAGGGAAGGCTTTCCCTCTTTTGATCTTTCTGGTCGCGAGCGGCTGCCGTGCAGAGAAGAAAGCGTGTCATTACCGAAAGACGCCGGGTTGGTGTAACGGCGGTGGTGAAAGTGCTTCTGGTGTTTGAAGGAGAAGTTCCCGATCGCGAGCGGCTGCCGCGAGGGAAGATCACCGGTGCCTGGGTGCCCGCTGCAAGGGGCGCTTTTCGTTTGGAACTAGTAATTGAAAAGAAGCATGTTAGCCCTAAGAAGCTCTACGGTGCCTTGGTCTTGATCGCGAGCGGCTGCCGCGAAGCGAAAGCAGCTGGTACTGTAATTGTTTGGTTTGCTGAAGACGATAAAAATCGTGCAACCACATATTTGAACTATCCTAACAAAAAGGAAGCTGGTAAGCCTCGGATGAGGAAACATTGTTTAGTTCTATTTTTTGTTAGTATTCCATTAGTAGTTGGGCCCAGCTAGGAATACTAAATTGAACTCTTTTTTCTTGGATGAACTGGAAGTGCATAGAAAGAGAATCTCACGAATTTCTAGACTTCATTGATTTGGAACTACGGCCGCATCATAAACTAAAACAACTGGGTTGCTGGAGAAAACTATTCTCTAATCAAGGGAAGCACTATATGGTATGTGTGGTGAAGGTTTGGCCTTTTGGGTGCTGTGCTGAAAGTAGTAGAATCCTTAGTAACAAGTGGTTTCTTTACAGGGAGTCCTCTGGTATAGAGAAGTATCTATGGTTTTAGAGGAAAGAGGTCCTCCTCCTGATATATTGGTATGTATCGTTCCACTAGCGAGACTTGAATGAGAGTAGCCAGGATTGGTGTGATAATCTTCTCTTTCTTGTCGTTTCAGCTATCCCATCCGTTCCAGACCCCTTCCTTACCTTCCCTGATTTATCCCTCGCTTGATTACCTTTACGCTCTGTGTTATTTGTACAGTCAGAGTGTGGGGAAATCAGGAGGTGGACCCCTTTCGGCATCACCCTGATCTTGAGGTTTCCAGAATCGTGACAATATTTCTCGGCCTTCGGTCCAAACGCGCTGCGTAGCTAGGCCATAAGTCGGGGTTGCCACGACGGATTTCCTGAAAAGCAAATGCAATCAAGATTAGAGTGTCCCAGCAGTGCTCCCAGACCACGAAACTCACCCACAAACACCAGGAAGCCCCCCAAACAGGCCCCCGAAACGCTACATTGAGCAAAATGTCAGAAATAGCCAAAAAAAAATCGGCCTGGATTTTGTCCCAACCACTTCTACCCGGTATTAGACCTTCCCAGGAATGCCCCAAGACCCGCCAACCCACCCGCCAAGAAGCATAACACCCCCAAACAGGCCAAAAGCAAAATCTCATACTTGCAATATTTCTCGGCCTTCGGTCCAAACGCGCTGCGTAGCTAGGCCATAAGTCGGGGTTGCCACGACGGATTTCCTGAAAAGCAAATGCAATCAAGATTAGAGTGCCCCAGCAGTGCTCCCAGACCACGAAACTCACCCACAAACACCAGGAAGCCCCCCAAACAGGCCCCCGAAAACGCTACATTGAGCAAAATGTCAGAAATAGCCAAAAAAAAATCGGCCTGGATTTTGTCCCAACCACTTCTACCCGGTATTAGACCTTCCCAGGAATGCCCCAAGACCCGCCAACCCACCCGCCAAGAAGCATAACACCCCCAAACAGGCCAAAAGCAAAATCTCATACTTGCAATATTTCTCGGCCTTCGGTCCAAACGCGCTGCGTAGCTAGGCCATAAGTCGGGGTTGCCACGACGGATTTCCTGAAAAGCAAATGCAATCAAGATTAGAGTGTCCCAGCAATGCTCCCAGACCACGAAACTCACCCACAAACAGACGGAACCTTCCCTAAGAGCACCTAAAAGGCAAGCAAGTCATCAAAAACACAAAAAAAATTCTTCCTGGGATTTGGTCCAAACCACTTTTATCCGGTATTAGAGCTTCCCAACAATGGTCCCAGAGCCGTCAACTCACCTGCAAAGAGGTACAACAACACCCCCACAAGTGCTGAGTCTTTCTTCATTGGGCGTAAACCAGCCCTCTGTTTTGATGGAAATAGGAGTCTGGAGGAGGAGGATAGAGGAGCATGTTCTTCTGAACTTGTGAACCTGAGGAATGCAGACTGCGGCAACTTCAAATCAATTAGCAAACCAGTGAAGACAGTTCTGCTGATGGGCTTGATTTTGTGATTATCTGATTAAAGTTTGAAATATATTAACTGTGCACAACAAAGAAAGACAGACAGACAGGAATAAAAGTGAATAGGGACGAAAAAGAAAGTTATTGATTCGTGGTCTCATTTTCAGGGCTCGGTATCACGGTCCAGGAATAAGAATAAGGCTTTGTCATCATACTCTGCGAATTCAGGCAGGGTGAGCTCAGTGTCACCTGACAGAGTAGAAATTCCCTCATCTATGTTGCTGGCCACCTCCTCTTCATCCGGCACGCTTTCTCGTACTCTGAAATCTGGTGGTATGAGGTGCTGATTCATCTTGATCATTGTTAACCTCTCCACATTTTTGGGCGAGAGGCGGCTCCGTTTGGGAGTTACAATGCCACCAGCAGCACTGAAAACCCGTTCAGAAGACACGCTTGCGAGTGGGGAAGACAAGTAGTTTAAAGCCAGGTTGGTGAGCTGTGGCCACAATTCTTTTTTCCCATGCCAATACGCCAATGGGTCAGAATTAACATAGACCTCTGTTGAGTCATTCAGATAGTCCTTCACAATCGACTCAAGGTCCTCTTCCAAGGTTCCTCCACTTTGCTTAGCTCTTGCTGTGCCTCTGACCTTTTGAGAACCAAACCCACGCAGAGCTAGCCAATCCTCTTCAGCCTCCAATGTTTCTGTTGTGTCTCGTGCAGATGATCCGGTTGCCGGTGTCTTTAACGGCTGAGAGGTCACTTGTGCCACAGCCACAGGTGCAGAAGTGGATTGTTTTGACTGGGGATGGCCTGCTGATGTACTGCCATTTCCTTCAATTTCCAGCCGTTCTCTTTCAAACCTCTTGGCTGACAAGGCTAGCCAACGTTTGTACTTTGGAACATGTTGATCATCAAAAGGAAAGAATGCTTGGCCTGCCAGCGCCTTTTTGTAGCGTGGATCCAGAATAGTAGCACAAATGTAATGCTCTTCTGAGTGGATCTTTTTAAGACGTTCATCACCTTGTAGGAGCTCTAATAATTGCTCAGCCAGAAGCAAAGAGTCTTGGTTTTTGTCATCTTTTTCAAACACAGAACACACCTCCTTCAGTTGGTCCTCCAGCATGTACAACAATGGGATAGCTTTTCCCAAATTAGAGTCCTCCTTGCTGACTGCACGCGTGAAGAACTCAAAAGGACGAAGCATGCGTGTCAGGCTTTGAACTATGTTCCATTGCGGCCCACCCATCCTCAGCTCCTCTGTACCCTCTGTAAGGAAATATTGATCGAGTTCCGTATACTGCTCATACAGACGCTCAAGCATGTAGAAGGTTGAGTTCCAACGTGTTACCACCTCCTGGATGAGTGCTTTCACTGGCATTTTACGTTGATATAGCAGGCTCCTCAGCTGCTTCCGGGCCTTAAAAGAATGGCTGAAATGATTGCACATTTTTCGGCAGGTGTCCAATACACTGTACGCTGCACTGGCTTTATTAGCCAAGAATTTTTGGACAACCAGGTTTATACAGTGCGCCAAACACGGCACTCTGAAATAGTAACCGTCCCTCATGGCCTTAACTATATTGGCGCCATTGTCCGTGGAAACATAACCAACCCGGCGTTTTAGTGGGGACAGCCAGTTAAGGACCTTTGTGTTAAAGACATCCAAAATGTTTTCTGCTGTGTGACGTTTCTCCAAGCCAAACATGGCTAGTGTTGCATGTTTCCGAGCAGCTTTAAAAACAATGTCCGTGTCAACACCTGCGTTTAGCTTTGCTTTAGCCCCTGAAAAAGAGACCCAGTGTGCAGTGATGCACATGTAATCAGCGCCTGCGCCACTGGTCCACATGTCTGTTGT
The DNA here is from genome assembly GCF_964263255.1 of Lissotriton vulgaris. Taxonomy (NCBI): domain Eukaryota; kingdom Metazoa; phylum Chordata; class Amphibia; order Caudata; family Salamandridae; genus Lissotriton; species Lissotriton vulgaris. The sequence goes on along the minus strand of NW_028246877.1, from coordinate 130,700 downwards.
CAGATGTATAGTGTGAACAGCACTCTTCTGCAAAGCTGCCCCAATCACCTTCAGAACATCTTCATGTAGTGCTGGAACCGCAACTCGGGCAAAATAGAACCGGCTAGGAACCTTCCTTTTAGGGCAGAGCGCTGCCACTAATTCTAGAAAACCAACCCCTTCTACAAAAGAAAAAGGGAGAAGGTCCAGAGCTAGCATTTTAGCCAGCTTAGTGTTATACAGACGCGTCATTGGGTGGTTGCGTTCATATTGCGCTTCTGTAAACAACATCTTTTTAATGTTGCCCTGGACCAAGGATTTACGGGATGATGATGATATCTTCGACCCAGTTACGCTCGCTGATGAACTTTTCCGCATTGATGTCTCACTCTCTCCCACACTCTTAGTGTGGCTCACATGGGGTGTGCTGCTGACAGGGGTACTGGGTGTAAGTGAAGTGTTTGAATCGTCTTCTTCCTCCTCGTCATCATCAGATGAAAAATCAACGTTTTCATTACGTGCAATTCTGGCATGCATAAACGCCTCTAGGTGCGGAACAGGGTGCGCTCTCTTAAGATGACCTCTCTGGCCTCCGGTACCATAGTTAGAACCAAGCTTACCACGACCAACTCGAACCTTACAAAGGCTACAAATGGCTACGTTTTCCATTTTTGGGCAAACACTAAAGAAGTCCCAAACTGGAGACTTGAAATGTCTTTGGGGGCCGGAGGAGGCGGCGATACTGGTGGTGGTGGTCCTGCTGCTAATGCCAGAAGTGGAGGATGTGGATTGCCGAACTTTAGTACGTTTTGCACTTTCACCACCACGAATTGAGGTCGAGGTGGGTACCTTCTTGCGAGGAAGAAATATGGAAGCGGTAGGTTTTGGTGTACTACTTAACTCCAAATCTAATGATTCCATTTCCATTGCCTCCTCGTCGACATCATCATCACGCTCAGCAGCTTCTCGGGATAGGGTCAAAATGTCTCTTTGCTGCATGCCCGGTGGGGCTCCAGTGACCTTTGTGATGACTGGCTCGTCGTCATCGTGAGAGGCTTCATCACCAGCAGTATCTGTCACTTCTTGTTGAGCCTCATCACACTCCATAGCTATGAGTTTTTCGACGACCTTCCTTTTACGCTTAGGTACCTTTGTCAGATCATGGTGTGCCTCACTCTCAGGCTGCCGTGGTGGTACCCATTCGTCATCCAGATCATCAGTAGGAGGTGGGCTTGAAGAAGATGTAGACACCCCCCTTGATCTTTTCCTTGCTGGGGATATGGAAGACAGTGAATGATCATCAGGGGGAGTGGCTTCCAATGATACCTCGGCTTCATTGTCGATTTCCTGATGTGCCCCTACTTCGGGAGGAACAACTATTGTGGGCACTTGTGAACCTCCATGCACCTTTGCTTGCGCATCTCCTTTTGCTGCCTCTCCTTCCACATGTACTTGGGCGTGTACTTGCACATGGTGTCGTTGTTGCGGCTGTGGTTGTTCAACACTTGTCAGATGAGTTACAACAACCTGTGTTGATTCAGGGACATTGCTGCTACTTTCTTGCGATGAGCCAACATCACTGGTCGATGGTAATTGGAGAAGTACACTGACTGCCTCTGAAGCACTCAAGGGCTTTGACTTAAGTTGGCGTGGTGGTGGAGGCACTGAACCCAATGGAGCAGGGGTGCTGCTCCCAGCTTGGTCCCCAGCAGATCCTGCTGCTGCAGGCGTACTTTTTTTTTTGCTCCCAAAAAAAGTGGCGGGTGGCACACCAGCCTCCTTGGTAACTTTCTTCTTCTGCTCCTTACTAGCAACTCTCTTGCTAGAGGAGCTACGGAGACCTTTTTTTGGGGCCATCTTCTTCAGAGCAGGTCAGACAGCAGGCCGCAGTTGCACGAATTGTAGAGTTGTCTGAGGCCAGACGTGACGTCGCGTGACGTTATGCTGCACACACACACCGCTGCAGGACTTCTTCCTGGCACTGGTGGTTCTCTTGAGTCTTGTGCACCTAAAAACAATGGAAGACAGAGGAACATCAGTTCAGTTATACAGCACAAAAAAAATCGAAAAACACTGCAAAATCAGCACAATCCCAATCCATCCATGCCCTCCATGATGTTTAAATTCAAGACAACCCACAGAAAGACTAGGCCCATGCTAGACTCAAATACCCCTGGTGAAAAGGCCACAAGTACAGCCCCAAAAAACGAAAATCACTGACAAATCAGCACAATCCCAATCCATCCATGCCCTCCATGATGTTTAAATTCAAGACAACCTACAGAAAGACTAGGCCCATGCTAGACTCAAATACCCCTGGTGAAAAGGCCACAAGTACAGCCCCAAAAAACGAAAATCACTGAAAAATCAGCACAATCCCAATCCATCCATGCCCTCCATGATGTTTAAATTCAAGACAACCTACAGAAAGACTAGGCCCATGCTAGACTCAAATACCCCTGGTGAAAAGGCCACAAGTACAGGCCCAAAAAACGAAAATCACTGAAAAATCAGCACAATCCCAATCCATCCATGCCCTCCATGATGTTTAAATTCAAGACAACCCACAAAAAGACTAGGCCCATGCAAGACTCACTACCCCTGGGCATAAATAAAGGTTGAAAAGTAGGCAAAATGGTTGCAGGCCTAACAACAAAGCCTGCATTCAAAATGGCCACTTGCCTGCCAGCACATGGCCAGTGCCTGTAGCTGCACTCAAAATGGCCACCAGCCACATGGCCTGTCCCTCCCCATGAACAGCCCCAAAAATCGAAAAACACTGCAAAATCAGCACAATCCCAATCCATCCATGCCCTCCATGATGTTTAAATTCAAGACAACCCACAGAAAGACTAGGCCCATGCAAGACTCACTACCCCTGGGCATAAATAAAGGTTGAAAAGTAGGCAAAATGGTTGCAGGCCAAACAACAAAGCCTGCATTCAAAATGGCCACTTGCCTGCCAGCACATGGCCAGTGCCTGTAGCTGCACTCAAAATGGCCACCAGCCACATGGCCTGTCCCTCCCCATGAACACCCCCAAAAATCGAAAAACACTGCAAAATCAGCACAATCCCATTCCATCCATGCCCTCCATGATGTTTAAGTTCAAGACAGCCCACAGAAAGACTAGGCCCATGCTAGACTCAAATACCCCTGGTGAAAAGGCCACAAGTACAGGCCCAAAAAACGAAAATCACTGAAAAATCAGCACAATCCCAATCCATCCATGCCCTCCATGATGTTTAAATTCAAGACAACCTACAGAAAGACTAGGCCCATGCTAGACTCAAATACCCCTGGTGAAAAGGCCACAAGTACAGGCCCAAAAAACGAAAATCACTGACAAATCAGCACAATCCCAATCCATCCATGCCCGCCATGATGTTTAAATTCAAGACAACCTACAGAAAGACTAGGCCCATGCTAGACTCAAATACCCCTGGTGAAAAGGCCACAAGTACAGGCCCAAAAAACGAAAATCACTGAAAAATCAGCACAATCCCAATCCATCCATGCCCTCCATGATGTTTAAATTCAAGACAACCCACAGAAAGACTAGGCCCATGCAAGACTCACTACCCCTGGGCATAAATAAAGGTTGAAAAGTAGGCAAAATGGTTGCAGGCCTAACAACAAAGCCTGCATTCAAAATGGCCACTTGCCTGCCAGCACATGGCCAGTGCCTGTAGCTGCACTCAAAATGGCCACCAGCCACATGGCCTGTCCCTCCCCATGAACACCCCCAAAAATCGAAAAACACTGCAAAATCAGCACAATCCCATTCCATCCATGCCCTCCATGATGTTTAAGTTCAAGACAGCCCACAGAAAGACTAGGCCCATGCTAGACTCAAATACCCCTGGTGAAAAGGCCACAAGTACAGCCCCAAAAAACGAAAATCACTGAAAAATCAGCACAATCCCAATCCATCCATGCCCTCCATGATGTTTAAGTTCAAGACAGCCCACAGAAAGACTAGGCCCATGCTAGACCCAAATACCCCTGGTGAAAAGGCCACAAGTACAGGCCCAAAAAACGAAAATCACTGAAAAATCAGCACAATCCCAATCCATCCATGATGTTTAAGTTCAAGACAACCCACAGAAAGACTCAGTCCACCCACCACTGAGTACCCCTGGGCAAAAGGCCCCAAAACAGCCCAAAAATCGAAAATTCCAAAATTTTAGTTGCAGCAACTGTAATGCCCCAAACAAACTTACTTGTAAAATTTCTAATCCAACAATGATCCAAAGAAAGTCAAAAAGGCCTCAAACCCAAATATCCAGCAGCATCCACAAAAAGTAATCCTTCCAGCTCCAGATCCAAATGAAAAGTGACCAGGAGATGGACAAAGCACTGGGAGGAGCCTGCTGGACAGGAACAGGAAGTTGAAGACTGTGGGGCACTTCCTTCCTCCCACCCCCCTCCCCCCCTCCCCAAAATGGACTCCTCGCTAAAAAAGTGCAGGCAAATGTCAACCTAAGGAGTTATTCAGATAAAAATCATCATTTCAAGAAGGTTTATGCTGCTTGCTGGTGGATTTCTTGTGCAGAATTGCAAATTTTATATTTTCGTTTGTGCGAGATTCTTGCTGCTCGCCGCATCTCAAATCTCGCAATTGCGAAGTACCGCGAGACGTGATCTTGCCGTACTCGCGTTGACAAACTCTCCCTCGCAAGCCGCGATGACGTAATCGCGCTCGCCAATTCCCGCGGGATCACACAGCAAGATCCAAAATGGCGCAGCACTCGCAAACTATCAAGAAAAACAACCCGGCAAACGATGATAAACGCCGCGCGCCGCAAAAATTGTATCACCAACGCCGCGCGCCGCAAAAAAAATCCGCTGCGTGCGAATTTTGCGAGAAATTCGCAAATCTCGCGGATTGCGAATTTCCCGAAAATCCGCAAAATCCGCGAGCGTAACGGATTTTCCGCCCATGCTTACCATTTACTCACCTATATCATTATACACGCACCACCTCACTTATTCAAACATATACTAACACATACTTACACTCTTATACAATAACTAATACAAGCGCACACTGATCCATACAGCCACCCTCACAATCACTCACTCTCACATACAGTCATTTATACACTCCAACAGTCACATATACTGCCTTTCACATATGCAGTTACTCACACATGTACCACTGAGGCATCCATTCACTCACCAACACACCCATACACACACTCACCCACCCGTACAGCCCTTCACATATGCACTCTTGAACCCATACACCCAGTGAATTATCTACTCACACATCTATGCACAGTCACACCCCCCACCCACCCACACAGACACTCAGGCACCCACACAGATACTCAGACAACCAATCAAAAAACCAAAAAGATCCTCATTTAGCTACTCACCATCCCATGCAACCGCTTACACACTAACTGACAAACTAAACTGTGTGAATGCCCATCAGTCACTAACCCATGCATTCTGTAAGACACATTTAATAACTGACTTATACAGTCAGTCACACACCTACTAAATCATCCATCTAAACACTTATACACCCACTCATTCTTTAATGCACCTTGGCATATATATATAAAACATATTTAAACTTTATAGAAACACACAGTCACTGGATGGTGTCATCAGTGATGTCATCAGTGATGTCATTTGAGATGTCATCAGAGATGTCACAGACCATGTCATGAATGATGTAATATGTGACGTCATCAGCAGTGCATTGTGGGAGCACGAGTTATAGTTAGCTGAACTAACTATAACGGCCGAATTCCTCTGGTTTTGTACGAGTGAAATGTCCAACTAACTATAATGTCCCTGAAACCGGTGTTTTTTCAAGTGAATTTCTAAGGTATTTTACATGTTAATTTGTAACTACAACGTCCCTGAAACATATGTTTTTTTCAGTGAATATTTATATATATATATATATATATATATATATATATAACCTACTGGCAGTCGCCAGTAGGTAGTTATAGTTAGGATTATTTTGTATAGAGAATTCACAACATTCTATTGGGAATAACTTTGGCGCCGGTTGAGGAATCTGCCTGAAATTTTCCTCAAATTTGCCTCGCGGCGCTCTGCTCCTTCCCTGAAAGTTTGGGGGGGATTCGTCAAGCGGGGCCGAGATAAAAGGGGGGTCCCAAAACGTGTTTTCCCCATGTTAATTTCCATAGGGCGGTCAAACTCACTTTTAGCCCGAACGGCTGAATGGATTTCCACCAAACTTGGCAAAATTGTAGGGACTGGTAGCCCGAAGTGCCTTTGCTATGTCTCAAGATATGTGCTCCAATGGATTTTGAGTAATTTAGGTTAAAAAAAATATATATATCTATAAGCGCGCCACGGTACGCGCACCGGGGCGCGAACCAGCGCGCTACGCGAGTTTGCGCGCGGAAAGCTAATTGGCTCTCTGGTGTCTGTCAACATTCCAAACAGTCCGGAGCGGCCGCCATCTTGTGTCTCGGTAGGATCAAGACACAAGAGGTGGCAAAAACAAAGGGGGAAATGACCAAAAGGGGGCAGAGTAGACCCCCTGACCCCCTAGGTTTGATGTGGGGGCCATAAAAGGGCCCCGCGGGGCAAAACAAATGTTTTTGTTTTTTTTGGATTTGCGCGGGGGGAGCACCCGGTACGCGCACCGGGGAGTGTACCAGGGAGAGTACCATGGGGGAAAAAGAATGACAGAGTTTTTAAAAAATGTAGCCTTTTTTTATAAATTGGAGGTAGTTCTAAAAAGAACAGTTTTTATGTTGTTTTATATTTTTTTATTGTTTTTTGAACATTTTGTACTTTTTTTGGCTTTTATGAACAATTTTATATTTTTTTTGTTATTTTTATGGGGACAAACAAAAAACAGGGAATTGTAAACGGCTCAACTGGAGCAAAAAAAAATCAAGGTTTTTTGGGGCAATTGTGGTTGTCACCAGCACGGTTGATGAGCTTTATGCTTTGCTCACCATAGGTGATGGTTTTACCACAAAAAATACAACTGATTTTGTATTCCCCAAACTGGGGTTGTATGTTTGGGACCATCTCCCTTGCCTCTCGTCCCGATGGAGTGGGTTGCTTTCTTTTGGAGGTGCTGGATGAAGATTGGGGAGGGTTTCTGGCCAGTTCTCGGACCTCTGCCGCAGCATAGTTGTTAGGATGCCGGCGCTGCATGTGGCGAATCATGTTGTTATTGCCAAATGAGTATTTCTTGTTAGGGTTCCCCCTTGAAAGTTCAGTGCCACAGATTAGGCAAGTAACCCATGGTGCATTCACTTTCTTCTGGTCCTTTGGGATGGAAAAAACTCCCATATAATGTGCTGCTTTGGCCTATATGGGGTATTATCTTCGGGCAGGAATGTCCTCCTCCCCTCCTCCTCCTCTACTTCATCTCCACCACTGTGGTGTTGTGGTGGTCCTCTTGGTGGTGTTGGTGGTGGTGGTGGCTGAGATGCTCCTGCTGCTGCTACTACTGAAGCCATTTTTCAGTCCAAAAAGGTACAGAGAGGTCTTTCAACAGGTCTTCTTCACTCATCATTAGGAAAAAAAACTGTCCTAAACCAATGAAAAGTGTTATTTTCAGGTCACATGACCAGGGCTTTCATCATTTGGAAACCAAAACTGTCCTGAACCAATAAAAAGTGTTATTTTTAGGTCACATGACCCGACGCGCTTACGCTACGCGCCCCTGGGCGCGCGCGTAAGCGCGTCGGATGCTTACGTTGCGCGATTGTATGCGCTCGAGTGCTTCCGGGTGCGTTTACGCCGTGCGTATCATGCGGATGCGGCTACACGATACGTCATGATGATGTTTTTGTTCGCGGCAATAGCGCAAACGGGACGCTCACTGGTGCATGCACCGGGAGCGCTCCAGGGCAAAAAAAAAAAAAACACATGAACAATATACATTAAAAAAATATATAGGATTCATTATAAAAAATATTACATTTCATAGCTATAGAAATTTGCTATTAAAAAACCTTTAAAATTCACTGAAAAAAAACATAGGTTTCACACCAGTTATAGTTAGGAATTAGCATTTAAAAAACCTATGAAATTCACTGAAAAAACCATAGGTTTCACACCAGTTATAGTTAGGAATTAGCATTTAAAAAACCTATTAAATTCACTGAAAAAACCATAGGTTTGACACCAGTTATAGTTACCTGGAAATTTTACTGACATAAAACCATTGAAATTTCCACGTTATAGTTAGTTGGACTCACTATAGCTTGCGCGCCTGCAATGCACTGCTGATGACGTCACATATTACATCACTCATGACTTGGTCAGTGACATCACTCATGACATCACTGATGACGCCATCCTTGTGACAGAGTGACAGACCTTATTTCAGTGTAATGTAACCCTTGAAACACATATTCAAAAATAGAAACTAACATTTTCAAAAAAATGGAGATACCCATACCAGTTACAACAACCAATTCAGTAATTCCACCATCTATATACACATCCACTCATTCACCAACAGTTCTATATAGTCACTCATACATATACTCACTCATCATATGTAGTGATACACCTATACATCCTGTTACACACCGACAGTCATCCAAAAGTTACTCACACACATACTCACACATGCAAATAAACTATTGAACATCCATTGTTTTGCATATACAACTAAACACACACTAGCACATTACTTCTAAGAAAACTTACACATACTTACTCTCTTAAACAATCACTTATAGAAACACATAATTATTTAAACAGGAACTCTTACAGTCCCTCACTCTCACATATACTCACTTATATACATCAATACTCACATATACTAGATTAAAACATATGTTGTTACTAATAAAGACAATAGTGAGACAGTCATTCACTCACTAATACACACATATACCACTCATCCACCCCTACAGTCCTGCACATATGCTGTCTTCAAAAATACAAACAGTGAGTCAGTCACCAACCCATGCAGCCACTTATACACAAAGTGAAACACTGATACATATATTTCAATATTTAAAAGTTACTCGCTAATATATGTATTCACTAAGATACACTTAATAAGCCAGTTACCCAATCAATTCTTTTACAAAAAAACATCCATTTAGACACTTATTTAAACATTTATTCTTCCATCAACCTTTACATATACATATATAAAACATATTTATTTTTCAGAAAGACACACATCACTGGATGGTGTCATCAGTGATGTCATGAGTGATGTCACTGATCATGTCATGAGTGATGTAATATGTGACGTCATCAGCAGTGCATTGCAGGCGCGCAAGTTATAGTGAGTCAAACTAACTATAACGTGGAAATTTCAATTGCAGTAAAATTTCCAGCTAACTATAACTGGTGTCAAACCTATGGTTTTTTCAGTGAATTTAATAGGTTTTTTAAATGCTAATTCCTAACTATAACTGGTGTCAAACCTATGGTTTTTTCAGTGAAAATATATATATATGTACACACACATATACAATTTTTGTTTAATACATTTGGTGGAAACCCTTAAACCCTTTGCTACTCCATTACTCCTACCCTTTACTCAAACCTAAAAATCTCTTACTACTGTTTACACCTATCTATCCGTAAACCCCCAAAACACTTTACCATTTTCTACTCCTCCTTATCAGTTAAACCTGAAACACCCTTTCTATACCTACCCCTACCTATTCCTGTACCTTTAAAAACATTTACTACCCACTACAAAACCTTTCAAAATTACCAGTTGTGGTTATCTCTGGTAACTATAACTTGTGTCCTAAGGTAACCATAAAACACGCCCATGACATGAACTGCTAATTATCCCACATATTACATCACTCATAACATCTTCTGAAATCATTGATAACATCACTTCAAAATTTGCAATTACATTTTTGTTAAGAATATTGGGCATGGCAGGGGAACAAGTTATAGTTACCTTAGGGAAAGAGTTTTAAGTTAATACTTTTGCTTCCCTTAATGCAATTGTAATTTAAGTAATCACAAATTTAGAGATTACTTAAATAGCGATTTTTGCATTTGGAATGATGCATCCGAAATGCACAAATAGCGGATTTACCCATTTGCCACTGCTATTATCAATAATGCTTGAGGCCCAATATCAACAACTGTAAAACAAACAAAACAACCAACTTTACCAATGATATTTTTATCTGATGCTCATCAGCAGGGGCTCATGTCTCCCACCTTTTTTCTTCATTTGCCTACTGGATTTTGATGTATGCAGAGCTTCCTCTACTGCTTTTTAGCCCTCTTAGCTTGCCAAAGAGTCTAAAGTTTCCTCCTATGCCATAGCAGGCTAGGTGGTCAAATTGTCCTCGCAAAGTAGCACATCTAGAAAGTACAGTTTTTTAAAAAGAGCTCCCAAGGGATAGCGCAGGCAGTGTTAGCCATTGATGCAGTACTAGAAAGCTCTTCAGGTCCTTCAACATCGTTTGAACCTGAATACACTCTGCCTGGTCAGGTAGTTACTGCTGAACAAGACAATAATCCTGATTGACCTAACAAGGCTCTTTTTAGCTGCTTCTGAAGCAGATAATTATTTCATCAAAGACTAGTACACCCACACAGGACAAGCTTGGTCAAGATCACAAATGTCCAGCCATGCAATACAAACATTATCACCTCTCTAACCCTTTTCCCTCCAAGTATTTTCCCACATGGCAGCTTTCTTGTTGACAACTTCTGTTTTCCATTTCCCTCCTACAAAAAGACAAAATTTTCCTCCTACAAAAAGACAAAAAATTCAAAAAACAAAACGTACATACTAGTCAATAAATCATAAGTCATTCTTCACTATATTCTGTAAGGTTTTCTACATCTTTCACCAACAATCACATATTCATATCAAGTATACCACTAACCTGTAATTCCTTTAACCAGAAACTAGTTAACACATTTCACATTCTTTGTTTTATAATTTGAGAAACACTGCCTCATTTCTCAACGCAATCTGCAATACTTGCTGATCTCTCTCTACATTCTAATGTCTACCTCTCAAAAGCTATATTAAGAGATCTACACCTCCCCAAACAGTTTCACTCTGTAAACATGCTACAGAATACGTATACCATCATTAGTACACTTACTGACACTTTACAGCAAAGTTTATAAAATATATTTTGAATTACCTGAACTTGGAGTTCTTTCTTTAATGTAGATGAAGACACCAAAATCTGTCAGCTCCAAATACATTCACTTCTGCTGAGCAAAATTCAAACAGACTTCCTTCTCCTTGAAACCACCAAGGACAAAGTGAGTTATCTGGTTCAGCACCCAATCACATCAGCGCATTTCTTCGACCATGTAATAAGAATGGTAACTATTCGTTGAGCCTTGGTCCTTTTTGTTACTCCTCCCCATATGATCTTGAGAAGAAGACTCACAGGATCATAAAACACCTCGTTGCAGGCCCAGTAATTTCCATGCCGGTCTCCCGAAATGCTTGCGAGATCGAACGAACCCCATGCGCAAAGCTTCAATCCCTAAAGCTTGCATTGTACTCTTGCGAGTCCTTTGTGGGAACACAACACTATTGTAGGACAATAGTAGTATTTGGGAGGGACAAGTATCTCCACTGAGAAACCTCTCTTGTATAATAGTTGTGCATACCAGGTAGTGAGGAGGGACTAGCCTCTCCTTTCAAAGTTCTTGGTTGAATTACAAGTATGCATAGTAGTGTGTGGGGAGGTACTGCCCTCTCCTGTCAAACCACTCTCTCAGATGATGGGCGTGCTAGTAGGCTGTATGGATAGACTGGCCTCTTCTTTCAGATCTCAGTCTCAGAAAACGGATGTGCACAATAGTGTGTGGGGAGGGGTTGGCCTCTTTTGTCAGACCTCTCTTTCAGATGATGGGGTACCGTAGTAAGGTGTGGGGAGAGAAAGGGATCTCATCCAGACCTCTTTTTCAGATGACAGGTTTGTGTAGTAGGATTTGTACATGGACTAGCTTCTCCTTACAGACTTCTCTCTCAAATGACAGGTGTACATATTAGGGTGTTTATATGGCCTGGCCTCTCCTGTCAGACATCTCTCTCAAATGACAGGTGTTAGTGTATATTAAGGTGCAGGAAGTGACAGGCATCTCCTTCCAGACCTTTCTCAGATGACGGGTGACCATAGTAGGATCTCTGGATAGACTGGCCACTACTTTCGAATCTCTGTCCCAGATAATGGATGTGTGTAGTATAGTGTGTGGTGGGATGGCCCTCTCCTTCCAGACCTCTTTCTCCGATAAAAGGTGTATGTAGTAGATAGTGTAGATGTACTGATCTCTCTTGTCAAACCTTGCTCTCAGATGATGGGTGGGCGTAGTAAGAAGTGTGCAAGTACTGGCCTTTCATTACAGACTTCTCTTTCAGTTGAACGAGTGTGCGTAAGGGTGTGGGAAGATAGACTGACTTCTCCTGCCAGACTTCTCCCACAGAATATGGATCAGGGTAGCAAGGTGAGTGCATGGACAGATCTCTCTTTCAGACCTCTCTCTCAGTTGACATGTGTATGCTCTGTCGAGGGATTGTCCTACTGCTAACACCCCTCTCTCTGATAATGGGGATGCACAGTTGGGTATGGGAAGAGAATGTACTCTACTCACAACTCTTAGCAAGCAGATGGGCATAAACAGTAGACTCGGATAAACACCATATCCAGTAAAATGCCTTCATACAGTAGCAAGTGTGCATACTACAGTGTATTCAAATATCATCTACTCCTTTCTACTTTTCACGATCCCCCGAGTTTGGCATGATTGTAACTTTAAAAAAAAATTAAATGACCATTTACTTATCACAGTACTTATCTCTTACACACTCCCTCACAAAAACAATGGCTAAAATATGTGAGGATATTCCCCCTTCTCCCTCAATTGACTTTTGCCTCCATTTAACTGTTTTTTTGCCCTCATTTTCCTTCCATTGACTTGTGCCTCCACTTAACAACCTATTTCCTCTTGTTTTCCTTCCATTGAATTTTGTCTCTACTTAACTGCCTTTTTCCCCTCACTTTCCTCCCATTGTTTCATTGACGTTTACCTCCACTTAACTGCCTTTTATACCCTCATTTTCCTCCCATTGTTTCATTGACGTTTGCCTCTACTTAACTGCCTACTCCCCTCGTTTTCCTCCCATTGTGTTGACTTTTGCCTTCACTTTACTGCCTTTTTTCCCCTAGTTTTCCTTCCTTTGACATTTGCCTCCACTTAACTGCCATCTCCCCTTGTTTTCCAACCATTGTTTTGTTTACTTTTGCCTCCACTAGATTTTTCTTCCATTGACTTTTGCGTCCGCTCACTCTCTCCTGTACTCTTTCAACTCCCCCAGTGCCCTGTCATCTCCCGGGAAATGTAATTAATGCAGGCCGCAGCACGTACATGCTGCCGGCGTGCTAAAGGCAAGCCAGCTGCATCTGTCCATGCCTGGACCGCGCCCAGTGTCAGGAACCCTGGATCTCTCCCCATTTAAAGCTACATCAGCGTCGAAATAATAGTCCTGAACTCCGGATCAAGCAGCAACGGCAACCGCACATCCCCATGCTCAACGGCAGGTAAGATAATATGTTACTTTATTTGATTTGTAAAAATCATAAAAGGGTGGATCATACCACCATGCAATGAACATCAACATCTTTGAATCAACGTAAAATCAACATAAAATGGCACAATAGAATGACTCAGATCATTAACTACATTGCACGAATATGCAACAAATATAAAAGTAGTAGTGAAGGAGTTGCTGTCTCATAAAAACATCGAGACCAGCAAATGAATACCGTGGCCGAGGATGCAATGTACTTAGGAGGTGTATTTCCCTAAGTATAACTGTCACATGGTCAGACTGATAAAGTGCATTTACCAAGAAAATGGGGAGGAAAATGTCTATTAAGAAAATAAGAGAGAGTCCAGAATCGGCCACGGCGAGACCATGAAGCCCAGGACATCTTTCATTGCTGTATTTTTTCTAGCTCTTGGGCAGCGAAAGCCAGGAATTTTATCGTTTTGCAGGAAAGTTATATCGAAGACCCGCTGAGGCATTTTATCACCGCCGCCCTGCAGGTCATGACTTGAGCTTCTCTTAAGTGTGCTTTCAACAAGGTCTTCCTTAAGTTTAGTAATGCTGAGCAAATACATAGTAGGTGCAGTAGCGACTCATCACCCTTCTCACAAAGGCGGCAGTCAGAGGTTGACCAGGCCCGTAGCCATCTGGGGGTAAGGTCTTTACTCATGAAACAACCCAGCCTCAGGAGGCTTAATTTCCTCTTGTAGTGGTCCCTAAAACATTCTTGCAAGTAAGGTTGTTGCTTCAGTTGGTTATATGTTGGCATCACAATCCAAACGTGGCTTTTGCCAGCCACTGAGCCTTTGTCCATTTGCAGCAATGCTTGTTTGACAGCTATCTTAGTGATCTGTTTAAAAGCGTTGTAAGACATTGGTGAATGCCAAGCTTCTTCCAGATTTAGTGATAGAAGCGCTTGCCTAAGAGACTTTCATGTGTAGTTGGAATGCCTAGCCTGTTTTTCGACTTCTTCCCAACAGAGGTGAGCAAGTGTGTTTTCTTCGGCATCCCTCATGCGCCAGTAGTATTTGGCCAGGGCCCCTTGTCTTGCCGGAATCTGATTTGTTAACCCGTATTCCAGACGTATTAAAGTTTGCGAAATATGTCGTGGAATCGAGAAGAGATTTTTGAACAATCTTGATTGGGCAAGATTTAGCATTGTAGAATCCATGGTAGCCATCAGTTCCGAGCCATATGTGAGCGAGGGCAGGAATTTTGCTGCTACGACCTTTAGCACGTGACCCGTTGAGCTTCCACTTAAATGTTTTTGTACTGTTTTGAAGGCACATTGAAGTTGTTTGGCTTTTGATTTCTCGAGATCTAACTGGTATTTGTACTTCAGATGATGGTCTAGTAGTATCCCCAAGTATTTGTATTTATCTACCTGGGTTAAGGGGCAAGAATTTAACCTCCAAACAAATTTAGGTCGTTTTTTTCTGGAGCTGGAGAAACATAGAATGTTTTTTTTTTTTTAGATTTATTGTTAGTTGTGCATTGGAAATGTACAACGCAAGTTTACAAATCAACCGTTGTAAGCCACAGGGGGCTTGTGAGAAGAGCACAATGTCGTCTGCGTATTGTAAACTCGCTATGGGTGTTTGTCCCAATTTTGGTGGATCTCCCTGGGTTGTGCGTAATTCTCGCTCTAGGTCAGCGGTGTATATGTTAAATAGGCTAGGGGCCAAAATGCATTCTTTGTTAGGCATCGCCCATCTCCTTTTTTTATTTGAACCCAGGTATGCGAATATAAATTTATGATTGCTCCCAGTAATTTCGGAGGGACACCCCAAGCTTTCATTTTTGCCCAAAGTTTAGATCTTGGCACTTTGTCGAAAGCCGCTTTCAAGTCTAAAAAACATGTATATAGAGTGGTGGAGTTATCAATTGCCTTTTTCGCAAGGAGAGTTAACGCTGATAGGTAGGGTGCCCATACCAGCCTGGAAGCCTTTTTATGTCAACGGCAGGACCTTTTTCCTGTTGACTTTGCCGGTTCTCCAGCAGCATCAGACTGCCGTCCAAAGAGCCTCCGCCCACAACCACAGACCCAGGGGGAATTCAGTACCTCCTGATCAAATCCCGCTCCCTCCACAAAAACGCCCCCATAATCTGGGATGCCATTACCTCCCTCAAACTAGAGGTCGTCTTCCTAACAGAGACATGACTCAACCCCGCCTCAGCACCGGACATCACCATGTCAAGTGGATAGAAGATCATACACAGGGACCCTGCTAATAAAAACGAAGGTGGTATCGCCATCATACACAAAAGAATCCCTCCACTGCACAGCATCCACTAAGGATACCACCCCCATCATGGTACACCTAAACTTCAAACTCAACTCAGATTCCAAAACCACCATTAGGGGCATACAGACTACCAGGGATATGGCCCACATTCTGAGAGGCCATCTCTGACTTTATTGCCCCCCTGGCCCTCAAACCCAGAAAGATAATCTTCCTCGGGTATCTTAATTCCCACCTTGAGAAACCCAGAAATCCCAACATGGCCACCCTAATCAAGAGCATGAATTGCCTTGGCCTCACACAACTAGTCACCAACCCCACGCAATTAGCCGGGCACACATTGGACCTCATCTTGACAGCCAGCAACAGACTCAGATACAGCCACGCCTCTGAAATAACCTGGTCCGACCACTCTATTGTCCACTTCTCCATCAGCTGACACCCACGGCACCCTTTTTGACACAGCCCACAGGAGCTGAAACAAGGTAACCGAGGACCTCTAGACTGACACGCTCAACATACCCACCCCTGACACCACCTCCAACCTCGAGGTGGCTGTCAAGAACTTCAACACATGGATCACAGAATGCTCCAACAGAATCTACCTCCTCAAACCTGCCACACCTAGCAGACCCACCAAACACACCAGATGGTTCACCACAGACCTTAAGTCCTCCAAACGCACCTGCAAATGACTGGAAAGAATCTGGAGTGCCAGCAAATGCCCAACGACTAAGCCAACTTCAAAAAGGCCCTAAACCACTTCCACCTGCTCCTGAAAAAAGCCAAAAAGGACTTTCTGAATCCCCATTTCGCACCACAAGGAACTCTTCAGCATCGTCAAAGAGTTCTCCAACCCCCAAGCAGCCGAAAACGCCATCAAACCCTATAATAAACTGGGCGACACTCTAGCAGACTTCTTCTATAGCAAAATCTCCACAATCTATGAGCACTTCGACCCCAACTTAACTCCAACTCCCACATTCTCTTCATCCTCGCCGACCCCACACCCTCCCAAGGTTCACAGCTGGGGACCCCCTCACCACACAGACTATCACCACCATCATGAGATCCATCCACTCAGGTGCACCTGTGGATCAATATCCCCACCACATGTACAACCTAGGGAACAACTCCATCAGCAAAAAAATCACCTTAATTGTCAACATCGCCATCTCTGCTGCCTTCTTCCAAGCAGAATGGAAACACGCTGAGCTCAACCTCCTACTCATGAAACCCTCTGCTGACCCTCAAGAATTCAAAAACGATCTCACTTCTACCCTTCCCAGCTAAATTCCTGGAAAAAGCAATTAACAACCAACTCACCTACCACCTGGAGAAAAACAACCATCTGGACCCCGCCCAATCTGAATTCTGATAGCACAGAGACCGCCCTAGTAGTAGCCACTGACAAGATTCCAAGGAGATGCCCACAGATGGAGCGCATCTGTTCTCACTGGAAGAATACAGAGGGTCCGCCTCCGGCCCTACACCTCGTACCACAAAAACATCATCTGTGGTGCCCTCAAAGGATCCTCTCTTAGTCCCACCCTGTTCAACGCTTACATGGACCACTGGTCGCCTTGGTCACATCCCAAAGTATGAACATCATCTCGTACGCAGATGATACTCAACTCATACTCTCCCTATCTGCTGACTACACCAACACCAAAGAAAGCTTCCACAGGTATATGACCAGCGTTGTCAGCTGGATGCAAAACAACTGCCTCAAACTTAACACTGACAAAATGAGATACCCATTTTCATGGGACACTTTCCCCTGTCACAAAGCCTGGTGGCCAGCAGAACTAGGTCCCTCACCAACAACCTCAGAACACACCAGGAACCTCTGCATCATACTTGACAGCAGGCTCACCTTGAAAACTCCATATCCTCAGCTTGCTTCCTCGCCCTAAGCATGCTCCAGAAAGTCTTCAAGTGGATACCAATCCGCACCATATGCTCCAGCCCACCACACAGCCAGGGGATTCAATACTGTTGGAGGGGGGCCATCCCATAGCAGGGTCAAGGGAAGGGGGCCACACAGCCAGTACATTACAGTACACATCCACTCACTCGCCCATACAGACACTCATAAAGCCACTCACTCACTAATACAGCCACTGATATATCCACTCATACAGCCAGTCATTCATAGAGCTACTCACACACTTACTAAGTCACCTTTAGTGTGAATCACACTCACCTATACATTTATACACACACACACTAATTTATTCATAAAGATACTAACACATACTCACTTACCTACACAGTCACTGACACAAGCACACACTCACCCATACGGCCACTCGTGCAATCACACATACAGGCACTCATACTCCAACACACACCTATACTGCCTTTCTCATATGCAGATACTCACCCATATACCACTGACACATCCATTAATTCACCGACACAGCCATACACACACTCACTTACCCATACAGCCCCACACACACATACTCAATAGCCCATAGACTCATCCACTCACTCATCACCCACCCACACACTCAGAAACCCAGAGGTACTCAACCAAACACTCACACAAACAGAAACTCACATACCCAGTCACACACCCATGCAGCCACTTAGACACCAACTGACAGATACAGACATTCACATAGGTCACTCACCCATACATTAACTGAGAAGCTTAATTATTCACTTATACAGTTACTCACACACCCACTGAATCATCCAATCAGGCCCTCATACACCAAATGATTCACCAATACACCTTGGTATGCATATTTAACAGTCAAACTTTTAAGAATCACTCAGTCACTGAATGATGTCCTCAGTGATGTTTTTTGAGATGGCACACATCAGTGATGTAATATGGGAGGTCATAAGCAGTGCACTGAGGGGGCGAGAATTATAGTTTACTCAGGTAACTATAACAGCGGAATTTCTCTGGTTTTGTACAAGTGAAATGTCAGCCTAACTATAACATTCCTGAAACCATTTGTTTTTTTCAGTAAATTTCTAAGAGTTTAAAATGGTAATACCGAACTATAACGTCCCTGAACCGTTTGGTTTTTTCAGTATTCACTGAAAAAAAAAAAAAAAAATATATATATATATATATATATATATATATAAACGCTCCAGTTTACACCATGGAAACGAGTCACTCTACAAGCGGGTGCTTCTACCACGATGGTGTCCGCGGTCATATGTCAGCTCCGTATTCCTATTATTGCCCAGCCGGGTTCAGGAAACAGCACTCACGAGCACAGCAGTGTATTTAGCAGGGGGGTTTATTTAGAACAGACGCGTTTTGGGAGAACACGTCCTTCGTTGGTATTCACATCAGAGTGATGGTATGCAGCACCATTATCTATGTTTGTCAAAACTTTCAAAACAAACAAAGGACTATACCACAAGCGCGAAATTGAGCACCATCTTTGAATGTGCATTTTAGACATAAGTTAAATGGAACTGCTAACATTTCAGTTACACCAGATATAAAGCCGTGTATCGGCACAGTTGTTATCTTGACAATAAACCACTCGTTATACATATTCTTAAACAAATTGTGGCCAAGACAACAGTTCGTTATTAAACATAACTCAAAACCCAGACAGAAAATCGCAAGATAAATGCGAGAACGTCTGGCAAATCTTGCCGTGGATCGGCAATTGCAGCCCATTAGGACTGCCACAGTGAAAGTGTAACAAACCAAAGCAATTCATAAAAACAAATGTCGCTTGGGGTAGCATCTTTCATCATAAAAAACTCCAGACTATGATACATCTCAAAACATCATGCTATACTTGTTGCACTCACATAATACTGTGATCCATTTTATCAACCCAGGTGAGAGGCCAATTCTTCTCCCATATTCAGACCTTTGGGCGCCTTAGTCTCCAGATCTATAATATATCGGGACTCAAGTCTCCTAAGTGTGAGCAATCTATTGCCCCCTCTCGGATTCTCTCCTACCATATTCCCAGCAAACCATTAATAACGTTCAGGAAGGCAAGATCCTTGCGTGATCAAATAGTTCATAGCTATTTACCACCCATCCACAAACAACTAGGCACATTAAAGGACACCAAAGGCTTCTTCCCTTGTGGAAAATGCAAAGCCTGTGCAGCAAGCAAAAGGACATTAACATATGAGGTCCCTGGCTGTAAGGGTGGGAAGAAAATAAACAAATTTATGTCATGTCACACCGACTATGCAGTCTATTGCCTAGTATGCCCCTGCATGTTGAGATACGTTGGGAGTACCATCAATTCCGTCAAATTAAGAATATTGGAACATATGCGGGCCATTGTAAATAAGGACTTTTCATACCCAGTGGCCCGGCATTTTTCCATAAAACATGACAGTGACAGAAATCTTTTAAGGTACTTCTGTTTGGACCAGGTAGGAGAGAATCTGTGAGGGGGCAATAGATGTACACCTTGGTATCCAAAAAGTCTATTTCTTTTTGTTGTATGTTACATGTAAATTGAAGTCCCACATCATTATTATTGAGTATGGCAATGTATTGAAGGAATTCTGATTTTGTGCCTTTCCATAGAAGGAAAAGATCATCAATGAATCTTAACCATAACACCACATTTGTGGTGTATGGATCGTTTTCTGGACAGAAGAGCGGCAAAACTCATTGAAAAAGCATAAAGCATGTTTTCCAAATCACAGGCATCCACAATAACAACAAATCCTAAAACAACACCTTCTGCGACTGTACCAAGTACATTGAAACAATTGTTCCAACAATTAAAGAAACTGCTCCGCAAAGAGATATCCCGTGGATGGGAAATTATCACCCTCGAAAAATATCTTGAACTAGGACTAGTACCAAGAGGACTTCGCATTTTTACACTACCCAATCACCCCGACACTAGTGCGGAAATGCTTGAAGAATGGGGGCGCAACAATATGGAGTGTTCACGAACCATGATATTGATTTTTGTGAAATATGCGAAGAAAAATGTAGAAGAGTTACACATTAAAATCGATGAAATGGAACAACAAATAAAAGCCGCGGAACAAGAGGATGAAGAAGCCAACAGGCTAAGAGCGATAATGGAAAAAAATTTGGATAAACATGAAAATGAAATAGAGGAGAGGAAACAACGCAAACTTAGAAGGGATGAATTTGATTATGCCAATGGTATCATCTTCACCTTTGCAAAGAGGTTTGATGTTCAGAAACAACAAGGAACTACCAAACAAACCAAAACAAGAGGAACACCACCAGTTGCGAGCGAAACGGAATCGGACGTGAGTGAAGGAGAACAAAGAGCACGGGTAGGAAAGACAACTACAACAAAAAAGTTTTCTTTTTTAGAGGAAATAGAACCGCTATATTTGGATCAACAGTATCCAAAACCCAGAGGAAGGGGTCGGGCAGAGGAAGACCTGGAGGCCGAGGGCAAGGCCAATATACAAACCAAAACCAAAGCGCAAAACCAGAAGAGCAAGGCACACAAAGATATCCTCTGCGCAATCGTACATTGACAAGAAAATGAACACTGGCAAACAGAACGATACAGTCCAAAATTTGATAATCAATCTATCCAACTACACCCTCTCCAAAACAGAACAAACATTGTTAAATAAGGGACTCACTTTTTGCCCTGAAAAACATCAAGATGGAGTAGAAACAAAAATTGATATGTATAAGTATATTCGAAAACTAAAACTCAAAAAATTATTTGCCAAAATGCCTATTATATCTACAGAAAGACCAGAAGAAGAAGTTAATGAAGGAACTGCATAAAAAAGATATGCAATATCGGAAATACCAAGTTTAGTAACAGCTTATCAATTAGTACATCAAGTAGATGAAATAGATAGGACAGATACACAATTACTCACAGATATGGGAGTTCCACACAATGTACATCCTAGAACGGAATTTAAGAACCAGTCAAGATTCTGCCCAGTACTCCATCCGGGAAATCTAATTGATGCATTCCATGATCTAATAAATGCAGACCTAGACGTCATGAAGAACAGTAACAACAACAAAGAAGAAAACCTATCTTGGAATGAACGCCAAGCCATAAAATCTCTAAAAGAAAATAATCAAATTGAAATAAAGCCAGCTGACAAAGGTGGAAACATCGTGATCCTGAACAAACAAGACTACATAAATGAGGCGAATAGACAACTTGACGATCCACACAACTACACAATACTTATGGGCAATCCGATGTTGGAGATGACAATTAAAATACATAAGCAAATAATAGAGTGGCAGGAAAAAGGGTTATTAAGCCAAGAGGAAAAGAACTTTTTGATAGTTTCAAATCCCATAACTCCAACCATCTACTGTTTGCCAAAAGTTCATAAAACTTTGAATAAACCACCAGCACGCCCAATAATGTCCAGCTGTGGCTCACTATATGAGAACAAAGAAGAGTGCGGCGTCCTTTGTGATACTTGCTGTAAACAAATGTTAACGAGGCTAGTCCTTGCCTCGTCGCCGGCACCAGCTGATAGCCGCTCCTCCCTGAAGGGACGTTTGCTACTAATATATATATATGTATATATATATATTCACTGAAAAAACCATAGGTTTCAGGCCTGATATAGTTAGTTATTAGCATTTAAAAAACCTTTCAAATTCACAGAAAAAAACACTCATTCTTCAATGCAAACTGCTATATATATAACATGTTTAAATAACGAAGCAAACCACATTCACTGGATGATGTCATCAGTGATGCCATTTCAGATGTCATCAGTGATGTCACTGACCATGTTATGAATGATGTAATATGTGACATCATTAGCAGTAGATTGCGGGCGCGCGAGATATAGTGAGTACAACTAACTATATCGGAGGAATTTCACTGGTTTTGTACGAGTGAAATGTCCAGCTAACTATCACACCCCTAAAACCTATGTTTTTTTCAGTGAATTTCTAAGGTTTTTTAAATGCTAATTCCTAACTATATCAGGTCTGAAACCTATGGTTTTTTCAGTGAATTTCAAAGGTTTTTTTAAATGTTAATTCCTAACTATATCAGACCTGAAACCTATGGTTTTTTCAGTGAATTTCGAAGCTTTAGTAAATAACAATTTTTAAATGTATTATTTGTTATATTTATTTTTTTATACTGATTTACTACATTTTTAAACTATTTATTTTTAAATATTTTATTTTTTTAAAATAGATTATAATTACATTATATATTACATTCCAAAATATACTTTCTTTGAATGAATGACTTTAGTTTAAATACTTTACAAATACAGTAGTTACAGTTGTTGCAATGGGCAACACAATTTCAAACACAATGCAACATTGACCTCAATGTGAATTTCTAGTTAAATGCAATTAGTTACTTAATGGATTACTTTTCTAACCACAGGACTGGATCCTAGATTCAGTCCTTGGACATCTCCTGTAAACGGTTGAGTAAAAGTGTTTTAGTTACAGTAGTGATTTTTAAGGAATATTATTGTATTTTAATAGTTGACACAGACATTTTTTCACATAGAATTACCAATGTTATCCTATAGCAGGAAATTCCTTTAGCAGGTAAGTAGGGCTATTGTCACTTTTTCTTACTCAGGTGGTGGATCCTGGATCCAGCACTGGTGCATCTCCTGTAAACAGTTGAAAGAATGTGTTTAAGTCTTACAGGTGATTTGTAAGGAATATGTTTAGTTTGTGAAAATAGACACTTAGAAACTTTTCTGGTGAAAACCAGACAATGGATTCTTATGGAAGGAAATGCAGGTTACTTGTAAGTATGGTTAGAATTACTTTTCAGGGTCAGTACCTGGCTAAAAGATGCAGCACTGAGTTCTCTCCTGATAACAGGTGAGTAAATTGGTATTAGGTGAATATTTAAAAGTTCCAAAACTC
The DNA here is from genome assembly GCF_964263255.1 of Lissotriton vulgaris. Taxonomy (NCBI): domain Eukaryota; kingdom Metazoa; phylum Chordata; class Amphibia; order Caudata; family Salamandridae; genus Lissotriton; species Lissotriton vulgaris. Next base: position 107,104 of record NW_028246877.1, on the reverse strand, counting down.
CACACTTAAAAGAATTTCCAAGTGGAACCCTTTCAATGTTAGCCTATGGAAGGAAATTCAAGTTACTGGTAAGTATGGTTAGAATTACTTTTCAGGATCAGTGCTGGGCTCAAAGATGCAGCACTGAGGTCTCTCCTGATAACAGGTGAGTAAATCGGAATTCGTTGTTCGGCTGATTTTAGGTGAATATTTTAAAGTTCCAAAACTCCACACTTAGAAGAATTTCCAAGTGAAACCAGTCAATGTTACCCTATGGAAGGGAATTCACTTAGCAGGTAAGTAGTGTTATCGTTACTTTTTCTTACTCAGTGGTGTATCCTGGATCCAGCACTGGTGCATCTCCTGTAAACAGTTGAAAGAATGCGTTTAAGTCATACAGGCGATTTGTAAGGAATATTTGTAGTTTGTGAAAATAGACACAGAAACTTTCCTGCTGAAAACCAGACAATGGATTCCTATTGAAGGAAATACAAGTTACTGGTAAGTATGGTTAGAATCACTTTTCAGGGTTAGTGCTGGGCTAAAAGAAGCAAAAACAACAGTTGATGGACATGATGCAGAACAATGTCATACATTTACCCCAGTACAGAGATATGGGCCTACATCGTTTTTTTGCTCACCAAACCACCCCAGTTCAGACATGGCCATATGCAAATCAGCCTTGACCCTGTGCCTCATGAGTCTCAAGCAGGATGCAGGAGGCCATTAAGCCTAACAATCTCAGAGAGTTTCTCACCAAAATCCAGGACAGAAGCTGAAACATCGATCATAGTCTAAATATCCTGGACTCACCACTCGGGAGGATAAGCCTAGAACTGCACTGTGTCCTGAACAGCTAAGACGAATGGGAGCATCTGAGAGGGAGTCAGCTGTGACTTCAGCACATTGATAGTGAACCCCAGTGAATGCAGAAGGTTTGCTGTAATCTGGCGGTGGGGGATGATTGCCTGGCGCGAGCCCACTGTAGTGTAGTTCCTATATTCCCAATAGGCTCTGCACATTGGAATAATATATCCTATAGACGTGACGTAGGACTTATGTCTACTAGGTCTCTAACGAATATATTAGACTTAATTGTGAGTGCCAGCTAGCTCAGAGGTCACTACAAACTTTCTCGAGTTCACAAGAAGAGATTTACTTTCTGATAACCGCATAAACATGACAACTTTGTTTCCCCAAGATAAAACTGAGTCGTGGAAACGATAGATATTTTACTCAGTCATTCGTGCATGCTTCGTTTCACCAGAGGTGCAGAGACATAGATAGACGGGCGTTTTCAATAAAAGGTATTTATTGAACAGTCTTATTCCTCAAGCATAAGAAATGAACTGCTACAATCGTAATACTGGTTGCAAAATATAGTCCATACAGTAAAAAGAGTAGAATAAAATAATACTGTAAGAGCATTGTATGGCTCCTAGACCATAGATAAATACATACATAAATAACAGAGGCTAAAAAATACTCAACTGGTGCTTCTAAAATACGCCTACCCCAATGTACCTAACCTAAGCTTAGTACGAGGGAAGAAGTAAGTGAGGTGTAGCATAAATTTAGTATTCTTTGCCAAGAATCTATCCAAGATTTCTCTTAGGGCCTAATCAGCTCCGTACCTTGGTTTAGAATGAAAAAGGTCAATCTCAGGACTCGATTTCCCAACAACCCGCAAGGGTAGCTTGGAAAAGACAGCGTCTCTCTCAGTGCGTCTGCTGGAGGGTCGGCTTCCTTCGGCACTTGCTGTAGCGAGATGCGTCGGGCAAGTAGATAGTCGAACTGCTCCAAACCACCGTGTGTTTGCTATGGCAAGTGTGGGCATATTTATAGCTTGAAGGTGCCAAGTTTGACGTAAAGGTGGACATAATAACGTCATCAAAGAGTCTCAGTTCTTTGAAAACTCCATGACTTATTGGACAAATCAATATTCAAGCAAGGGGAATTCCCTAACTGCTGAAGCCGAGTTTTCCAAGAAATCGTTGTGGATTTTCGGAACTAGTGGAAGTAGCCCTGCCTTATTTGGAATGCATGAGCTATGTCTAAATATGGTTATGATTTCTATTTCTATAAGGATATGGTGATTTATACCCATATAAGGGCATGAATCGGGAAAATTACAGAGGGTCCTAACATACTATACAACACCACCTTCAACAGCCAATTATCATTGTGTGGAAATACTTGAAATCACATTTTCCACAGATGAGCTGCAACCACTGTCATATTTTTTGTGAACACCAGAGGAACACTGGTAAGGCCAAAGGGGAGCACTATAAACTGAAAGTGCTCTTGGCTTGGCCCACCATGAATCACAGTTAATGTTTGACGGCAGGCAGGACTGAGATGTTGAAATATGCGTCCTGCAAATCGAATGCTACCATCCACTTTATAGGGCCAGGGCAGACAAACTTCCATAAGAGTGAGCATCTTGAATTTCTCCTTTTCCAGGAAGAAATTGAGAAGGCAGAGGTCTAGGATAGGATGAAGGCCTCTATCCTTCTTGGGCACCATAAAGTAGCAGGATTAGCAACCACAACCTACTTCTGATGCTGGCACCCTCTTGATGGCTCCCTTGGCCAAGTGAGCCAGCACTTCCTGATGAAGCAAGGAGATGTGGTCCTCTGTCAGCTAGTCTTAAGTGGGTGGCATGGGTGACATAGGTGGAGGAGTAGCCACAAAGGGGAGGGAGAAGTCACAAAGGGGAGAAAGTAGCCAGCTCAACTATTTGCAAAACCCAACGGTCTGATGTTACTGACCACCAGTGGTGCAGGTGATGGTGTATCCCACCTCCGACTGGATTCCCATGATCGTCTGAGGACAAACTAAATGGTTTTGGTGGCTGCCAAGGGGGTAGTAGACTGACCTGACCTGACCTGACCTATGGCTGCCTGTCCCACAAAGTTATGGGACTCACATCCCTGAACATTGAAAGACTGGGAAGCCTGTTGGCCGGGAGGGTAAGGACGTGGTTGGAAATCCCTTCTGTGGCCATGAAAGGTGAGGAAGGCAAACTGGGAATAATGAGGGACCATAGTTAAGCCCAGGGACCTGGGTGTAGCTCTGCTGTCTTTAAAGCGCTCCAGCGCTGAGTCCACTTTCTCTCCAAAAAGGTGTGAGCCATCAAAAGGCATGTCCATAAGCAAGGCTTGGACATCCCCATGAAAAAACAGGCAAGATGAGCGGGGCCACCAACAATGAAATGGCTCTACCTAGCGAGTTGGTTGTATTGTCGAGTCCACATCATATGGTGAACTTTGCTGCATCCCTCCCATCAGTAATAACTTGGGACAGTATGGCTTGGGCCTGCTAGGCTCTAAAACCATGGGCAGGACTTGTGCAACCGAATCCAAGATTGTATGGGAGTATCAGGCCAAAAGCTGCTTGGTGTTCACCAACTGTAGTTGCAAGGCTGGCGGAAAAGAACATTCTCTTTCTAAAGGTTTTCAGCATTTTGAATTCCCTATCCGGTGGAGCGTTAGGTAACATGCCGGGTTGATCCTAAAAGTGGAGGCTTGGACCACAAAGCCCTCTGGAGTGTGGTGCTGGGTAAGGAAATTGGAGTCCCCAGAAGCATGGCTATGGCGGCGGGCAATTATCCCATGCACAGGAGCCCCTGTGCACGGCTTGGACCAGGCACCAAGTAAGAGGTCAGTAAGGGCTTCATTAAATGGAAGTAAAGGTTCAGACGGGGTGACTCCTGGCTAAAATACCTCTGTCAAGATGTTTGTCTTGACTGCCACAGAGGGCATCTGAAGGTCCAAGACCTCAGCTGCCCTACTCACCACCACAGCGAAAGAGACACCCTCCTCCGTAGCCATGGTAGGAGAAACCAAGGCAATGTCAGGCAAAGTGTCCTACCGACTGGCCTCTGCCAGTTCCTCATACCATTTGTTCTCCTCATCTAAGGGATGCTGGTAACCACAAGGGTCCTCAGAACCCTCCCATTCCTCTTCTTCTCCAGGCCTATCAAGAGAAAAAGGCACTGGCTCTCTTCCGGAGAGCATGGTTCCGGCCAGCATTAGAACTAGTGTCGGGCGGCGCCTATCTTGCTCCGTGTTGGAGCTGGGAATGAGGATGGGGATGGTGTTGCCGTGGGGCGCAGCACGGGAACAGGCATCGAGGAAGTTCTCAGTCTTGCTGCCTGCCCAGCCCCCTAAACTCGTGGGGCCCATAGGCGCTCCAGATGGGCCGGGTCACCCAAATATGAGGTGCATGGTCTCATAAAATCATTTGAGCTGGGTAAAGGTCGCTCCGGCTCTCGGAAAATCAGGGAAATGCAGAGCGGACCCCGACTCTGGCTCAGCTGAAGCACGAGGCCTGGAGTGCCAATGATCCTGCACCTGGTCAGACATTTTCATTGAGCACGGAGCAGTTGAAGACCTTTTCAACTTCTTGAATTTTTTGTGTTTGTGGGATTTAGCCAATCTTCCTGACGACTTGGAGCACAATGAAGATCAGGTGTGGCTACGTGAATGATCCTGGGACCTTTCACTTGACGAGATCTTGAGCATCGCAGAGTCATCCCACATAAGGTGGAGACGGGCTTGAGGAATTGCACCCTAGGTCCTTTAGGTGCATAGCGTGGCAGTCCTCACAGGTCTTGGAGTCGTGATCATGCGCCAAGCACCACAAATGCACCAAGTGGAGGTCTGTCACAGACATATGCCTGTGACAGGCTCCACATGACTTGAAACCAGCCAGTTTCTTCGGTGATATCCTCACTCAAAAGTTGCGAACAAGCCCGTCAAAAAATGACTAAGGGTAGCTCAGACCAATCAGTGCTATCTGGCATGGATAGGAAGAAAATGAGGTAAGTGCACTGGGGTGGCACCTATATAGGTACTGCGCAAGTTAAGTTCGGTGCAATGCCGAACGAAGTCACTTATACGAGCGCAGGAGTACTGCTCCATCCATTTGAATATTTTAATTTGGCATATTTAACCATAAAAATTAGCACTTTACAAACATTTAAAACATGCTTTAACCGGACAGTTTTCCCATAAAACAGTATACTACACGATGAAGGCCTACTAAGATTTGTCATAAAAGGCTCCTATATGAGGGCTCTTAAATCATAACCAAAGCAGCAAGGGTTTGCGTTATACCGTAGCTATACATTTGTACAAAATCTTGCATAGTCCCCTGATCATAGGTAATATTGAATTTTCACCATATGTTCTTTTCAATTTATGCCATTTCATTCATTGATTCCTGTATAGCAATTAAAAATCTTCCTATTGCACATGCCACGTCTAAAAATCTCATATTTGTCATTAAACTAAGTGCTTGGTCTCTACTAAAACTTTTATAAACAATAAAAATAGGTTTTAAAAATGCTTTCCATTCTTTTAAAAAAAAGTGCAAACAATCAATCAAAATATGTTCGCTACTGCATTTTACTTGTAGGCCACAAGAGCACAGTCCTTGGTCGTTTGTCAAAAGTGATTTTATCTTCCCATTAATGTTACTTGGGTTCAGACCGACTCTAAATTTCAATATTGCATTTCTAAGCTTTGGATTAGGTATAACTTCTATATAGGGGAAAATATCCTCATTGACCCATCCATTTATCAGAAACCGGACTGAAGATTTACTCTTCAAGTAGCATAGGTCTTCTTCTTGTGACTTCACATCAACTATGGCCCGTAACTCCCGCTTAGAAATCTGCTGCATTGATTTCCAATGGTCTTGCTCTAGAGTAAGTTTAACACATAGCTTATCTAGTTTATTCCTTGCTTGAGCCAACCAGGTAAAGTCACTGGTCTCTATTTCTTTCTTGCAAAGATATGCAATTTTGTGGGGGCCTTCTCCCTTCAGTCTATTTCAAAAATTAAATGTCGCTTGCATGCCCCGATAGTTCCAGGCTGTGAGATGACATTCTACTCGCACAGCCTGTAACATAGTTGAAGGTGGGAGGGCAAGAAGTTGCTTCACACATTTTCCCTCTTCTTGATTCCAATCTGATTTACCCCCATGAATAAAACCTCAACACCATATAAAAATTGTGGTTGGACCGATGCAGTAAAAGCTGAGAGTATTGGTCGCAGCGAAGGGTCTCCATACTTCTGTTTAAATTGTTTGAGGCCCCAGACCGTGGAAAGGGACCTCGCTTTTAAGGACTGTATGTGGTCTTTCCAATTTAATCTACTATCAAACCACATGCCCAAATATTTATATTTATCTACTATTCCAATTTTGACCTCCCCCAGTCTCCAGTAGAAGGAACTTTTTCTTTTACCAAATACCATTATTTTGGTATTTTCCAGATTAACCGCAAGGCTTTTCTTGTTGCAGTATTCTAAAAAGGTATCCAATTTCTTTTGTAAGCCTAACTCAGTCATGTCTGTTATCACTAAATCATCCGCGTATAGCAGACATGAAATATGGGTTACCCCCATCTTAGGGCTTAAACCTCCCGCTTTACTCAATGTGGTTGGTAGGTCAGATAAAAACAGGGAAAATAACAAAGGGGCCAAAACACAGCCCTGTCCCAGGCCATTCATTATCTGAATCTTCTTAGATAATGTCCCAAGATCATCCAGGATTATTCTAGCCCAATTCTTAGAGTGCATATCCTGGATTAATGAAAGAAGTGCTTTGTTGATTCCGAGCTTTATCAACATACTCCACAATATTTTACGACCTACCAAATCAAATGCAGCACGGAAATCAACAAAGCAGCAGAACAAGCTCCCACGCACTTCTATTGCCTTTCTTGCCAGAGAACTGCTCAAAAAACTTCTGGATCCAGTCTGACGCCTGGAGATATTTTAAGGGAAGGAATCTGTGGCTTAGATTCTCTATCAGATTATATTTTTCAACCCTATTAAGGGAAAAATGAACCCAACGATCTATGGTGTGAGGTGAGAATAGAAGCATGTCAATTCTTTTTCATATTTATTCAAAATCACTGTGCTTTTCTCTGAATGTTACACTTCATAAATATATAGCATATGAACTATAAACCCACTATCCAAGAATAATAAAGTTTTGTTTTACTCTGAATGAACATAAATGGAATAGCAAATAGCAGTTATACATTAGGAAATACGCCTCAGGCATCGGTGAGTCTACCCAGGAAATATATATTTTAGGAGGAGTAAGAGGTGTGAATAAGGCAGCCATACAACAAAAATTCTATTTTAACACTTATAGAAGCGCTTCTGATTTCGCCGCTAAGTGGCAGGGCGTCCTGAATTTGATAATAGAAACAACTAGTATGAAATAGAAATAAAAACTATTCACATCTTCACGTCTTTAAAGTTGGTGTTCACACCGAGGCTGCAAGCTTTCACTTACTATAACACACTCTTAAATATGATAGAACTATAATAATATATCACATACACATATGCATTAGTCAACGTTAAAGTTTATTCACCTCTTTTACAGTTAAAGACAAAACATATTTAATTTGCAGCTCAGAACATGCACATTCACAATAATGCCAAAGAAACAGTACATACCAATGTATACAATTGATTGAGTTACTAAAAATAATTAAAGAAACAGTGCATTGAACATTAAAACAAATCCTGAGAGAAAATATCAAACACGCAGATGTGAAAACTCTCATGCAGCTTTACACTTCCCACAGAAGGCTTAGAAAGAGTAATTTAGGGGGATCTGACAAACGTTATCAAGCTGCACATTCAAAATCTGTTCTCACAGTGGCCTGTCCAGCATGGTAACTTTATCACTAAACACTGAGCTACTCAAGCATCAAAACCAGGTTTCATCAAGTAAACACAACATTGCTACAACGCGTGATTGCTACTCAAAAACACAAACTTGCATGATACTTGACATTTAACAAACTTGGTCACAGGTTTCAAATGTATGGATATGGAACAAATACCAACTCACAGTACCAAAATGGAATACAGCAGCATCATGTGAATGTAGGATCGCTTTTCTGTCACACCTGCTTGGACTTATGCAGATTAGGAAACAGTGTTATAATGGAGTTGGTTGCCTGATTTGGGCTAACTGCAGTGCATTTGAGCAATTGGCAGCTCATACAAAAGTCTGAAGGTGTTAGTTAGTACATATCTCTGAACGGAAAGGGAATGGTATAGCTTATTACAGGCACTCTCAAAGCCATATCACATGCTGTCTCTTCACTGACAATACATAGAAAGGAGATAATAAATCAAAGTAAAAAATTCTGAACAAAGAAGGGGTTCATTCCCACCCCCTTTACTTTTACATTACAATTTAAAACTACAAAACAAGGCAGATGATGTGAGCAAAATCAGAGTTTAATCTAGGAAATGCTAAACAAATATACATTTATACATAGTTAATACTGTGAGTTCTTTTATTTGTATGCAAACCTTTTTTTGGCAGATAACCGAAAATGTAAAAGACAGAAGTAAAATAACATGCCAGGTTTACATAATTTTTTTAAGTGGGTAACAAAGGAATAAAATCCAGGGGTCTTGACTCCACAGTCAAAAAGGGCAGCCTCTAATCAATGTATTCTACATGTTTACTTCCACTAACATATCTTGGCTGCACTATTTGATGTTCAGAGGTTCTTCGGTACAAACCACTGGTTGACAAACACAGCTGTTTGACTGGCATTAACTGTAGGACAAAACATTAAATAATATCACACAAATTCATAACAACATTTAAAAACAAATATAACGGTCTAAAAGGGCCAATGTTTACCAGCATTTGGAGACTCTGAGCTCAAATTCGGAACTCGCTTGCTTGTCAATTGACTATGTAGTCACATAACCAATACAGGAATTCCGCATTTGAAATTGAAATTATATCTTTTGACTCAATATGTAAGCAAATATATAGAGGTGCATATTTGTAAAATTATGAACCAAGTAGGCTCAATTTTGGAATTAATAAAATTTCCCTTTTCTTTCTCACTCCATATTAAAATTTAAAATACATTAATTCAATGAGGTACTTTTAGATGAAGAGACTTAATGACAATTCTACCTATCAGCAAATCTATAGGTTAGCATAATATCCAGGCAATAATTTGAAAATATCAATGGCACAAGAGCGCATACATTCCATTAATTTTCACGTAACAGGTTTCATTAGTGAACCTACACTCAATTGAATTATTTACTTAGAACTCAACATTTTTTAAATGTGTTTTAACATTTTCACACTTAAAGATGCAATGACAGTAGATGTGCATGAAAATGACAGGATATGACATGTTATTAAAACTTTAATAGTGGTTTGACTTATTTACCAGCCATATAGATTAAAAAACTTCATCCATGTGATCATTTATGACAGAACTAAGTGAAGTTATAGATTAAGCTGTACTTTAAAAGTTCATTTATACAACTTAATTGCAGACAAAATATCTATTATCCTTTTTTAAATATGTCTACAGACAAAACTTAGCAACTGATTTGTCATTTAAAAATGAGGCATCTCTGAAATTATATTTTGCTTAAAGGTGATGTTCCAAGAAGGTAAGTTGTGTTGGTGTATGAACTGATGATATGACAAGTGCAATAAGCTGCATGTTATAAAAATACTGTATTTTCAAAAAAGCATTTTCAATATACTGAATATTGAGGACACGTGATGTCAAGGATGCCCATACCTACTCCACATGTTCTACGTTGGTGGTTTATTAAGTTGTTCATAGTGAATGTAAGGCATATATGCCTTAACATTCCTGGACTCTTTCAACATAAGGAGAATAGAACGTTATTGAAGCAAACCGTTTACTGTAATTCTCACAGAAATGTGTTCACTTCAGCTTTCAGGAGCCTGAAAGCTGTCTGCACATAGTTATCTGAGGAGGCAGAAATGATGTATTCGTTTTTCAGCATGTACATCATTCAAGATCATGAAGAGTGCAAAATATATGTATTCATTTGGCATTCTTGCTTCACATGTGTGGGCATGTGAAGTGCCTTGGAGGCAATGAGAGGCACCTAGCCAAGTCAAGTGCCTTCTGACTTCCGATAAAAACACAAATGCACATCGTAGCTGTGATCAAGATGAACAAAATCACTCAGAATAATGATATAGCTTTAAACGAATGCAAGTACAGTACAAATCGAAAAAGAAATTCCAGTGCAATTTCACTTAGTACAGGGATGATCTATTTTGATGATGTCATGTCTAAATATATCAGAGAATATTAGGATCACATTTAGATCTACAAGAAATAATATCCTTTATCTTCATATCTCCGACTAAGTTTCTATGTAGGAATTTAAATGTTAAATATTCCACTTTTCAGTTTATTTTTTATAGTGTAAGTAATCAGGATTAATGAGATCTGTACATATATATATATATATATACATACATACACACATGTATATGTCTCTAAATATATATACACACACATGTATATATATATATATATATATATATATATATATATATATATATATATATATATATATATATATATATATATATAGAGAGAGAGAGGGAGTGCGAGTGAGTGTGCGGTTGTTGTACACTGTAGGAAATTGAACTTTCTGAAAATGGAACAATTTCCAAATGTGATTTTTTTTTTTTTACTGAATGAATCATATGAAGTCAACTTACTAACCACAAACATCTTTAACTTCAACAAATGAACATTAAACACAATGAAAGTATGTACTGAATAAGGCCAAAGGTGCAAAATGTCACACATATTTTAAAAACGGTGCCTTTAAGGCATCTATAATTAGTCTCACACACTGGAACTTTCGCACTGAAAAGCAGGCATAGGGAATCAGACGTATACCTTTACACTTAATTTCTTCTTAAATCTACCTTTGAGCAAGTATAAACAAGTGAAGCATATTTGTTTTATCTCTTTGGCAAACATTTATATGGCTAGTTTGAAACAAACACATATAAATGCTTCGTTTGGAAATCTTGTCCAGTGAAATCGTTAACCCCCCAAAAATATTGCTATCTTTGTTGAATTATTTCGTTTACTTCCACTTCAAACATAATAGATTTACAATCCAATTGTTATTTACGATTTGTAACAATATTGTTCCATTGTAGTCTTACCCATAATAATACACTGAGAACTACGATGTTAGACTACAAATTTCAACTTAGACTGCCTCGTTTCCAGTGGGCTTTCCAGTCATATTCCAAGCCTCAGCTCGGTTCACCAAGATCAAAGTTATGTGTGTTTTATAGAAACTCAAAATGCATGTTACAGCATAGTTGCACAGTGCTTTTATAATCTTAATGCAGGAGACAGAACTTTGCATACAGATCTTCATAAAACCTCTTGATTGAATCTCTATGGCAAGGGCGTTTGAGATCGTTGCAAAGATCCAAACAATTGTCTGTTTGAAGACACTTTTATGGCTCTGTTTCACTGGTAAAAGCACTTCACCATTCATCATGTCTTTCTACTGTGGTGTCGTATGCTCTAATCACTTCAGATTGTGAAACTATTCCGTTCTCATCCTGAGAGAAGGCGTATCCATCTGTAAATAAAAAAAATAAAACATTATTTCTGAGTTAATCGTTGTTTAAGAATACAAGATGCTGTGGATTTAAGCAAAAAATGTGCAGCCACATGTTGATCATCTGGGGGTCTATTCAGAGTTGGGCTGGTAGGCAGCTAAATTGTTGGGGCGGAGTTCTGCTGCAGCCGTCCACAACATTAAATGTTACCTGCTTCTCTAGTGCTGCATTTGTGATTTAAATGCTTTCATTGACGTGGCAGAAGAACGTTTGGCAAAAATGTAAGGCAGGGTGGCTGCCATATCATGATAATCTGCTCGCCATTTTTTTGATTTAAAGAAATAAATGCATGAAGTAGGGTTTTGTTGATTTTAATTCTTTTTTAAAGAAACATCCCTGACGTGTTTTGAGTTTTCTAACATTGTATGGGGGCATATTTCCATTTCTATGACCACAATGATTTATATAGTCAAGCGAACATGAAAAATATATGATGGAGGACAGACTATAAACAAAGTGTTGTTGACAGTGGCCCTATAGTTAGTAAGTTTCTACTGGTGGAGCCTACTGTAGCTTTGTTGTCAGAAAAAAAAACACTTCCTCCCACCTCTAAGTCTGGCAGGGGTATTTGGAGAACTGTGCTGGTGTACCACCCCTACCATTTTTAGGTCTGGGTTACAGAAGGCTTTAGATGGCTTCTGGCAAAACATACTGTTTGCAATAAATAACGTATAGTTAGGATGGGGTGAGTGTCAACCCCTTGGTAATGATTGGATAGCTTTCCTGTCTATCTTAGTTGTTCACTCTTGATTTGAAGGCATTCTCCCTATTCTTGTGGCCATCCCACCTGGGAGTATTTCGGGCTCACAGTAATTAGATTCTATGTATTGTATCCTTTAACTGCATTGCTCCCTTTTCCCGATCACACTCCCCACTCAACATTATTTGTATTTCTTTTTTTCATCAAGGACCAGGTAGCTGCAAAGTGCTGCCAGGCTGCTTACTGCCTTTGTTACACTTTGCATGCACTCTTTTTGCACTTCGCATGAACTTATTGTTCACTTTTTATACATTTAAATTGACTTTTCTAAAATGACTGTCCACCATGCGAAAACTCGAAATAAAAAATAGTCGCTATGTATCACAGTACATGCACACACATTTGTCACGGTGTACATGTGTACAAGCGTCACAGAATCATGTGCATGTGTGGACAATGGCGGCCAACTTTAAGTGTTTTTTCTTAAATAGAAAACCCATTTTTAGGTCGAAGCCTACCAGACAGTGCAGCTGCCTTGTTGCAAAGACGTATTGGGGACATTCTGAAAGCTTTCTTAAGAGTGCATTCTACCAAATGCTTATCATTTGCTTTGCGTTGTGTCACTCACATTTGCTGGCTTTATGGGTTATAGCCCCTCCAGCATGCCTTTGTCCCACCTGTTAAGCTCAGCCGGTCTACTGCCTTTGGACTGGCTCCTAGTATTCTTTCCCAAGTGCATCCTTTTCTGGAACTTATTTTTTTCTTTTCATACAGCAGTACATGAGAGTGCATGTTTTCCAGTAGTCTTCCTTGTATGCTTCTCTTCCCCCTTCATGCCCCGTGTCACTGTTAAGTACTTGTTTGTTCTCGGTACACAGTCCTCCACCAACATTACTCCCTTGCTTGTATATTGTCTGCTCCCACCAACTGTCCATTTTTCTCAGTCTCCTCCCTACCATCCCTTTGCCTCAACTTTGCTCAGGCACACTTTCCTCTTTGTGGTCACGTAGTGAAGTCTTTTTCTGGTTTAAAGTGGAGTGGCGACACAAATGCTTGTGATACTACTGGCTGGCTAGGGGGAGATGGAGTGGCCGTGGGGGTGCTAGCTGGTAGTGCTGAGAAGAGGCACACATTACAGACTGCCCCTTGCATGTTTGAGAGCTAAAAAGCAGGAGAGCGCTTTGGTAAAACATAGCAGCAAGCCTCCTTAATATGGCTGACAGCGAACCTACCATCAACTGACAGCAAACAAAGTATAAGAAGTGCACTTTGTGAACTATATTTCTTTTGAGGTCTTAACTTACAAAACGTGGTAACACACACTAGGTTTATTTCTTCATTTTCTACTGCTCAGAGATTCAGGTTTCTGATTTGCCGTTTTCAAGAAATAAGTGCAGGGATGGTGGCAAGAAACTGTACCTGTAGAACTAATGTTGACCTTTGTGTGGCGTACTCCCTATTCTACTCTACAATTGGGTCTGGAAAGTTCTTCCCCATCCACTGGTTAAGGCTCCAAACATCCAAATTGTCTGGGGGTACCTATGCAGGGCAGATCTGGTTCCTTTGTGTGTGCTGTAGGCAAGGCCCTTGAAGTCCAATTGAGACTTGATACAGCACCTCCCCAGTCATCCTGCCAGGATAGCCCATCCTGTCCACACCTACGCCTCTTTTGTCTCACTGTCTGGAAGTAATACACAAACCCCAACAGCAGAGCCATTCACAGTCATGTTACCCAGGACACTGGCAGAAAGGCACAATTCGTAGGAACAAGAAAATGTAATCTTTCTACAAGTGGCATTTTCAAATTTGTAACTTAAAATCCGACTTCACAGTTGAAGAGTATTTTAAATTACAATTCATTTGAGTGTAAACAGCAAAGCTCTATCTGCTCGCAGTCTTAAGTTACCACTTATTAAATGTAATAAGGTAAGCCAGTGTTTGTCAGTGGGAGATATTGGCCTTACAGCAGGGAAAAATGTCTTCAGGAGTTTTTCACTGCCAGGACATGAAATTTTAAATATACGTCCTACTTTTCAAATACAATGCACCCTGATGAGTCTTTAGGGCCTATATAGGGGTGACCTATAGGTATTAAAAAGGAAAGTTTACGTCTAGCAAAGATTTTATTTTGCCAGGTTGAATTGAGAGTTTGAAACTGCACTACAAGCTGTAGTGGCAAGCCTGAGATATGTTTTAAAGAACAAGTTACTTACCTTCTGTAACAATATATCTGTAAGAGACATATATTTGTTATAGATTCCTTACCTTAAAATTACCCCCAGGCGTCAGACTGGATCTGGAGAATTTTTTTTGTAGCAGTACCCCTGCGCTTCAATAGGTGGTGTCGGTAGACTCCGCATTCGTCATCGTCATAGTGGTTGCCGGGATGACATTGTGGTATCTACTTAGACGCCGCCCTCGCGCGCTGATGTTCTTTACAAAACATTCCATGCCAGACGTGCAGAGCCATGCAAGACACTGACTACTGGTGCACAAAACTAGGACCCTGCGAGGGAGTCCTTAACTCTAGAAGTCATTTCGCAGAACGGGGAGGATGGGTGGGGCGGTAAGGAATCTACTACTAATATATGTCTTTTACAGATATATTGTTACCGAAGGTAAGTAACTTGTTCATCTGAAAGAGACTATTAGTTACAGATTCCTTACCATAGAATAGATACCCCAGCAATACCAACCTTGGAGGTAGGTCTACAAACTAAGTTCACACCAGGAAGTCCTGGAGAACAGAATGGCCAAAGATGCCATCTCTCCAGACGTAGGAATCCAGGCATAAGTGTTTTGTGAACGTGTGCCGAGATGCCAACGTGGCTGCCTGGCAGATATCAAGAAGGGGAACTCCACGTCCCAAAGCAGTAGTGGCTGCAGTCGCCCTGGTGGAATGGGCTCGCAGTCCTACTAGACGGTCCTTCTTTGCCAAAGAGCAGCTAATTTTTATGCAAAGAATGACCTATTTAGAGATGGTTGGTTTTTGCACGGCCCAACCTTTTTTGGCGCCCACATAGCCAACAAAGAGTTGGTCATCCACACGGAATTGTCTTGTGCGTTCCAGATAAAAGGACAGCGCACGTTTTGGATTCAGACGGTTGAGTCTCTCTTCCTCCTTTGAGGGATATGGAGGTGGAAAGAAGGTGGGCAAAGTGATGGTCTGTCCAATGTGTAAAGAAGTAACCACTTTGGGAAGACAGGAAGGTCTGGTTCTCAGGACAACATTTCCCAGATGAACACCTAGAAAAGGAGGCATAGAAGACAGAGCCTGAAGCTCACTCACTCAGCGACAGAGGTGATGGCAACCAGAAAGGCAGTTTGTAAGGTTAAAAGTCTGAGACAACAGTTCTTTAGCGGCTCGAAAGGAGAGCACATAAGGTATGCCAAGACCAAGTTCAAGTCCTACTGAGGCATTACGAAAGGAATAGGAGGAAAGAGGTGAAAGATGCCCTTAAGAAATATATTTACAATAGGGGACTTGAAAAGAGAAGGCTGATCAGGAAGCCAAAGAAAGGTTGAAATGGGTGAGAGATAGTCCTTAAGCCTGCCCAGAGCAGAGCCCTGCTGGGCTAAAGAAAGGAGTAACAAAAGAACCTCAGAGAGGGGATCCACAGCATCTGCTGTGCACCATGCCACAAATCTATTCCATCAACAGGCATATACCATCGTAGTGGAGGGACGCCTGGCTGCCAGGATAACATTACAGACTTCGGGAGGAAGGTTAAAGGCTGTCAACTGTTGCTGCTCAATCGCCATGCAAGGAGATGGAGGCTGGACAAGTTCAGGCGGTTGACCGTTACCTGCTGCTGGGACAGAGATTCTCCTGAAGAGGCAGTCGGATCGGAGGATCGGTGGCCAGTTATAACAGCTTGGGATACCAAACTCTTCAAGCCCAATCAGGAGCCACAAGAATGACTTGGGCCCAGTCGTGTTTGATCTTCTTCAGCACTCTGGGCAGAAGTGGTATAGGCAGAAAGGCGTATAGAACACCGCAACTCCACTCGCGATGACAAGCGTCGCCGAGCGAGTGCTGCCTTGGAAATTCCAATGTTCAAAATTGCTGACAGTGCACGTTCTCTTCGGTGGCGAATAGACCTAGCCAAGGCTCTCCACACTGCTGAAAGACACCTGGCACCACCTCCTAGGGAAAATGCCATTTGTGATCGATCATTCACCTGAGGCTCAGTTTGTCTGCCCTGGCGTTCAGAGAGCCTGCCAGGTGTTAAACCACCAGGGATATTCCCTGATGTTCCAGCCATGTCCAGAGGTGAAGAGGCTCTTGACAGAGGGTCCACGACCCCACCCTGCCCTGTTTGTTGCAGTACCACATGGCTGTGGTGTTGTCCGTGAAATGCTGTACTACTCTTCCTTTGACAGAAGGAAAGCGTGCCTTCAGTGCAAGATGAATCACCCAGTGCTCCTGACGGCTGATGTGGAGACCAGACTCCGCCGGAGACCAGAGGTCTCTGATCTCCGCCTCTCCCATATGGCCACCCCACCCCAGAAGCGAGGCATCTTTCACCACTGTGAATTCTGGTTGGGGAATGGAGACAGATCTGCCACTGACCCAATCCTGGTTCGTTAGCCACCACTGCAATTGGCGTGCAGTGCTCTCCAAGATCTGGATGCAATCAAAAAGATTCCCCTGATGCTGTGTCCACTGGAACTGGCATGATCCACCAGCAGGATGAAAGAGGCCATGAGGCCCAGCAGCCACAGGGTCGTTCTAACCGAAACCCTGGACAGAGGTTGAGAGATCGAAATCATAGCCCGGATACCTGGGACTCGCTGCCCAGGAGGATACGCTCGAAACCGCATCATGTCCAGAACTGCTCTAATGAAGAGGAGCTTGTGAGAAGAAATAAGGTGTGACTTCGGCACATTGATAGTGAACCCCAGCGAGTGCAGGAGGTCCGCCATAGTCTGGAGGTGGAAGATGACAGCCTGGAGCGAGCCCACCTTCAACAACCAGTCGTCGGGATAGGGGAATACTGGAACCTCTGATCTTCACAGATGAGCTGCAACCACCACCATCACTTTCGTGAACACCTGAGGGGAGCTGGTAAGGCCAAAGGGAAGCATGGTAAACTGAAAGTTCTTGTGGCCTACCGTAGGTAACGCCTGTTGGCTGGCAGGATGGGGATGTGGAAATAGGCGTCATGCAAGTCCAACGCTAAAATCCAGTCTCCAGGGTCGAGGGCAGACAGAACCTGAGCCAATGTCAACATCTTGAATTTCTCCTTCCAGAGGAAGCGGTTGATGTCCCTGAGGTCCAAGATAGAATGCAGGCCCTTGTCCTTCTTGGGAACCAGAAAGTAGTGGGAATAGCAACCACAACCTACTTCTGGCACAGGGACGCGTTCAATGGCTCCCTTGGCCAAGAGGGCCGTAACTGCCTGCTGGAGAAGGCCCGGGTGGTCCTCCGACATGTGGTGGGATCGCAGTGGCATGGCTGGAGGTGTAGTCTCGAAGGAGAGGGAGTAGCCCATTTGGACTATTTGCAAAACCCACCTGTCTGAAGTGATGGTACGCCAGTGGGGGAGGTGATGACGAATCCTGCCACCCACTGGCGTTTGATTGGCCTGAAAGGACGGACTAGGAGAGTTTGGAGGCTGCTGCAGAGAGGGGTGGGTGGACTGGCCGACCCCCTGGCCCTCAGAACCTCACCAGTTGTTTCCACGTCCCCGGCCGTGCGAAGGCTGGGTAACTTGCTGCGGCCTGTGGCCCAGGGTGGGACCAGGCGGGGCACCCCTTCCGTAGCCACGAAAGGGGCGAAAAGCAGACTGCGCCGGACGGGAGGAGAGGCCCAAGGACTTGGCCGTAGCCTGTGAGACCTTAAACAGACCCTTCAGGATTTCGCAATTTGCCGCAAAATCATCACTTTTGAAAAAATGCCGCGATTTTTACAAAAGTGCCCGCGAAAATCGGCACTTTTGTAAAAACCGCTGCATTTTTACAAAAGTGCCCGCGAAATCGGCACTTTTGAAAAAATCCGCTCACACCCAACAGAGACAGACAACAGGTCAAATGTCCCTGTCTTATCGATTTCCCCGTCTTACGCACTCCCCGAGCTTAGAAGTCAGGCAAACACAGTAGTTTCTGCCAGCACACTAGGCATTCGGATTGGCAGAGTCAATGTCGGCATTCCGTGGGAGGTGCTAAAGTTATTTATGGCGCCTTTTCATTAAAGCACTGTGCAATGTAACAAACACATCAAGATCAACCAACCACACGATGAAAAGATAAAAAAGCAACTCCAATGGTAGGAGGAAAGTAAGAGAAAGGAAGTGAATATGAAACGCCGATATTGAAGGAAGGGGCGAAGAGTTACAATTTGGTGGAGCATTGATGGTGACCGAATGGAAACAAAATGGCGCCCAAGGGATGCACGGTGTAACTGAGACTGTCTGGGAGACCAGCAGCGACAGCGGATAGCAAAGCGGTCAACCAGCTGGCTTTCAAATGAGGGTGAGGTCAGATGTTTATGAGGGTCAGTCCTGCCATGTTTTGAGGACTATGCATGACTAGCTGCTTCAGTCACAGTTTTTCCTTTCAATTCTGGGCGCCTCATTTATAACAAGCATTTGCAATGCAATCAGTATCGCATTGGTGAGAGTTAGAGCTATCGGCGATGTAAATGGTAATGTCTTTTACCATTGTGTTTTGGTTTGTAGTGGAGTGGATGTATGTGGTTGGACAGAAGACTTGACACATAAATTCTTGTAACTATGAAAAAGCTATAAATGTCAGCTGATGCGTTTAAGAACCTGGGGGGTTTACTGACACAATGCTTATGCCTGTAACAATTTCATTTATAAAGTAGTCAGTAAGTCATTTTTTTCAAACTTCTTTTTTGCTTGTACCATACATTTTGTAATGTAATGTTTAGTTGAGTATTCTCTCTGTATAAAGATTAAGGGCCTCGTTTATGAGGCTGTGAGTCACTTTTACGCCGC
The DNA here is from genome assembly GCF_964263255.1 of Lissotriton vulgaris. Taxonomy (NCBI): domain Eukaryota; kingdom Metazoa; phylum Chordata; class Amphibia; order Caudata; family Salamandridae; genus Lissotriton; species Lissotriton vulgaris. Next base: position 87,964 of record NW_028246877.1, on the reverse strand, counting down.
TGGTGCGTCACTTTTTGTGACGCACCAGCAGCATAAAAAATGTGCCTTGTTGCACCATATTTACAAAGTGATGCATCTAGGTAGATGCCTCACTTTTAAAACCCCTGCGCCACATTATACCTGCGCCAGGTATAATCAGACCCTCCAGGATTTTGCGATTTGCAAAAAAATCGTGAAAGCAGCAGTTTTGTAAAAATGCCGCGATTTTTAAAAAACTGCCCGTGAAATTTGGACGGTTGGTGAGCTCATAGAAGTATTCCTTAATGCACAAAAATTTACCAGTCCTGTACATACCATGCCTTTTCCTCTGGCTAAATTCCCGCAGGGTTGCTTTGCTAAAATCGAACAAAGGGTAATATTTAGTCTGATAGGCATCACAACACTTACAATCTCGGTCTCTGGGCAAACAGGTGTTTGAAGGGGGATCGCAATTTATTGGGCGTGTTATAATCCGGGCGTATACTTTTATGTATTCACTATCCAAGATACATAGAGAAACTTATGCCTGCAAGCAATGCTACTTAAATGTAAATACTAATCAGGGCCTATTTCAAAGTGGAATACTATGCTAAAACAGTTTTCATTGTTTTAATGCTGAAAATGAATGATTAGGAGTAAAATAAAGTGTTGCAAAAATGCTGCTAAATTTCCATATTTGTGCTGCTAAATTTGCTAATCCATGCCGCTATATCCTAGGGGGTCTGCTTAAAGAGCAGTAGGGCGTTGTCTGCTTTGTCGTCAAAAAGGCGATGGCCATACAGGGCATGGCCATCAGGGTGTTCTAGACATCCCCTGAAATGCCAGTGGGCCTCATCCAGGCGTAGCGGCGAAGCGCTACCGACGTTGAAATGGTCCTGCCCAGAGAGTCGGCGGTGTCCAGTCCACAATGGATCGTAAACTTTGCTGCATCCATCCCGGCGGCGACAGACTGGGAGAGCACTGCCTGGGCCTCCTCCGGACACTAGGCAGCACGTGCGCCACCGTATCCCACACTGAGTGCGACCACGTGACCAAAAGGACGTCTGTGAGGGCCTCATTAAAAGACAGCAGGGATCCGGAGAGCTCACTGCCGGTTGAAGCACCTCAGCCAGGAGGTTAGTCCTGACCGCCACCTTAGGCAGCTCGAGGTTGAGAGCCTCGGCTGCCCTATGCAACACCACAGAGTAAGACGCTCCCTCCTCCGTAGCCACGGTAGGAGGAGACAACATGCCAAGGTCGGGTGAAGTGTCAAGACCACTGTCATCTCCAAGTTCCTCTCTCCAGTCCTGCTCAGTATCCAGCTAGTCAGTTAAAGGGTCACCTAACCCCTCCCAGTCCTCCTCCCCTTTCTCTGGCTTCCTATTGGGCTGAAAATGGCCAGGGTGGAACACAGGGACAAAAGTACCCATTGGTGTACCCATCTGGCGTCTGTTAATGCCGGTCCGGCTCTGTGTCCACGTTTGGATGGAGGCCTGGATCCACAGGGGGCCTGCGGTGCCAGAGTCGGCAAAGACCTAGGCCCCCCAACTGAGTCCACAGGGCCCGAAGGCGCCCCGGCGGGGTCGGTCCTCCCAAAGATGGCATGCATCGCCTCGTAGAACGTACAAAGCTGGGTGGGGGTCGCTCAGGGCCTCGGAAAGGGAGGGAAGCTTGGAGCCGACCCGTCGGGCTCTGCGCACGGGAGGGGCACCACTCAGGGGCCTCGTCGGATCGCCCAACCGTCGAGGAGAAGTCGAAGAGCGACGATGCTGCTTCGACTTCTCTTATGCTTCGACTTACCCGACCCCGAGTGCGAAGACTTTGATGATTTGTCGGAACGGCGATGGCTACGCGACCAGTCCCTAGACCTCCCTCTCGACCGGGACCTCGAACGGTGCGGAGCCAACGGTCAGTGTTCAAGCAGCTTTCGAGACCGCTCCCGCAAAGCCTTCGGCATCAACAACTGACAGTCGGAGCACGTCTTGGGGTTGTGGTCATGCTACAGGCAAAAGAGGCACACGCGGTGCGGATCCACGTCGAGAAAAACTTAGTTAAAAAATGACTGAGGTAACACTCTTCCCGGATCTGCGCTGGCTGGCGCGGAAAAAGAAAGAACTGACGTCACCATGCGAAAGCGGCACTAAGTAGCTGCCGCGACGTCATCCCGGCGTCCATGACTCAGACGATGGACGTGGAGCTGACCAACGCCACCTTCCGACGCGCAGAGGTACTGCTGCCGCAAAAACTTTCCGGAACCAGTCTGACGCCTAGGGGTAATTCTAAGGTAAGGAATCTATAACTAACGAGTTTCTTTCAGATACCAGAAGCACACGAGGTGCGGGTCTGTAACCGGCATCAGTTTGTGACAGGAGTCACAAGCCTTGAAGCCGGTCTGACGTGGCATCCCTGCGTGCACCAGGAGTCAACACGACTCAAAAAAGAGGTTGACAAAAGTCGAAAAATAGAAGTCAAAAAGTGACAGGCGGTACCGCTCTCCGGATCTGCGCTGGCTGGCGCGGTAAAAGAAAGAACTGACGTCAGCACGCGAGGGCGGTGTCATCCTTCCGTCCACAACGCCGATGACTAACATGGAGTCAACCGACGCCACCTACGACGAGCAGGGGTACTGCTACGAAAACATTTCTCCGGAGCCAGTCTGACACCTGGGGGTAATTCTAAGGTAAGGAATCTATAATTAATAGTCTCTTTCAGATAGGCTACTTTTAGTGGGTGGCGCATTAGTCCTGCTGCTCACTAGTAAAATTTAATTTACAGGCTCTGTGCACATGTAGCTCCACATACTAGGGACTTACAAGTAAATTAAATGTAGCAATCAAGAGTAGGGCAATTTTACCATGTTTTAGGGAGCGAGTGCAAGCACATTACCATTGGTTAGCAGGGAAAAAGTGCAGAGTCATAAAGTAAACAAAAATGATTGAGTAACATTAGGCAAAACATCTGGTTGGGGAGGGGTGACCCTGCAAAAAGGGCCAGGTTTAACAGTAAACTAATTTTTTTCCCAGTGAACACACAATCTTTACAACTTTGAATGAGGCTGTGAACAGTAACTTTCGCAACGTCAACAGCCATCACTTTTGTGAATACCTGAGGGGCACTGGTGAGGCAGAAACTGAGTCATCCACACTGAAAAAGCCTGTGGCCCACTTGCAACTGCAGGTAGAGCCTATAAGATGGAAACATGAAAACAGGCATCTTGCAGGTCAAGTGCTACTATACAGGGTCCTAGCTCCAGGGCAGTTGGAACCTGGGCCAGCTTGAGAATATTGAATTTGTCCTACCGCAGGAAAAAATTGAGAGGCCGAAGATCTAAAATAGCATGAAGGCTTCCGCCCTTTTTTGGAACAAGGAAATAATGGAAGTAAGATCCAGTTCAGAGTTTTGTTTGTGGCCAGGACTCACTCTATGGCTCCTTTCTATAAAAGACCCTGAACTTCCTGCAGCAAAATCGACAAGTATTTCCCCCAAACCTGCTTTGATGTAGGTGGAAGAAGGGGAAGGTCGGAAAGTAAGAGTGTAGTCCTACTGAATTTTATGCAGGATCCACCTGTTGGATGCTATGGTCATCCAACTGCGGAGAAAATGACTGATTCTGCTTCCCACAGGGTGGTTGTGTGCTCCTAAGGTCAAACTAAAGCAGCCAGGAGGCTGCTCTTAGAAAGAGCGGGGTACTGAGAGGTTTGCTGTTCCTATTGGCCTAGATGCTGCCTACTAGATTTCATACCCCAACCTTAAAAGGACTAGGGTGCTTCTTGTTGGGGTGGTGGGCCTGAACATTGCAGGTAATTGCTCCCACCAGTGAGGTTTCAAATGATGTGAAACTGTTGGTTACACTGCCTTGCGGGGGTGGAGGGACTAAGGGAGTGCACCGTGGCTCTACTTTCTTTACAGTGCAATTTTATGGATGGCAGGAAGGCTTTCAATAGCAGGCGAATGGCTCACAACTCCAAAAAGTTGATGTGGAGATGCCTCTTCGCCGGAGACTATAGTCCTCTGATCTCCACCTCTCCCAGATGACCAACCCAACCCAACCCAGCAGTAATGCATCTGTCAGCACTGTCTGCTCTGGGTGTGGTTGGAAGAGGGGTTTCCAAGAGCTGGTCCAATTACAGTTGAACAGCCACAGCTACAGATCTTTTGCAGTCTCTTTCAAACATGGATGAAATCCAATAGATATCCTTGGTGCTGGGCACACAGACTATTGATCCCACTGCAAAGCCCACATATGCCACCTGGTTTGGCCAATGAGCATGGTTGAGGAAATCAACAGTCCTTTCTTTGGCCTTCTTGCCAAACAGGTGAGACTCGTCAAAAGGCATATCCATGAGTGGTGCCTGGATGTCACACGAGAAGCCTGTGGATCACACCCAGCGTGGTGCCAGAGCACAATGGCAGTCCCAACTACTCTGCCTAAACAAACAGTTGTGTTCAGACCTTACCGCATGACATATTTGGCAATGTCCTGAATGGTTTGAGCAAAGTTGGTACGGAATTTCTTCTGGCCAGCTGACAAGTTACTGTAGGACAGCAGGATCTGCTTCCTATGGTTACCCCCACTTTTTGCTGTGTTTCACTGGTTTATCGACTTTAGTCTGGCTGTGGCCCTGCTAATCAGGACCACAGCCTAGCTGTTCTCTCTCTAAATTGCTTACCTGTACATTAGGTACACTCCAGATTGGTTACTGGGTTACCGTTGTGATTCCCTAGTATATGGTTCCTTAGGTACCAAGGGCATAGGTACCCCGGAGGCCTACCAGGGGCTGAAGAATGGATTATGCCACCCCTGGGAAGCTTTCCAAAATGGCACCACAGGTCTGCACTTGCAGCCTGGGTAAGGTGGTGTAAGCACCCCTTACTTAGATATAGTATACCTATATCTACCTATATATATATATATATATATATATATATATATATATATAGACACATATTAAGCCTATAAGTCACTCCTATGGCAGGCCTTGACAATCCTGAAGACAGAGTGCTTGGTTTTGTGCGAGAGGGTGCCCTAGCATGAGCTGAGCCCCTTTACAGCTTTCGGAATCCCTTCCTTATAGTTGTTCTATTATATAGCCATACCATATACTCTTAAGTCCATTATAATCCTTGCGGTTAGTGCTAACTTTGGAATGGCTTTATCAAAACATGTTGTGTTTGGTGTCAAACACTTTGGAATACTACCCCCTCTCCCCCGCCAGTTCTGGCGGATGGGTAGCATTCCACCCTTCTAGAGGGAGAAAACATGTACACACTTACTTACCCCGTAAAAGTTTAAAAGAGCCTCAGCATCACAAAATGGATGCTGCTGCCACAGACACGAGTCTGACCTCCTGCTGCTGGACGGAACTCCGGCAGGGGTGGCCTGGGCAATGGGTTTCCTGTCCAGGGAGGGGCCAGCACCTCCCCAGACAGGCTTTAGTGTATTGGGGCAGGGTGGGTTGCATTCAGTGAATGCTTTTCAGACAGCACCTGGGGCACACAAGGTCCCCGTGCATTTCCCAGTTCAAAGCAGTTGCTGAGGCACTCAGCCCCAGCTCTGGCGTGAAACTGGACGAAGGGGTGTAACCACCCACTCCCCAGGGCCTCTCATAGGTGGGACCTTAGAGTTAGTCCAACCCCTAAACTTGGTATAATTATAGGAACCCAGTCACTAGGACTTTAGATTACCCTGGACGAAACTCTGATACATAAATCTTGGACCTTCGACATTTCATATCGACTGGAAGACGGAAGAAATCACCCTTAGGGTCAAGTTGTGACTCCCCTGTTCAAACAGGTACCAAAGAAGCATCCTGCCTGTCTGCATTTCCAAGGCTCCCGACGGATCCCAAAGAATCTGCGACACAGGACACGGACTTCCAGACATCTCCGAGGCTGACACGAGTCCCCAGCGAAGCTGAGACCTGTAGCTATCACGAGAGACGTGGGACCGGAACTCCTGCACATCTTGCACATTTGCTAGTGCATCGACTTCCCGAGCTTTCCTGAAGTTGTGCATTGGGCTACTTGTAGTCCAAACCCTGAGCACCTTTTGCCTCGAAGAATGTGGGCCTACACTCCACGAGTGTTCAGTGGGCCCGCTTTCAGCATCTCAGCTCAAGGCGCTTTTGCGATCCCAGTCTGTCGACTGGTGGGTCCCCACGAAGGACAATCCTTTGTTTCTTGGGTTTTCCTGGTTGCTCCAAACGTGCCCTGACTCCCCTCCAAAGGGTGAGTCCCTCAGACCTTGCTGGTCTGCACCAAAGTCAATCTTGTCATCTTGTGGGGGTAGCTGTTGCCAAGGCTTGTTGGGTCCAATCTGGATACCGACGCTGCAGCACTCGACATCCGACGCGGGACAGCTCGAATCCAGCTCCTGGTTGTCATCAACGCCTCCTGGACCTCGTGGCTGAAGAGTCAAGCGTCGCCTACTTCATTTGAAAGCACCAGACATCGGCTGGCATCTTCCTGTCGCCAGCCTGGACACTGGCTAGTGCCCCAGACTCTGTCCCCTCTGCTTTCAGGTTCTTCAGATCTCTGTTCCACCCTTGGATCTATCCGGACACTCTTCTCCTGGATGCCTGCAGCACTTCTTTGCAGCTCTACATTGGAATGGACGACGAAACCTGACACGAAAAGACACCTATGCACCCTGCTTCCCTGGGTGAGGTAACACGAGCACTCCGGTGCTCTGGTGGGTCTTGACTCTCGAAGTGTCCAGTACTGAAAGGGGTTCACTGTAGTCCACTCCTAAGTGCCCTTAAACTTTAAAACTGTAACTTAAACTTTCTCCATAGAAGTCAATAATGATTCGCGGCTGTGTTTAGACACTGCACGCATCCCCGTTGGTCTCCTGCGTCCCTATCTTGGGTGGTTCCTAGTTGCCTCAGAGGTTCTACAGGCTCAAGGCCTGGTTTCTGTGTTGAGAGCAGTACTTATACCACTTTCTTAGTATATGGTTTATGAGGCCCCTAGGGCAAAACGTATACTGTGCTAGATTACTGTGTGCTATTTATGTTCTTGTATTGTTCTTTTGCCTCTAGCCTCATAAAAAGACTAGAGGGGTTGTGTTTAGAATAAATACATATATTGTATATATATACCTGGTGTGGTGCTCTTTCATTTGATCATTCAAGAGATTATAGGCTGGTAAAACAAGCTGCTTTACATTCCTTCAAGAATTAGCCTGAAGGTTGCTCTCCACAGCTACCACTAGGATAGCTTTCTATAAAGATTGTCTAAACCTACCATCAATAAGGGTCGTTTGGACTGGTGCAAGGTGCCCACTAGAATAGTGGACATCATATGCCAGGCCAACTTCTCACAGCTACCATGTGCCATAATGCATGGAAGTACCTATTCACAAACAGCTGGTGTGGACTGAGCAAAGGGCGAGGCTAGCTGAACAGAAATCTTGCTTCCCAAGTGTCTCAGTTCTCTTCCACTCTCTATCTTGTGGTGTTGGAAGGAATGAGCTGGGACTGATCCTGCCAGTGGAAGCCGGAACCACCAGGCATTCTGGAGTAGGGTGTGAGGAAAAGTGTTCTTCTGATCTGCATCATTTGTACCGAGACTCCATTGCTTTTTCATTACCATCTCGTGTCAAACACTTCCACACGACCCACCTGGTCATTTCTGCTGATGCCTGAGGAAAATCTAACCAACACGAAAACAGCCATCTTGCAGCCTGCATTTCTGCCCAGGAACTGTAGCACACCCAACACCTTCTGTTCTTGCAGTTCAACAGAAAGCAATGAGACACTGACACCCTGTGTAAATTATTTATTTTCCATCTCCTGCTCCCAGCCTCGTAAACATCCTTGACACCGTGATCAGGTTATCTGGACAATGGTCTGACTGATGGGCCTTGATCAGGGTGATTAAACAATGACCTGATAGACCGGGCTTTGATCAAGGTGATTAAACAATGACCTGAAAGACTGAGACTTGATCAAGCCGAGTGAACAATGATTTGTGTACCAAGCCTTGACCAGGTCACCATATACAAACGTTGTCTGGATCTGGTTATCAACTGCAAACACTGCCCTGATTGAACAATGTACTAACAGCCAAAAGACTGAGATGAAAAAGTATAAAAGGCTTGTAAGCTGCGGAGTAAAACAGCAGCCTCCTCTGTCTTGTTTCTGACGAGCTTGGAACTCTGTTCCATAGCACGGGCTATTTGAATAAATCTGGGTTCCTCCTGCAGACGAAGGCTCCTGTGTCTCCTACTACGTATGAAGGGTATGGAAGGCTTGGACGGTTCCCCCGCCGCCGATACCCAGTAAGTGGGTTAATCCGGTTCTTCAAATGGCGCCTGAACAGGGACTCCACGAGCACGAACGTCAGGCAAGGTGGATGTGAGGAGGTGCACGAAGAGACTCCGACGGAAGTACCCTACCCGAGGGATTCTTGCAATCCGGTAAGCCGAACGACTCGCCTGCTGTTCCTCTTCACCCGGTCTGGGCGACATGACCACGTTCTCGCTGGAGTTCCCTAGCAAATAATTTCAGGAGCAGGACAGCCCTACGTCCACAGAAGAGAATTACCCCTGTAAGGTAAGGGTGGACTGATCACTCACCAAGTCTGTATAATTCTGTTATTGACTTTCGCAAAAGCCAAGCTGTTAATGACTTTTGCCAAAGCCAAGCAAGCGAGGTGAGTTTTTAAAACCCGCTGGTGTCTGTTCTGTATGATTCTGCTGTTATTGACTTTTGCAAAAGCCAAGCGAGTGAGGTGAGTTTTAAAACCCGCTGGTGTCTGTTATCTGTTTTCAAGCATGCCAGTCAGTAGTAAGTTCAAGAGATTATGTTGTTGTATGTGTACGCAGGAGTCTCAGCTGGAGGCGGCTTGTCCGCTTCCTCCAGAAGGGACCCCATGCTATACGATGTATGTTAAACATGGCCCTTCTGCCATAATGTTTTCCTCATTCTGGGTAAAATATACGAAACAAAGTAACGCGGAATTACAGTGGCCACTTTATGGCTCCTTTAATTCCCAAGTTCTCGCCAACCTAGAGGAACAATTAATGAAGAGAAAAACTCGCCCGTCTATGTTTGAATCTGTCCGATTTTGGAGTCAAAAGATAGAGCAGAGAGCTAGAAAGCAGAAGGCTCAAGAAAGAAAACACGAACATATGTCAATGGCCAACCATGCCAGAGAAAATTTACAGAATCAAATGACAAAATCAGTAGAAATAGCCGATAGGGAGCATGGGGCCCAGGTACAAAAATGCTATCCAGCTTGTGTGGAGAAAGGAAAGGGCCATATGGAAGGGGGAGAAGAAGGTGTTCCCTTGCTTGATACCATGCTACAAAGCCCTCCTGCATATGCCCCAATGTACCCTGTCCTCCCGCCTCAGCCCACTCCTGCCCTCACTGCCCCTCTTACTGTTCTCCCTGTCACACCATCCCTCCCGATTTTTCCTATGACACCGACCACGCCCGCTAACCCTGTCCTCGCTGTGGTTATGACAACAAGTCTCCATCCGCCCAACCCCTGCGGCTTTACCCCTACAAGCCCTTTTCCTGCTTCCCGGTGGTCTACAGTTAAGCAGGATTTAAAATATAAATTGTTGAATTCCCCCCGACTGGCCTCCTTGCGCTCTGCAGTCAACTTTTCGTCCCTTCGAGAAAATGACCTACAGAGGCAACAGTGTGAATGTTGGATAAATAACATGAATATTTATGCCTTTAAAGAAACATGGTCCACCTTTTCCCAGTGGACGATTATGGAACAGACCACCTGGGCTGAATACATGTGTACCCTAGTCATGCAAAGATTTGAGAATGCGCTAATGCAGATACCCACCGGATTAATGGACCTTAGGTCGCAAATAAAAAGAGGCGATGTTCAGGGAAAGGGGATGTTTGTTTGGCACTATGTCTGCTTTAATGGCTTACCCTGATATGACCGCTTTTCCCAACACCCCTCTAGAAACAGCTATGCCAATGAGAGAGGCGGCCCCTGTCTTTGTTAAAGCACTTACCGATGCCCAAAATAATGGCCGAGGGGCTGTTGAGGCACACTGGCTCATGTACCTTGGAAAAGGTCAGAAGTAATGCAGCTAAAAGGACAATTACCAGATCCCCGAAAGAATCCGGCTGCCTTTTACAGAGAATTAGGTCAGATTATATCTGCAGGTACTCTCGTTCTTGAGGATATAGATTTACTTTTTGGTACAGTTGTCCCCACTGAAATTTGGGACAAAATTCGACATACTGACCATGAAGTAGCGTTGGGAGGTAAATGGGCTGACCTAGAGGCTATGGAAGAAGCAAGGGTAGGAGGGACTAAACCAGAAGCTGTCATCCTGACTTTGCCTGGTAAAATAATAACGTTTATGGAAACACTTTTACCGGAAACTGTCATTAACTGAGATAAAGCAAACACCTGTAGGCAGCGAAAATATGAGAATGTGGCTGACTTCTTTACCCGTTTTGAGACAGAATACATGGGACATAGTGGTTTGGATCATCGGACCCCAGGTTCTGGCGCAGTATTTGTCGATAAGTTTGTCAGCAACTTGCTTCCTGAGATTTCCGCCAGGCTTAAGAAAGTTGAAAGTACATGGTCTGCACAAACTATGACTGGTATCTTGGCTATGGCACAATATCATGAGAATAGGGAGAATGAAGATAGAGACAAGGAAAGTAAGAAGGTTAGGGATCTTAAGACTAAGGCACTTCTGCAGCAGGCTTACCCTCCTCGAGGTCCCGATGCCAGCTGGAATTTCAGACCTCAACCCTTCCCTCCGAGGGTTCGCCAGTCTACCCCTTCCAGACCTCAACGTACGGGAGCCCTCCAAACAGATCAGTGTGCTTATTGTAAGGGGTACGGCCATTGGCTAGATGAGTGTCCAGTGTTAGCTGAAAACATCCGAACAGGGAAGACTCGGCCTCGCCCTCCCAGGGAGGGGAGGCCGAATAGGGACCATGGCTCGCCCCATCCACAGGATAAAGAACGCAGGCCCAGGGAATACGCTCCCATCCGGCAGCGCCCGGCCAATAGGTTTGATGGGTACGAAGCAACACGCACTTATTACAATGATGATTATGATGAAGTTGATGAGACAGGGTCCTACCAAGCATAGGACAGCCAGGAAAGGGGTATTACCAGAGTGCAAATTCTAGTGGATTAAAGGGGCCCGTATGTTCAAATGTCAGTTGTGGGGAACAATCAGAATTTTCTTGTGGATACTGGGGCCACCTGGTCTTCTATTGCACGTCTGTCAGTCCCGGAGGCTCCCCTTTCTGGCAATATGAATGTCTCCGTGGGTTTTGCAGGAACACCTGTGACCAGCCCTGTCTCTGAACCCCTTCCTCTCGATATTGGCCCTGCACATGTTGATGCTCCCTTGGTCTTTACTACAGGTTGCAGTGAAAACTTGTTAGGCATGGATTTACTGAAAGCTCTGTATGCGACCATATCATGTAGTTCCCAAGATGTATCCCTAACAATTTCCCCCACCGCAGCTTCCTTTATGTATCTATCAGGTCCCCTCCCACCAGAGTTGCAGTCTTTACCTTCCTCCCTCTGGGCATCATCAGACACTGATGTAGGGTGTCTCAACATATCCCCTCATGTGGTACGCATCCAGCCAGGTGCACTTCTCCCCCGCCTCCGGCAGTATCGACTGCCTGCGGAAGGAGAAATGGCCCTTTTAACAATAATATCTGAATTAATGGACAAGGGCATAGTGGAGGAGACACGTGGCAATATCTGTAACAGTCCCATTATCTCCAAATGGAGATGCTCTCTCCCCTAAAATATACAGATTTGTGATTGACCTGAGAGCCCTTAACAAAATAACAATATCCCAATATCCTGTTGTCCCTGACATTACAGCCCTCTTAACGATGGTCCCTTCTGACGCCACACACTTTTCTGTCATAGACCTGAAGAATGCTTTTTGCAGCATTCCTATACATCCTGACAGCCGAAATTTTTTTGGTTTCTCCCTTTGTGGGCCGAGCTTTAGATTCTGCTGCACCCCTCAAGGTTTCACCGAGAGCCCCAGTATCTATAGTCAAGCCCTAAAAAGTCAACTAGATTCCTTGGAACTCCCTGATAATTCCACGCTATTACAATATGTAGATGACCTCCTCATTGCTGAAAATTCTGCCCCAGCATGTAAAGAAGCTACTCTATGTTTGTTACGCCACCTTGCCCTCCATAATCACAAAGTCTCTTTGAAAAAGCTTCAGTTATGTAAAGAGAAGGTGACCTATTTAGGTCATCTCCTCTCGAAGGAGGGAAGGCAGCTCACCGCTGATCGTGTAGCCATTATCAATGCTATGACGGCCCCACAAACACAAAAGCAGGTGCGAGCCTTCGTAGGCCTAACCTCATACTGTAGACAGTGGATTTCCAATTTTTCGGCAATGGTCAAACCTCTTCTTGCCCTCACCACTAAAGACATATCAGACAGTTCCTTTCCATGGACTAGAGAGCATGCACAGGCCTTCCAAGATTTAAAAAAGGCTCTGTGTACTGTTCCAGTCCTCGGTACTCCTGATTATAACAAACAATTTTTTCTTTTTGTACATGAGACAGACGGCTGTGCATGCGCTGTCTTGACCCAGATGTTCGGAGGTCACCATCGGCCATGTGCCTATTTTTCAGCCACCTTAGATCCTGTTGCAAGGGCTCTCCCAAGATGCCTACGGGCGACCGCTGCGGCCGCCCTCATGGTCCGTCAGAGTGCGGGGATCGTCATGATCTTCCCCCTGACTCTGATGGTCCCCCATTCTGTAGATACCCTCCTTAATAACACCAAGACACGGTACCTCACTAGCGCACGACTCACAGGATATGAACTGACACTCTTTGCCAGCCACATTAACATCAAAAGATTACATTACTCCCACTGGATACTCAGGATGCCCGCTTAGACCCACATGATTGAATATTAAGGACAGAGGAGGAGACGAAGGGACGGGTTGACTTACAGGACACCCCGATAGCAGAACCAGAAGGTACACTGTATGTGGACGGATCATGTCTCAGAGGGCCAGATGGTAACACCTCAGACGCCTACGCCCTCACAACATTAGGGCGAGTAGTAGAAACAGCTCAGATTCTGCAGTGCTCTGCTCAAGCAGCAGAATTAGTGGCCCTCACTAGAGCTTGTGAGTTAAGCAAAGGGATGACTGTAAATATTTATACTGGTAGCCAATATTCCTTCGGGATGGCCCACAACTTCGGGAGGTTATGGAAAGGAAGGAATTTCCTTACTTCCCATGGGACCAATTTTCAACATGGCCCCCTAATTCACCGATTGTTAGACTCCCTGACACTCCCCAGAAAGGTGGCCATTATAAAATGTAAGGCCCATAAGAAAGTGACAGATGATGTTGGGAAAGGCAATGACCTGGCTGACCAGACGGCCAGACAAACAGTTCTTAGGAAAAGGGAAGGAATGTATGTAGGAGGTCCCACTAGGTGGGTGGCAGACGAGGGCATGGTTGAAAACACAGTACAGAGTGTGATTGATATTCAGTCCCATACTACTCCTGAGGAACTTAGGGTGTGGAAGGAGCAATTAGCAAAGGAGGGAATCGATGGTTGTTGGGTCCGTACGACTATGGAAAGACAATGGATGTTACCTGATAGTCATGTGCTACCAGTAGTTACGATGACCCATGGTCCTGCTCACATCAGTGCAAAAGGGATATGTAAACTGTTGGAACCTACATGGTACAACTCTAAGATACCAGGATATGCTGACAAGCTGGTTAAAACATGCATGATTTGCCTAATGTATAACCCAGGAAAAGGCACAGTTACTCCTAAGGGAGGATTCTCTCCTCCTACCTTCCCTTTTGAAGTCCTCCAAATGGATTATATCCAGATGGACCAATGTAACAATTTGAAATATGCCCTAGGGTGGTCTGTACCTTCAGCCGATGGGTGGAGGCCTACCCCGTCAAAGACTGCACCGCTATCACTACCGTCAAAGTGCTATTAAAAGAGTACCTCCCACGATTCGGTTTGCCCCGCTTGGTGTGGAGTGACAATGGGACCCACTTTACGGCTCAAATTATGAAATATGTCTGTACAGCATTGGGTATAAAACAAAAATTTAATGCCGCTAACCATCCCCAGTCAGCAGGTCTAGTGGAGGTGTACAATGGCATCCTAAAAACTAAAATGGCCAAAATAGTAGCCGAGACAGGTGTCACTTGGGTTGATGCTCTGCCCTTAGCCCTACTGTCCACAAGATCAACTGCCCACACCAGAATAAGGCTATCTCCCCATGAGATTGTGTTCGGGAGGCCTGCCAATGTATGGGATGTCTTGCGGCCTAAGAAACTGTCTGACATTAAATACCCTGTATTAACTGATTATCTGTACAGTCTGACTAATACCTTTCGTACTCTTTATCACCAGGTGCATGAGGCCATACCTGACAAGAGCGAGGGCCCAGGACACGTCATCCAACCTGGGGATTAGGGCTTGGTGAAAATTTTTCAACGGACTAAGAGCCTCGAGCCCAACTGGACATAGCACCGTCACGTGTTGCTGGCCACCCGCACCGCAGTGAAAGTAGAAGGTCGGAAGAATTGGGTGAATTCATCGCACTGCAGGCGTGTGCCTCTGCCCCTCCCCTATGATCAGTGGGTGAGGGAAGGACAAGGAGACTCAGAAACAGAAACAGTCCCGACGTTTGTCCCATTCAGCGATGCCAGACTGCATTCTACATCTACGGAAGCAGAGTGTGACAGCATACTGAAAGGAAGGGTGGAACCCTCCCTTAACTCTGCTCAACACCAAGAACAATTGTTTCCCGACCATACTGTCCCTACTTCCGACCGATACAACTTGCGCCCCCGAGGAAAGGCTTGCCGTTGACTTCGCCAAGTGCCTATAGGCTGAAGGGCTGTGAACTTCCCCGGCTGAGAGTAGTGCTGGTGTGTCAGACTAAGGTACGCCATAGGGCCCTTGGCACCTGCGCCCAGTGAAGCAACCACCAATCACAGACAGCCACTAGAGGTCCCTGGCTTAGCACAATGGCAGCCGTCCAAAACACCCGAATCCAGAAACAAGATGTCAGTCTCCGACATAGTAAATGCTTCATGGCCACCGTGGTGAGGCTGTTTGTCTCCCTCATCCTGACTATCCTTGGTTGGCTGTTGCTAATCTACCATCCTGTTACCTCACCAACTCCTACCCCGACTCCTGCAGAACACCAGTATTTCACGCTACCAGTTCACAAATTACCCCGCCGTGCAGAATTCTTCAACAACACCTTCATCCAAATGTTGCATCATCACCAGCTGATCATGAACACTTCCAACTGCTGTGGACTGATGCCGCATTCCATGATACACCCTGTCCCATTCTTTCCCTACCCCTTTTCCATCTCTGGGTCTTGTCTTGCATGGTAGATGTTGATACAGGAGGCCTACACTGTTAATGGTCCTGCCAATTCTGCCCTTGGAACATTTCGGGATAACTTCTGGCGGAACAGGTCTGGCCAAGTCAATGCTCCTTTTAGCCCGACCAGCTCATCCACAACGCTACTATCATCAGATGAACTCTGTGAGATGGTAGTATTCAACTCAACTAATCGACGAACATTTTCCAGATTCCGCACAAGAAAGATACTGCCTGATGAACGAGACACTGTGAATGTCATAAATGTGCAAGGCCGTGTCTGCATTCATGGCCTAGGGACTAAGAAAGTTGGTACCAGTACGTGTGATATCACAAAAGCTTTGAACTCCACATCTCCTCCGAAGCTGGTGGCATCCCCCAACACCTATTTCATCTGTGGCACTGCCGCCTACACTTGGTTCCCCCGTAACTGGTCCGGTACCTGCTATCTGGCCTTCCTCCTTCCACCAACGTATTCTACACCATGGAGGTTATCACCTGTCAATGAAGGGCGCTCTGCGCCGCTCATGTAGGGGCATCATAATAGGCGAGGATACAGCAGGCCAGGAAACCGGGGACTTCTTTAAAGGTTTCCTTCCTTTCTGAGGCCCAGGGCCAACAGTCGGGCTGTACGAGAACTTTCCAGGGTCCTTGAAGCCACCATCACAGTAACAGCTGGTGCCCTCTCCAACATCACTGCAGAGCTGCAGGCGGACCGCCTCATAACGCTCCAGAACAGAATGGTCCTAGATGTCATCCTTGCTGATCGTGGTGGTGTGTGTAAATTGATCCGCTCCAGCCACTGCGTGTACATCCGAGACAACGAACCTACAGTGTACGATGCCATCCAACGTCTGCATCGCCTTTCTTCCGAAATTCATCTGGATGAAGGCAACTGGTCCCTCACAGGCTGGATATGGGGCCTCCTTTCCCAGTGGGGTTGGAGGATCCTCATCTTCCTTGCCTTGGGAGTAACTGTCCTGGTCTCCTGCTGTTTGTGCTTTCAGTGTCTGCCAGCGCTCTATACAATGTGTGTTCAGACCGTCAAGCCTCCACCCTCTAACATTCACAACACCAATATGATGATGATGCTCCAACAAGAAACCGATGGCCTTATGAACATTGACATTTCTTAAAGTATTTGCCACTCAATGGCAAAAGGAGGGTCTGAGGAAAAGTGTTCTTCTGATCGGCATCATTTGTACCGAGACTCCATTGCTTTTTCATTGCCATCTCGTGTCAAACACTTCCACACGACCCACCTGGTTGTTTATGCTGATGCCTGAAAAAAATCAAACTAACACGACAACAGCCATCTTGCAGCCTGCATTTCTGCCCAGGAACTGTCGCACACCCAACCCCCCTGTTCTTGCAGTTCAACAGAAAGCCATGAGACACTCACACCCTGTGTAAATGATTTGTTTTCCATCTCCTGCTCCCAGCCTCGTAAACATCCTTGACACCGTGATCAGCTTATCTGGACAATGGTCTGACTGCTGGGCCTTGATCAGGGTGATTAAACAATGACCTGAAAGACCAGGCTTTGATCAAGGTGATTAAACAATGACCTGAAAGACTGTGCTTCGATCAAGCCGAGTGAACAATGATTTGTGTACCAAGCCTTGACCAGGTCACCATATACAAACGTCGTCTGGATCTGGTTATCAACTGCAAACACTGCCCTGATTGAACAATGAACTAACAGCTAAAAGACTGAGATGAAAGTATAAAAGGCTTGTAAGCTGCGGAGTAAAGCAGCAGCCTCTTCTGTCTTGTTTCTGACAAGCTTGGGACTCTGTTCCATAGCCCAGGCTATTTGAATAAATATGGGTTCCTCCTGCAGACGAAGGCTCCTGTGTCTCCTTTTACTACGTATGAAGGGTTTGGAAGGCTTGGGCGGTTCCCCCGCCGCCGAGACCCAGTAAGTGGGTTAATCCGGTTCTTCAGGTGTGGGGTCAAAAAGATAGGGTCACTGGGAGCAGATATGTGGTATCGTGCTACCGGTCTATTTACCACAACAGACAGCAATTTTAAGTCCAGAGCTTCTGCTGCCCATCTGATGGACACAGCAAATGAGGATGTCTCTTTTGTTGAGGTTCCAGAAGGAGAACCCAGCCTCATGTCAGCTGAAGTTTTCAGTCCACTAGCTTCTTGTGGGTCATAATAGAAATTGTTGTCATCATATTGTGGGGGAAATGTATCCTTATCACCTCCATCATCGCCAAAGGTTGGCTGGGTTTCATCAGAATTTTATCCAAAAAATTGTTGGAGCACTGGAGGGCAGCTCCTAGGCAAAAGTGCTGTTTTGTCAGAGTCTAAGTGAACAGGGGATGGTCGGATCGGAACTGTTCCAGGATGCGACCTCGGTTGAAGCGGATTTGGTTCTGAGTAGGGGAGAACATGGGATCTACGTATTCCTCTGGCATGGTGCTAGGCGTGGAGTCAGCTCCAAAGTTAAAGCTGAACCCGAAATGGGTTCGGGAGGCACACACACATTGCGGAGCATGGACCTGACACCAGTAACCTGACTGGAGTTCTCAGAGGATCCATATGGCCTGAAAGCACCCAAGAGGAAAGTTGGTAGGGTGTAGTAGATGTGGAGCCTGGTCTCCTTACATATTCCTCAATCTGTTGTGGCATCACTGATGGTCCCGGGATGCATCAGATTCAGTGGTGGAACTGGCTTCTCTGTAGTAGGCATGAAGCAAGACTGTGGGGCACCTGGACGTCCTTATGATTTCTCAAAGGAGAGTGCGATGAGAGGACGATGCCTGCTTGGAATTCTTGTGCTTCTTTTTGGACTCACCAGAAGACGACAACAACAACCGGTCATGAGCGGGAATAGGTCTGTGCTCTGGACTTTGAGTGGACATGGCCAATACATGACTTCCTGCTGTGGTAAATATATCACGTCCTGCTGTGCTCAGTGACATACAGACTGGCTTTGTGTTCCTGGATTGCCTTTGGTTGCATCAGGGCACACTGCTCACTTGACTTGGAGTCATGGCCTGACCCCAAATATCAGACACACACCATGTGGGGATCTGTCACATACATTTGTTTGTCAAAAATTCCTTCAGATCTTAAACCCTGTTGTTTTAGAAGGGGACATGTATTCTTGCACAGTGGAATTAAATTTAAGAAAAGGCTGGTTCACTGGCAAAAAAATGTGGGAGGTAACTCTGGATCTGCGTACAAAGGCACAGAAAGAACAAAACTGACATCAGCATGCTGGGGTGCAACCTATATGTGGCTCCAGCTGTCACTTCAGGGGTGGAGCGAAGTTGATGTGGAACTCCATGATGCCACCAACTGGCATGTAGGGGCTATGCTGAAAAATGTTCCTTTTCCGGTCTGTCATCTGCAGATATTCTAAAGATGAGGAATCTGTAGATAGAAGTGTCCATTAGAAGTTAGAGATCCTCTGAGATAGAGGAAGTATGAGGTTCTTTGAATCTAAAGCACTAGGTACTTACCTTCGGTAACGATGTATCTGTAAGAAACATTAGTTAGTTAGATTCCTTACCTTAGAATAACCCCCAGGCGTCATACTATATCAGGAGAGTTTTCGTCAGCAGTACCCTTGCGCGTCGGTAAGAGTCGTCCGCGGCACCGCGTCCATTGTCAGCGTTGTATTCGCCGGGATGACGTCGTCGGAGTAGTTAGACGGCGCCCTTGCGCGCTGACGTCAGTTCTGTACATAGCTTTCCGCGCCAGGAACGCAGAGCCATTCAAGAAACCTGACACTGGTGCCATGAAACAAGGGCCCTGAAAGGGATGACCTTAACCCTAGATATCGGTTCGCAGAACGGGGAGGATGGGTGGGGTGGTAAGGAATCTAACTAATGTTTCGTACAGATATATCGTTACCGGAGGTAAGTAACTTGTGCATCTGAAAGAAACACGTTAGTTAGATTCCTTACCTTAGAATAGATACCCCAGCAATACCAACCCCGGTGGTGGGTCTGGGAACCAAGATCACACCAGGATATCCTGGATAACCGAACGGTCAAAGAAGCCATCCCTCTGGACTTGGCTGTCGAGGCAGTAGTGCTTGGCAAACGTGTGCAGCGAGGCCCACGTGGCTGCCTGACAAATGTCCTGCAAAGGGACTCCCCGTCCCAGGGCAGTAGTAGCCGCCGAGGCCCCAGTGGAATCGGTGAGCAGCCCCTCAGAAGGATCCTTTTTAGCAAAGGAATAACAGACCTTGATGCACAAAACAACCCCCACGAGAGATGGTCCGCTTGTGCACCGCCCGTCCCTTCTTAGCCCCACGTAGCCAGCAAAAAGTTGGTCGTCCACACGGAACTGTTGTGTGCGGTTCAGGTAAAAGGAAAGCGCACGTTTTGGGTCCAGACGGTGGAGCCTCTCTTCCTCTATCGAAGGATGCGAAGGCAGAAAAAAGGTGGGCAAGGTAATGGTCTGGCCGATGTGAAAGGCAGTAACCACCTTGGGTAGAAAAGACGGACGAGTCCTCAGAACAACTTTGTCCGGATGGACAGAGAGGAAAGAAGGCTTAGAAGAAAGAGCCTGGAGCTCACTCACTTTTCTGGCAGAGGTGATGGCAGCCAGGAAAGCAGTTTAAGAGTCGGAAGATGAAGAGGACAGTTATTGAGTGGCTCAAAGGGAGCACACATCAGATACGTTAACACCAGATTCAAGTCAACTGAGGCATTACAAAGGGAACAGGAGGAAACATGTGAGTAATGCCTTTCAAGAACCTATTCACAACAGGGGACTTAAAGAGCGAAGGCTGATCAGGCAGCCTCAAGAAGGCTGAAACAGCTGAAAGATATCGCCTGATGGTGCCCAGAGCAGAGCCCTGCTGGGCCAGGGAAAGAAGAAAGAGGAGAACCACAGAAAGAGGGGCGGAAAGGGCAACCACAGCCTTTGCTGTGCTCCATGCCACAAATTTGTTCCACCTGCAGGCGTATACCGTTTTTGTGGAGGGACGCCTGGCTGCCAGAATGACATCACAGACTTCAGGAGGCAAGTCAAATGGCATCAACTGTTGCCGCTCAATCTCCACGCATTAAGGTGAAGTCTGGACAGGTTCGGGTAGAGGACCGTCCCCTGCTGCTGCGACAGAAGGTCCTCCTGAAGAGGCAGTCGAAACGGGGGATCGATTGACAGACTGAGTAGCTCGGGATACCAGTATCTTCATGCCCAATCCAGAGCCACAAGGATAACTTGGGCCCGGTCGCGCCTGATTTTCTTCAGCACTCTGGGCAGAAGTGGTATAGGCGGCAACGCATATAACAGACCGCAACTCCATTCGCGGCGAAAAGCGTCACCGAGCGAGTGCCGCCTTGGAAACTCCAATGCGCAGAACTGATGACATTGCGCGTTCTCTTCAGTGGCGAATAGATCTAACCAAGGCTCTCCCCACTGCTGAAAGAGACCTTGCGCCACGTCCGAGTTCAGACCCCACTCGTGATCCATCATGCACCGACATCTTAGTTCGTCCGCCCTGGCGTTCAGAGAACCTGCCAGGTGTTGAACCACCAGGGTGATGCCCTGATGTTCCAGCCATGTCCAGAGGCGCAGAGCCTCCTGACAAAGGGTCCACGACCCCACCACGCCCTGTTTGTTGCAATACCACATGGCGGTGGTGTTGTCCGTGAACACCTGCACTACACTTTCCTGGACAGAGGGAAGGAATGCCTTCAGTGCAAGTTGGATCGCCTGCAGCTCCAGAAGGTTGATGTGGGGCTAGGGCTCTGCTGGAGACCAGAGGCCTCTGATCTCCGCCTCTCCCATGTTGCCCCCCCATTGCAGGAGGGACGCATCCAACACCACTGTGTGCTCCGGTTGGGGAAGGGAGAGGGATCTGCCACTGACCCAATTGGGGTCCGTGAGCCACCAGTGCAACTGTCTCTCAGTGCCCTCCGAGATTAGGACGTGGTTGGGCAGGTTGCTCTGATGCACAAGTTACTTACCTTCGGTAACGATAGATCTGTAAGAAACAGTAGTTAGTATTAGATTCCTTACCTTAGAATATCCCCAGGCGTTAGACTGGATCCGGAAACTTTTGCGTAGCGTCGGTAGGCATCGTCTGCGGCTCAGCGTCTGTCGTCGGCGTCGTTGGCGCCTGGATGATGTCGCCGGAGTACTTAGACGTCGCCCTGGCGCGCTGACGTCAGTTCTTATACATAGCTTTTCCGCGCCAGAAATGCAGAGCCATGATAAAAACCAACACTGGTGCCATGAAACTAGGGTCTGAAAGGGGATGACCTTAACCCTAGATATCGGTTCGCAGAACGGGGTGGATGGGTGGGGCGGTAAGGAATCTAATACTAACTACTGTTTCTTACAGATATATCGTTACCTAAGGTAAGTAACTTGTGCATCAGAGCAACCTGTCCAACCACGTCCTAATCTCGGAGGGCACTGACGCCGGACCCGAATCGAGGGTAGGACCGGGGACGGCATCGTCCTGGGAGCATCACCCTGGGGGCCGCCGGTGGCAAGGTCGTGAGGTCGACCGGCGACGACCCGGATCCGGCGGGGCCCTGCGGCGTTGGGACCGAAGTCGCCGACGGCGCCGGAGCACCCGGCCCGCTTGGGGACCCAGTCGGGGCCGCTTGGCCCGAAGGCGCCTCGGATCATCAGGGGGAGTCAGAAGAGCAATGCCGCTTCTTCGACTTCTTGTGCCTCTTACCTGAGGACTTCGAGCCCGAAGACTGATGACGACTCCCGGACTGTGGTGACTCCAGCCCCGCGACCGGTCCCTCGACCTCCTTCCGGTTCGGGACCTCGAGCGGCGCGGGGCTGACTGCCGGAGCTCGAGTCGCTTGCGGGACCGCTCCCGTCTAGCTTTGGACGTCAGAGCCCGGCAGTCGGAGCAGGACTTGTCGTCGTGGTCGGGGCCCAGACAGTGAAGGCACCGGCGATGGGGGTCGGTAACCGACATTAGTCGGCAACAATCGACGCAGGGTTTGAACCCGGGCATCCCTACCGGCACCGTCGGAGTCGAGAGACTTTGACAGATGATCTTGAACTTCAGGTCCCACAACAGAGCCCGCATCTGCCACCTGGTGTGATGTACCAGCAGGATGTAGGAGGACCTCAGACCCAGCAACCGTAGGGTCATCCTGACGGAAACTCGGGATAAAGGCTGAAAGATCGGAATCAGAGACTGAATATCCCAAACCCGCTGCTTGGGAGGATAAACCGGAAACTGCGCAGAGTCCAGAACTGCTCTGATGAAAGGGAGCTTTTGGGAGGGACTCAGGTGTGACTTTGGCACGTTGATGGAGAACCCCAGCGAATGCAGGATGTCGGCCGTAGTCTGGAGGTGGGAGACAACTGTTTGGGGCGAGCCTGCCTTCAACAACCAGTCGTCGAGATAAGGGGAAGACTGGAACCCCTGATCTGCGCAGATGAGCTGCGACCACCGCCATCACTTTCGTGAACACCCGAGGGGCAGTGGTGAGGCTGAAGGGGAGCACGGTAAACTGAAAGAGCTCGTGGCCCACCGTGAACCGCAGGTAATGCCGGTGGGCCGGCAGGAAGGGAATGTGGAAATAAAGGGTCCTGCAGGTCCAACGCTACCATCCAATCTCCAGGGTCCAGAGCAGCCAAAACCTGAGCTAACATCAGCATCTTGAATTTCTCCTTCTGGAGGAAGCGGTTGACGCTCCATAGGTCCAAGATAGGGCGTAGGCCCCCTTTGCCCTTCTTTGGAACCAGAAAGTAGTGGGAGTAACAACCCCGCACTACTTCTGGGCCAGGAACACACTCGATGGCCCCCTTGACCAAAAGGGCCGTAACTTCCTCCTGCAGAAGGTGCAAGTGATCCCCCGACATGCGGTGGTACTGCGGTGGCATGGCTGGAGGGGTCGTCGTTTGTAAAGAAAAGGGTACCCCTGATGGTAATTCCAAAATCAGGGTGCATCACTTACTTGAGATCAAAGACAATTTAGGAACATAGAAAATATTATAACGGACCTGGAGAGCATTCACAAATTAGCATACATGCACCATTTATTACAAAAATATATATTTTTTATTTTTGTTATTTTATAAACTGATCATATTTGAG
Organism: Lissotriton vulgaris; assembly: GCF_964263255.1. NCBI lineage: Eukaryota > Metazoa > Chordata > Amphibia > Caudata > Salamandridae > Lissotriton > Lissotriton vulgaris. The sequence continues at coordinate 64,587 of NW_028246877.1, read as the reverse complement.
AAAAAGAAATACATTCAAGGTAATGATGACCTCTATGTCAAATGGTACAAAACTGTTTACATAAATAAGTACTTCAATTGTTTTGCAACGGAGGGTACAATGATTTGTTTGCTTTTCTAAAATTCATTAAACAATGACAAAATCATGTACAAAGTGCGAATTGATACTGAGAGGAGAACAAATTAATCTTGGGCATGGCTTTTATACACATTAATTCCTACGTGTGTTTCGGCTGGGAGCCTTCATCAGGACGCCATGTACATATATGAATTGAAATCTAAAAAAAGGTACATGTAGACAAAAACATATATCAGTGTTGCAATTTTGTCCTATTTACAAAGTTTTTTCAAATTTCTAAAAATATAGAACTATCATTTAAAAAAAAAAAAGAAAAACACTAGTCACTAGAAGGAATTCCAAGTGAAGGAAAAAGAGGATTTGTGATTATGTGCAGACTGACATTATTTTTCTGTGACAAAAAGCACCTCAGGACCATCACCAATGTGGAGTGTCACTCATAGAACAAGCCAGAAAAGGAGTAAGATGTGACAAAGAATCGATGATCAGGCCTCACATTTATGTGCGCTCTATGTTTAGTCAAGACCAGATAAAACAGATATGTACCTTTGTATCTCATAATAGGTACTTGAACTTCTAGATTATTTTAACTTCAAGCATTTGTATCAATGTTCAATTCCTACATGCAATTCTGTGGATTACTAAATACCAAGGAATGGTATTATATCTATCCTAATGTATGTGGCAGAAAATGTAAGTGTGTAAACTTACATATCCCATTATTACCTCCAAAAGGGGACGGTCAGTTTATCTTATTGGCAGCCTCAATCTATACATTGTAAAGACAGAAGCAAAAATAGTTTATTTCAATCAAAACAAGAGGCGTCTAGGAGAAAAGAATAAATTTCCTAGAGTGTTAATTATAAGGTATGGGTGAACGAGGATGTTTACTGAACTATAAGTTATGGAAAAACGCCTCGAAGGGGAGGGAGTAGCCCCTTCGGAAGATTTGAAGCACCCACCTGTCTGAAGTGATGGTACGCCAGTGGAGCAGGTGATGGCGAACTCTGCCTCCCACTGGCGTGGAATGGGCCTGAAAGCTCGGACTGGGAAGGCTTTGAGGCAGATGCTGCGGGAGCGGATGTGGACTGACGGGGTCTCTGACCCCCTGCTCCGCCACGACAGGATGCACTTCCACAACCACGTTGAGGTTGGTTCTGCGGCCTGTGGATGGACGAACGCGCGAGGGTGCCCCTTCCGTGGCCACGAAAGGCGCAAAAAGCATAAGTTTGTTGGCGCTGGGCCGATAGGCCCAAGGACTTGGCCGTAGCCCTGGAGTCCTTAAAGCGCTCCAGAGCACTTTCAGCTTTGTCGCCAAAGAGGCGAAGGCCATCAAAAGGCATGTCCGTGAGGGTGCTCTGGACACCCCCTGAAAAGTTTGTGGATCTCAGCCAGGCATGATGACGAATCGCCACCGTCTTTGCCATCGCTCTACCCAGCGAGTCCGTGGTGTCAAGTCTACATCGGATGGAGTACCGTGCTACATCCCGCCCCTCAGCAAGAGCTTGGGCGAGCTGTGCCCTGGCCTCCTCCGGACACTGGGGCAACACGTCCGCCACCGTATCCCACAGAGAGTGGGTGTAACGGTCCAAAAGGCATGCAGTATTAATGCTTCGCAACCCTAGACTGAGGGAGGAAAACTGTTTCTTGCCAAACTGTTCCAGCCTTTTGGATTCCCTGTTCGGTGGTGCGGTCGGGAAGGCGGTTTGGGACGTGGAGGCCTTTATAACCTGACTCTCAGGGGTGGGGTGGGTGGACAGAAAGCAGGGGTCGCCCAGAGCAGGGCAGTGGCACCGGAGCTCTCTTCAGAGCATTTGTCAGCGGAAGCAACGAGGGCACTTTCCATACCTGCTTTGTGTCCAGGAGTACCACTGCCCAGGAGAACCGGCACGAGGAGTCCGCAGACCGCGAGCACCAGGCACGCCACCGCCGCCTCGGGACTACAGGTCCCGGCAGCCTTTGCGGCGGAGGCGCGTTCCCTGACGCCGATCCAAGGCGTCAGGAGGGGCGTAGAAATACAACCTGCCCTCGGTGAAGCGGGGGGAGCTCTCTTCAGAGCATTTGTCAGCGGAAGCAACGAGGGCACTTTCCATACCTGCTTTGTGTCCAGGAGTACCACTGCCCAGGAGAACCGGCACGAGGAGTCCGCAGACCGCGAGCACCAGGCACGCCACCGCCGCCTCGGGACTACAGGTCCCGGCAGCCTTTGCGGCGGAGGCGCGTTCCCTGACGCCGATCCAAGGCGTCAGGAGGGGCGTAGAAATACAACCTGCCCTCAGCTACGCGGGACGCGTGCGGGACGCCCGGGGCTAAGCCCGGGCAAAGGGCGGGCCCTCTGTGGCCCTCAGTGGCACGAGGAGGCCAGACGAGGCCTCTTCCTTTCATCTGCATCAAGGTACTGTTCTAATCTGTTGAAGTGTCCTTTCATGCTGCGACATACTAGGCCTGTATCAATACAGATATCGTCGTTTAGTCACATCGGCTCTTTCCTAGGCTAATTTCGGCTGAGGACGAGTCGTTTGTACGTTGTCAAACATACTGAAAAGGCAATGGGAAAAAAACGGTTACCAGCACAGGCGGTGACAGTGAACACTATAGACTCATACATGGTACAAGTGGTAAATGACATTAACAATAAGCGAAGGCAATCCCTTGGACTTAGTCAGTCACCCATTATGCCTCCTGAAAGCCCATCCACTAGTGTACTTAGCGCTGGGGCATCTGACACACTGCAAGTGAACCCCGCTATACAACTCACAGACCTGACCATTCACTCTAATGGTTCTGAGGACATTAACAACGCCAATGATAATCTTCAAACAGTCAGAGTAGACCCAGCAGATCTTTCATTAAACATCATTAACGATCCAAATCATCAGTCATCTAGCACGGAAGTAGAACCTCAATCACCGCGGCCAGCAACACGGGCGGTCAGAGCCTGCCGCAAATCTACATCTAAACGGGGGGGGAAACATCCTGGCAGGAAAAAGGTCTCCTCCCCACCTCCAAAGCGGCTAGGGAAACAGGCTGACTTTGATATCGTGATTGAGTCTAGAAGCAACAATGATGATGATCTCTTTAACAGAATCCAGGAAATGATGGACATTAAAATCAAGACCATAATTAAACCCCTGATAGGGAAGCTGGATAAATTAACATCTGAGGTCAAAAAACTGAGTACTGCCCATAGTAAGTTGGCGGAAGATATGGAAAACTTGTCTTCTCTCGTTTCAAATTTGATACCTATTAACGAGGAGAACATCTCTAACGCAAGTAACCCATTACCTACTCATCAGGGTTCTTCGCTCCCATCCTCCTCATTACCAATCTTACTGCCTGTTATTGGTCAAGCCGTGGATGCAGCAGACCCCGGCACCAGCACAACCCCAGCCCCCATGGGGATCCAGCAGGAGGATATTTCTGCCGAATTTATCCTGGAAGCCTCACCGGTTGTTCTGGTGTTGGCAAATGTTCCTACCTTAGCTGAGGGCAAAATAGAGTCCAATCAGGATGTAAAAGACAAGGCGCTGTATTGGCTCACTAATAATATGCATATGTCAGCCCAAGGTTACGATAAGCTGGCAGGAGATATCGTTATGTCCAGGAGGGTATCCTGGATAGGAAGTAAGCCCAAAAAGTTCACAGGGGATTGTGTCATTCTAAACTTCGCTAACGCGGAGGTCCTTCCAGATGTTCTGAATAATGTCTTCCCGCCCCAACGACGCAGAGGATCTATAGTCCCTCTCACTCTCAAATTCTTTTATGATAAATCAAAATTTTGTACCTTACCTAACCCTAATGGTTACAATAGATACACCACTAGGAATAACTGGAGAGACGCCGCCAGACCCAGACACCGGAATGATTGGCTCCAGCCCACAGCTTATCAGGACTTTGGAAAATTGTTTCGCCCAACTGACCTGAACACCAGGCCTGCCCTGGGGCGTGAACCAAGAGGCAGTGTTTGGGATGGGGGCTTGCCGGGCGAGGCTCGTAACACCTGGGGTTTTAGGCAAGCTCAGTGGCAGAGAAACGCTCAGTTACCGCAGTACCCCAACACTCCTCTACTTACATGGAACCCAATACAACATGGCCAGGGCCATGTAGCTACTCCGTTTGACTGGGGTGTTAGCACAGGCAACAGGTTTGCCCCTTTATCGGATCTTAACATATGTGATTGACTCGATACTAATCTCAGGCAAACCAGGGAGACACCAAATGAGTCACCACCATTAAGTGATGCTTTGGCTTTACAACAACCAGTCGGAATAGTCCCGGCAGTTCCAATTATTCAAAAACCATCATCGTTCGTCCCATGCAAGATCATAAGCTGGAACGTAGCAGGGACAAATGCAAAACGTCAGGACAAAGCCTGGCTGAGCTTTGTCTCAGAACATCATATCATCGCCTTTCAAGAAACGTGGGACACCTCCAACAGCTTTTGGCTGGATGGGTTCTCTAGTTTCGTTAAACCTGCAAGACCTAGTAGAGCGGGAAGAGCCAAAGGCGGCCTGGCGCTTCTATTCTCATTAGCCTTAAAAGGTACCTACAGGCAGATAAGTACTGAATCTGATAATATCCTGATAGTTGAGAGGGTGATAAACAAAGAATGCAGGACACTGTTTGTTAATTTCTACAACTCCGGGAATAGCGACTACAGCGGCCGCAACATTGCTACCTTGGAAAATATTTTAAATATAGTCTCACAAGATATCGATTTTTCTTTTGAGTTAATTCTTTTAGGCGATTTTAACATTCACCCATGTGGTTCTGCCTGTAAGGGCAGAGAAGTTGACGAGGCTGATGAGGCAGCCACACGTGGACCCCATTTTGAACATTCCGCCGAGGGGCAGGAGCTCGAGGAGCTCTTGGCCTTTTTTGATCTACACGAACCGGACTGTGGGCAGAGAAATCCAACCTTCAACGGAGCTCATCAGGGAACTGTGATTGATTACATTTTTGTTTCACCAGGCATCTTGCAGCGGTTTATGGCCTATCGCACAGTCCCTACAATCCATAGCGATCACAATCCAGTCCTGCTCGAAGTGGCATGGGGAGCTCATTTGGGGCCTTCACCAGCAAAGCACAAACCTACCCATCCCCTGAGGTCTACAGACCAAGCCAGACGCATCAAGTGGGCTAAAGTCATCCCGGAAAACTTTTATGAAAAGTGTTATCCTAAAATAACAGCACAGGTGGAACAGTGCAGAGATCCGGGTTCCCAAAGACATAAAATCATTGCAGCATACGAGGCAATCTGTGATCAGGTCTCGAAGGATTTACTTGTTAAACCAATCCAGGGCATCGATGGTCACAAGCGCTGGTTTGACCATGCATGTTCCAAAGCTCACAGGGATTTATTGGTGGCCCTCAAATCTGTGCCTAGGGTCAAAGAGGACATTGTGAGCCTAAGGAAAGCCTACAAAGCGGCCTTTAAGAACCGCAAAGATAATATCAAACACGAAACATGGGAGAATCTCCTTTCGGCAGCTGTTTTGAAAGACAGTAGGAGATTTTGGGAAATAATCAAACAGCCTTTATTCCTCGACGATACCAACGATCCCATGGACTGCGTGATCACTGATGAGTCTTGGTTGTCCTTCTTTGAAAAAGTATACGGGGGTGATGACGAAGGAACAAAGAAAGACTCACTGTCGAACAGCGATGGTCATCATATCACCTTCAACCCCCAAGAAGTGGAAAAAGCTCTGCTGGCAACCACAAAAAACAAGGCTCCCGGGCCAGACGGGGTACCTGCAGATTTCTTCTTGTTCTCACCTAAACTCTGGGCTGAGGTCCTGACAAACGTATTTAACGCGGTGAATGGAAATTTAGCCCCCACCTCATGGGCTCAATCCATCATCGTCCCCATTTTTAAAAACAAAGGACGGCGGGACGACCCAGCATTTTATAGGCCAATATCCCTCCTGGATTCAACTGTAAAAATCTTGGGCCGAGTACTTTTAGCAAGACTGAGGGAGAATGTTGAGGCCTGCGGGGGGCTGTCTGAATTACAATACGGTTTCAGGGAGAGGAAAGGGACTATTGAGCAATGTTGCAACCTGCACCTACTCATCTCCAAGTACACAGTCGCCAAGGAGGGTTCCGTATTCCTCGCCTTCATGGATCTCTCGTCGGCGTTTGATCTTGTAAATAGATCAAAACTGTGGGCGATTTTATTAGAGTTGGGTATTGATAAAGCTTTGGTTTTATTCATGGCCGCATTGCACCGGGAACTATTTGCCGCAGTACGTGTCTCAACCAATGGCAGGTGCACCCCCATGTTCAAATCCTTAAAGGGGGTAAGGCAAGGGTGTATCCTGGCCCCTACACTTTTCACCCTGTACATTAATGGCCTAGGAGAACATCTGCGTGGTCAGGACGCGGACGTTCCGCGCGCAGGAGACGTGCAAATACCGGCACTCCTGTATGCGGACGACGCGGTGCTGATCGCTCGTACTGGCGTCGGATTGCAGCACCTATTGGACGCCTTTGGCTCCTTTATGGACAATTTGGACTTGAAAGTGAATGTGTCAAAATCTCACACGATGGTTATGGGGAGGGAGTGCACTAAAAAACGTCATAAATCATTCTTTTGTAATGGGGTCCCCGTATCGAAAGTTACTATGTTCCCCTACTTGGGAGTCTTGTTTGATAATAAGGGAACATGGGGGCCGCAGGTAACAGCAAAAAGATTGGCGGTAACTAGGTCCTCCTTAGCGATCCTTGGCTTTGCGGGCAAGCTGGGGGCAAGGCCAATGGAAGCCCTTTTAAAGATCTATAGGTGCAAGTCTGTGGCTATAGCTCTTTATGGATCTCCGTTATGGGGATATGTTAACCTCGAGCCTATTCAGAGAGCGGAGAATAAATTTATCAGATCTCTCCTCTCCTTACCACAGTCAGCCCCAACTTACTCAATACATCAGGAGGTGGGTTTACCCTACCTGTCGGATCTATTAAACTTAGCGCCGCTGACCTTATGGCTGAAAATGTGGCTGAATGACGATCTCCCTTTGAACCATACCATCTTGAAAGATGTACTCTCCCTAGATAAATCTAAGAGCATTCCATGGCTGTCCTACTTAGAGAAGTCATTTACTGATTTAGACCGTCCAGAACTTTTCTTAAGCCCAGGAAAAATTAAGGCATCAGATATTGCCCATATAAAAAAGGCATTTATGGAAAAGAAGGCAGCTAGTCGAGAGGATGTTGAATTATTGAAGCCCGCAGTCAGGGCACATAACCTTCTGGTCAGCGCTCCCTTACTAGCCCCGTATCTTAGCTTTGTCACACATCCCTACCACAGGTTTTTACTAACAAAGTTCAGGTTTAACCTGATACATTTTTACCTGGGTTCCTTTAAGAAATGGCAGAAGCCAGAGTTAGCCCCACCGTGTAGTTGCGATGACCTTTCGGTGCAGGACACAATGCACATCGTCATGTTCTGTTGCCAATATCAGGAGCCGAGGAAAAAATATTTGCTCCCCATCTTGAGAGAAGCAGGGTTTACTCAGGTGCGTCCGGCGCTGCTCTATCTACAGCTTGCGTCAAACCCACATTCAACATTTTGTATTGCTAACTTTTTAGTGGCCGCAGCAAGGATGAAAGCTGCTGGTAAAATTTCGCCTTCTTAAACCATTGTATATAGTACTTTTTTTTAAACACTCAACTGTATATATGTATTTTTACGCCATGTGTTTTTATTGTTTATGTTTCTTTGTATGACTTGGTTAAAGTCGAATAAAGATATCTTGACTGACTGACAGTGGCACCGGGCCATGTTCCGATCCACAGGAGGAACTGTGGTGGGCTTGTACCAAGTGCCCATCAGAACGTCAGTGAGGGCCTCATTGAACTGCAGCAGATGCTACGAAGAGCTTACTGGCAGTTGAAGCACCTTGGTGAGGAGGTTAGCCCTCACGACCGCTGCAGGGAGCTCAAGGCCCAAGGCCTTGGCTGCCTTGCGCAGCACCACAGCATAAGTAGCTCCCTCCTCCGTAGCCACGGAAGGAGGAGAAAGAAAACCAGTGTCAGGCGAAGTGTCTAGACCACTGGCCTACCCTAGCTCATCTGCCCAGTCCTGAATTAACTGGCACTGCTGTGCCAGAGCGTCGTCAGACCCCTCCCAGTCCTCCCCTTCATCCGTGTCCTGATAAACAGGCATAAATGACAGAGCCGGGGCGTAGGTGGAGAAGTGTGGCTCAATGGTTAGAGCGGCAGACCCTGATGCAGAGGTCTGGCCCGGACCAGGGTTCAATTCCCGCCTTGGTGGGTCTTGGGCTCAATTTCCCCAGACCTGATCATTCTCGCCTCGGTGCCTATTCTAAGCATGGGTCCCACTCTGCAACTCTGGGCAATAGCTTGCTTAATCTCCACAACGGCCCCAACAGCGCTAGGATGCCTGGCTTCGCATTGGGGTGCCCAGGAGTGGGCACTTCACAGGGAAACGCCAGGAAGGGTTCCACAGCGGTATGTGTACAGCGCCTTGAGACCCCTTCGGGGGTGATACGTGCGCTATATAAGCACTACATTTAAAATTTTTACATTTTAGGTGAACAACTCACCAGTCGGTGTCAGAGATGGCACCGGACCAGGGCTGAAACCGGGGCCGGCGCCAGCGCAGGAGTCGTGAGGTCAACCGGCGTCGACTTACCGGAGTGCGAGGACTTGGATCCCGACGAACGGTGATGACTCCGGCTCCGCGACCGGTCCCTCAACCTCCTCCTCGAGCGGCAAGGAGCCGACTGCCGGATCTCGAGCAACTTACGGGAACGCTCCCGCCTAGCCTTCGACGTCAAGGCCCGGCAGTCGGGGAACGACTTGTCGTCGTGGTCGGCCCCTAAACAGTAGAGACACCGGCAGTGGGGGTCGGTAACAGACATCAGGCAGTGCCAGGCGTCACACGGCTTGAAACCGGGCATCCCTACCGGCACCAGGAGTTGATGTCGACTGGAAAAAGATAGACCAAAAAAGTCCAAAAGTTAGTCAAAAAATGACTAAGGGTACGCTCTTTCCGGATCTGTGCTTTCTGGCACGGAAAAAAGAAGAACTGACGTCAGCATGCGAGGGCGGCATCAAGTACCCCGATGACGTCATCCCGGCGATCACGATGCCTACCGACGCGCAGGCGTACTGCTGACAAAAACTTTCCGGATCCAGTCTGACGTCTGGGGATTATTCTAAGGTAAGGAATCTAACTAACGTGTTTCTTTCAGATTATTGAGTACAGGATCACTCCAATGAAGGCCAGCCTCTAAGTTCAGAGGAGGTAGCACTTCTGCTGTTTGACTGAGAAGCCCAACCACTGAAGCAAGGTCAGGGTGCATCCTAGATGGACAAAAACTAGCACAAGCCCTTACACCTGACAATCATCCAAGTATAGAAATACATGACATTCTAGCCTTCTTAGGAAGCCGCAATCTGTCTGCACCCTGGTGAAGACTTGCTAAGTGGTGTAAGTCAAAAGCCAGTATGGCAAACTGGTGAAGGTTAACATCTATGAGCTGTATCAGCAGGAGGAAATATGTGTCCTGCAGATACAGGGGCAATCTTATCCTGTGAGTTCTGGGTGCGGAGAATCCAATTGAGGGGCAACATTTTAAATTTGTCCTGACTGGCCAATACACTCAAGAGCCTTAGGTCTAAAATGGGCCTGAAGCTACTGTCCTTTTTGGGAAATAAGTTGTAAACGTAAAATAATCCCATGCCACTTTCATCCATGGGCAGAACTTGGTCAGGGCTTCTGCCCCAGAGCAACTCATAGGCTGGAGGGCGCGCCCTGGTGGCAGTCCAGAGGAGTGGACAGAAACAGGAGCACATGACCTTTGAAGACTAACTGGAGTACCCAGCGATCTGAAGTAATGGACCCTAATTGAGTCAGAAAATGGGAAACACTCCCCTGATCAGAAGCTGATGAAGGAGGGAGGGCAAACTAAAGTGGCTTTGAGGCTGCAGAATCAGTGGAAGAAGGGATGACTGAAACTGTTGCTAATGTCCCTTATATTCACTTTGTCAGTGAAAAGAGTGAAAGGATTGCTGCAGGGTCACAACGGTATGGGAAGGCTGTGAAAGCGACAGCACTGCTGGTGGAATTGCTTAGCCATAGAGGCCAGTTCTAACAATTGTGCCGTAACATAAGAGCTTCTTCTCAATTAGTATATCCATTAGAGCAGCAGGAAAATCTCCAGAAAATCCAGGGTGAGTCTAAAGGATCTGACAATGAAATCTTATGGCAACATCAACAGGGTTTGAAACCCAAAACCTTACAACGTGATGTCTGACCTGCTATGCTCATAAAGCATTGTTTCATTTTTGTGGAATTTGCAAAACAAGTGAATAGTCAGTCAGAAGAAAATTATTTTTTGGACCAGCCATCCGTAAGCCCAGCTGGGTTGAGCCACTACCACTACCATCACCTTTGAGAACACTTTTACAGTGGCCGAAAGAGGATACCAAATTAAATAGTGTACATCCTCTACAGTGAGGCACAGGAACAGTCTGTGAATTATAAACTGCAATGCCAATCTCGAGATTTTGCAGAACCAATGAAACCCCAATCCAGACCCTGTCCTTTTTGGGAACCAAACAGTATAAGGAGTAATCAATTTCCCTTTCTGCATGGAGAAATGCTCCATGGACTACCAGCTACTTCAAAGAGGAAGTACTGCCTGACAAACTGCATACCAGTCAGCTGTTCCTAGACTTACCCTGGAAAGCCGGTGGAGTACTGTTAGCCAGCAGAGGAGTCTGCTGCATCGACAAAGGTGCACTGTTTACGCATCGGGAAACAGTCTGTTGACTCGGACAGCAGTTCAGTCATCCGACATCTAAATACTGGGGAAGGATAGCGTCAGCTTGGGGGAGTACTTCTATACTCCACTGCGGAAGGACGACGGGAGTCCCGCCAAGATCTAAATCAGGCCCTTAGTCTGCATCGTATGAAGGCAAAGTTTCAAATGCCCTAGCATTCTATTGGCCATGAATTGCCTCAGCTTAGGATGCTATGGCAGACTTGTCCCACTGGGGAAACAACACTTACAACGCAACTTTTACAACGCACTACCTTTACAACGAAACTTTTACAACGCAACATCCATTACAACGCATGCCATTACAACGCAACCATTACAACGCATGTCACTACAACGCATACCACTACAACGTGTAGTGGAGAAGTGTGGCTCATGGTGTAGAGCAGGCAGACCCTGAAGCAGAGGTCAGACCCGGGACCAGGGTTCAATTCCCGACGCGGCAGGGTCTTGAGCTCAAATGTCCACGGACTTGATAATTCTCGCTTCGGTGCCTGCTCTAATCATGGGTTCTCACTCTGCAACTCTGGGCATTAAGCTTGCTTAATCTCCACAATGGCTCCCCGCGGCGGGATGCCTGGCTTTCACCTTGGGGATGCCCTGTAGGGGCTATCTCACAGGGAAAAGCCAGGACGGGTTCCCAAGGCAAGCGCCGAGATACCCTTCGGGTCATCGAGCGCTATATAAGAACACACATACATACATACAACGCATGTCATTACAACGCAGTCATTACAACGCATACCATTACAACGCATACCTACACTATCCAACACTTACCCTACTGTTGCACCCCCTGGAGTTAGAATAGTAATTTTTACCCCTACACTATCCAATACTTACCCTACTGTTGCACCCCCTGGAGTTAGAATAGTAATTTTTACCCCTACACTATCCAACACTTACCCTACTGTTGCACCCCCCTGGAGTTAGAATAGTAATTTTTACCCCTACACTATCCAATACTTACCATACATGCAATGTAATGGTATACGTTGTAATGGTATGCGTTGTAAATGAAGTATGCGTTGTAGTGGAATGCGTTGCAAAGGTAGTTTCAAAGAATTCGTTGTAATGGCATGCGTTGTAATGGAATGCGTTGTAATGGATGTTGCGGTGTAAAAAATGTGTTGTAAAGGTATGCGTTGTAAAAGTAGGCGTTGTAACGACATACATCCGTCCCACTGAATTTTGCTTTCTTTGTTTTCTTTTTAAGTGCTTGTATTCTTTTATGTTCCTTGCAACTTAGATGACTTCTTTCTAGTGATACAACGTGCCTCGGAGAGGGATAGATGTAGACTTATCCACGATTCAATATATGCCTCACTCTATTACAGATGTTTACAACAGAAACTGTTAAAGGTTCGGAGACAATTATTATCTAGCTAATGCGCATGGTTCGGCTGGGTTGCTGTCATTCAATCACACATTTATTGCTACAGCCCCTTTAATATTTGGAGATAGCCTTGCTTTTATTTTGCACTTTGATATCTCCTCAAACACTGCATAAAAAATAAATTCCAGTATATCATTAAAATGGATTTGGAGAAGCAGTTTCAGGACAACGCAGTAAGGTTTCAATACGAGAAAACGGCAGCAGGTTTCTCAACAATGGACTAAAAAAAGGGAACTTAAAAAACTAAGAAAAAACAAGGATTAGCCGACATTTTAATAAAACAACTATACAGCAAGTTTTGGTGGCGGCATGGCCATAAATGCCTTGCTCTTTATGTGCCAAATCACTTCTGACTCATACTCCAATTGCCATACATATCTGATACAAGTAAAATATTTTGAGTAAATGTAAACTAGGTGTAACAGTTTCTACATTTGCGTTACAAAGGAGGAACACACAAAATGTCAGCGAATAGTAAAAATTATTTAATTCATGGATATAATTACATTCTTCAGTTGTATTCCCGGGTTCAGGCAGCAGTCTATTGATGAACGCTTTAAAATACAGGTTGCAAACCAAAAAGACTTTAGCTTAGAGGTCAACTCTTTGCATTCAACAAAGGGCAGGCTCAAGTCAGAGCAAACGTCAGCCCCATTTGTATTCAGCAACCCTTTCCCGAATTATTCAGACCAGATTAACGCGAACAGAATAAAGGTACCTCAGATATTTCTAAAAACCTGGAGGCCAAGAAGAGAGGGGGGTAGCAATAATAAGTGGGCGGTGTCTCCGTGGAAATCCCAGGCCTCACCTTATGAATAGAGTCATTCCCTATTCACAACTTCTTCATTGTCACACGCCCACTCACTTGCCATGTAGACTGTGGTGCATCCACTTTTCCCAAGCCGAAACATGAGGTAAGAGTTACTGCTTGTATAATGAGAGCCACAGAGTTTAAGAAAGCCCAAAGATATGCATCACAAATAATATGAATACCCACCAAGGGTGAAAACATTTGAATTCACAGGAAATATTCGCATTTTATGGCAGAAAACCAGCATAATACACTAATCTCAAACTCGGGTAATTCTTAGCAGTCAATTAGTTGTCGCTCAACAGACAATAGGCACTTAACTTTCCATTTAAATACGTCTCTTTGCTGGAGGTCTGGGCCTTCAATCTGTAATTCTGCAACAAACTGCTGCCCGAACTCATTTTAAGCGACTCGCATAGCTCCGAAGAAATATTTTTGCACAATCCATATTGGGTAAACATGTGGATAAAACGATTTTATTTTAGACGCGTTCATAAAATTAGTGGTGTCCCTGCACACGACTGCAGCTCCATATGTTTGTCTTCCAGAAAACGTACTCAGTTTCACTGATTTGTTTAACAACTGCTTCTGTGGGTTCAGTCGATAACGCTGACCCCTCCCATCCTCTGGAGTTGTTTTTGCTATTTAATTCGTCTAGACAAAATATAATTTGCAAGTAAGGAAATGTAAGCAATCTAGTCTCACACTAGAAACGGACAAAATTGAAACCGCCCCAAAACACGGGCTATAATGAACCGAAATACTGCAATGAGCAAAAATACATAACGCAACTGCCTACTAGAAAGTTTCAGTAAAAATTAAATTCCTTTTTATTTCCATTCAAAATGCCTTTTAGTCAGAACTCCGCTACAGCTTCATTTGGGGTGGAGTGGAAGGGGGCACTAAAAACAACCAAAATCTTTGTAAATCAATAAAATAAGCAGGCTACTCTTCATATTGACGTTGGTACTGTAATGAAGACACAATACTTCACATTTTGAGTTGAGAACTTCTTGTCACACACTTTATGTAGGTACAGAGGTTGTAAACACTCTACATATTAGCATTTAAGTAAAAATAACAACACATTTAGAATCACAAGTGTTTTTGGTATCACTAACATAAAATGAAGCAAAAATATATAAACCACTTACGCAGAAGATTTTGCTGTAATGATTCTGAGCGATACAAATTTGATGTGTTCTTCTTAAAAACATTCTTCAAAAGCTGAGCTCTTTCCGTCAAGCTGGTAACAAATCATAATTGTTAAATTTGTTAAAACAACACTGACACCATTTTACATTTATTAATGTCATAGCAAATATGCTTTTTTCGGTTCTAAAATACATAAAACCACCTTAAACGCTTTTGCTTCTCCTATAATGGGAAAAGAGTCATCATAACGATGCAATCGTAAAAAAACACAGTATAGTACCCACACCCATAATATCTGTAAAATTACTACTTATTAACAAAAATGCCAAAAGTTCCCCATAAAGAATCAACAGAACTCGTACATTTTTGTGCGCTACACTCTTCAGAGAGCATATTTACTGCAGACAGCTAACCTTTCTTTGTCTAGGAGATAAACAGATTTCAATTTAAAGAAATTAATTCCACAATAAATCCTATGAAACTATCGCATTTTGGTTGATTTTTCACATATATTGTAAACATTTACCCCTTCGTTTCATACAAGTGTAAATGCATAAATGCCCTGTGAAGAACTAATGCAACCGTGTGGCAGTTTGTGTACACCTCCGGAGCATGCGAGGCAGGACAGAATATACACTTTTGATCTTTGTAGTAAATAATAACTAGTGGCAATACTAGTTAATGCAGTTAGTGTTAATCTTGTATACATTATATGTAGGAGTGTTTTAACTGCACATAATACAAAGGGATAAAAACCCATATTTCACAGGCAAACCTGAAAAATGGAAAATATTTAATGGTTCCCTATAAAATAATGACAGCCCTCAGCGCTCAAGCCCCTCTGCAGAGCTTTACTGTTCCCAGGATTTTTCGCATGCAGGACCTGATTACACGGTAAGGTTAGCTAAACTATTCGGCAACCCCGTAAATTATGCAGCATATTCTCTGGCAGAATTTTTTTCATCCAATTGAGATAGAAACAACATTTTTGTTAAAACTGTATTTTATGTTGCAAATGAAAAACCTCCATAATTATGCATTAAACGCAACAACCATGGATTCACATAAATCCACTGGACCTCACCACTGCTTATTGTTTTATCAAACATGTATTCATGAGATATAAACAAAGCCTAAACGTTCCATTTCTATTCAGTGTCCATTGTTAGCTGTACTTTGAAGAAGCAGCTTTTTCAAGCTAACTACCCCAAGACAAACTTATAATAGAAGAAAATATACAATGGATAACAGGTGTCATACAGTCCTATATTGGCATCACCGGGCAAATGGTCAGGTGACATTTACAAACCAGGAGGTCAACTTGTGGGTTATGAGGTCACCAGAACTCCTCAATGGCAATACAAGACCATATCACTTGGGTCTGTACATCATATATAATGTGGTGCCTTTCAAGGTAAACATTTTAAAAATATAGCACAAAATGGTGGATTAGCATTTTCTGTAATTCTGCAGAATGATACATAATTTTGCTGTAATTTTGCTGAATTATGCTAAAGCAAATTACACAAATTTCACACACCTCTAATTTATATATAATATATACATACACAAAAACATGTTTATTTATATATACTGATATCTCTCTCTCTCTCTCTCTCTCTCTCTCTCTCTCTATATATATATATATATATATATATATATATATATATATATACATACATATATATATATATATATATACACACACACACACACACACTCAAACATACATATATGTATACAACACACACCAGTGTTCAAGAAAAGAGGCATGCCAAACTGGAACTGCTTTGTGGTGAAGCTTTAATCCAATTTTTAGGCTGAAAGTATGACTCGTTTCGACCCCACATGGCTCTTGTTTATTCCAGTACTCAGGCTGAAAATATGACTCGTTTCGACCCCACATCGCTCTTGTTCATACATCGTGATTCCCAAACAAGCGCAAACACAGTTTTCATTGATGGCAACCTCACAGCCTTCTGGAAGAAGATCGAAGACCTTTAACTATCGCCCCTCAGCCTCGAAGCACGAAGTTGGAGATTGTGCAGGTTCGGGTGCAAAACCCTCCCGTTTTTGCAACAGGAGATCTCTCGAAGGGGCTGCCTGATCAGAGGACAGATTGCACATGCCCAGGAGTTCTGGATACCAAACTCTCCTTGCTCAATTCAGAGCCACCAGGATACCTTGGATCCGGTCGGTTCTTATCCTCTTCCGAACTTGAGTGAGAAGAGGTATTGGCAGGCAGACGTATAGGTGATGCGTCTCCGAGCGACAGGCGCTTTGGAAACTCCAATGCTGACACTGGGTGTACTAGGCAGTGGTGAATAAATTGAGCCAAGGTTCTCCCCAGCCCCGAAAGGGACTTTGAGCCACCTCCAGATGCAGATGCCATTTGTGGTTTGTGAGGCATCGACAGCTGGCGTTAAGAGATCCTTCCAGGTGCTGCATGACCAAGAAAATGTCCTGGCGTCCTAGCATGTCCAGAGGCACAGAGCTGCCTCGCACAAGCTCCACAACCCTACTCTGCCCTGCTTGCTGCAGTATCGCATGGCGGTAGTGTGTTCCATGAAAATCTGGACCAGGTTTCCTTTGATGGATGATAGTAAAGTTTTCAATGCCTAGCAAATTTCTCTGAGCTCCAGAACACTGATGTGGAGCTGCGTCTCCACTGAAGACCAAAGGCCTCTGGCATCCACCTGCCCCAGATGGCCGCCTCAGTTCAGAAACAATCAGTTACGACTGTCATCTCTAGGTGGGTAAGAGAGTGGGGTCTGGGTTTGTTTGCCACCACTGCAAGTCTTTTGCAGTCTCCTTCGACATCTGGACCAGGTGTTCCTCATGCTGTGTCCATTGTAACTTCAGCTCCTACTTCAGAAGGGCATCAGACCAAGAAGTCTCAAAGTCAGCGTAGGCGGATGGCTTAGTATATGGTGCACACTTATTTAAGTGAAGAAATTACACTAATCCAGACAACCCTTATGGTGATTTTAGTGGTCTTAGGCAAACAAAGAAAGCTCTCTAAGTGGTCGATGTGGAGAGCAGCCTTCAAGCTTAGTTCAGGAGTGTTAAGCAGCTTGTTTTACCTGATCTAATCATGTAGTGTAGGTTAAATGAAAAAGAACCACACAGTGCATTTATAAAAATATGGCTATTTATTATGGAACACTCACTAACACATTGGTATATCTCCTACCCGGAGATATCAACACAAATACACACAATACTTCAATACAAACAGGTATGTAAGCACAATACACAGTGGTTTTCAAAGGGAGACCAAACCATATACTAAGAAAGTGGAATGCGAATTGCAACCTAAGTTGGGGCTTGGACCACGAGACTCAGACGAGCTGGGATCTCAAGGAACCACCCAAGGTAAGTATCCAGGAACCCACGGAGCTGTGTGCAGAGCACGAACACACCTGAGTACTCAATAAAAGTCAACGGGAAAGTTGCGGTTGCAGTTTTGAAGAGGGACCCTTCCCAGTGGGCCCTGAAGAAACCCAGTGGAAGACAGAAGGTTGGGGAGTCACCCCACCCGTGGATTCCCCAGGAACCAGGATAACTACACCAAGAAAGCCGGGTGCATAGGTGCGTAGTAACATCGGAAATTGCCATAGACTACAATGGAGGACTTCAGAAACGATGCCGCTGGTGAAGACTGTGCAAGAGTCCGGTGGAATCCAAGTATAGATTCTAGAATAGATTCTAGAATAGAAGAAACTGCAGGCAGAGACATAGTCTATGCCACTCAGGGATGACCAGGAGGCATGGAAGAGCAATGACCACCAATGATGGAAGATGCAGGAATGATGACGTGACCTTGTCGCTGCAGCAGTGTGGAACAGGTGACGCTGAGGAAGACCAGGTGTCGTTCACGAGCTGTCCCACGTCAGAAGTCAGGAACAAGGGGGTCGGTGTCTGGTGGGAGCACCAACTAGCCTTGGCAGCAGCAAAAGATGTAGAAAACGACGAAGGAGCAAAACGGGGACCAGTTAGGCCCAAGGGACTCACCAAGAACAGGAGAGTCAGAGAAGGCCCTGGTAGCAGGGGAGCCCACTGAAGCAAGAGAAGACCCTCAAGAGGACCCACAGACCATAGGCACATTAGTCGCTGGAGGACCTTGAGCAGCTCATCAAAGAGGATGGCCCTCGATACATAGGATGTGGTGAGGAAGATGATCTTGGCAGCAAGAGATACTGGAGGCTGGGGCTTCCTGTAGCCCAAAGGTCTCTGGAGTGCAGAGCCAACAACCCTTGGCAACGGCAAATCAATGCTGTGCACAGGGGTTCAGTCCCAGCGGTTCTGACAAGGGATACTGGCCTCAAAATTCCAGAGAGGACAGGTCAGGCCTCGAGGGAGTTGCAGAACCACCACCTGTGTTGCTGAGCTTTTCGAAGTCCGTCGGACGTCAGGAGCAGCAGACCGGTCTGCTTCTTTGCGGTGCCTGCAGATACAGGGGAGTGATTACTTTACTACAAGGGAGAATACTTTGGGCGTCCTTGATGTCCACAAGTCTGTTGAAAATCCTGGATGAAGCACAGACACAGATTGCGAAGAAGACTTGCAGAGCAGCGAGTCCAGGAGCATCAGGATTCTTCCGTGATGCAGTCTAGGTTCCAGGCGAAGTTCAGCGAAGTCCAAGTGTCCATACAGTCAAAGAGCGACTTTCAGGCTTGAGTCTTGTCCCACGACGAATCTGAGGACCCAGCCACAGGTAAGCCCTTGTATACACTAAGAAAGGGGTTAAGATGACTCATGGGTACCGCCCAGAGGAGGGGCTGGACAGAGGGAAGTATACTCCCATGTCCTTTGTCCAGTTTTGCACCAGAGCAGAAGCCAAGGGCTCCCAGAACTGGTTCTAACCTAACTAGAGTATGTACGGAGGGTACCAAATGTGCCCTTCAAAGCCGTCTGGTGGCGCTAGAAAGCACCCCCAACCCAGCTCAATACACAAAGTCTTGTCTGGGAGGTGGTCACACCTCCCTGTAACAGGAAACCTATTGTTCTACCTTCCCCTGCTCGAGCTCAACTCAGCATCTGGAGGGCAGAATCATGTCTGGGGTCGGCAGCAGCACAAGTCTGCTGGCAGACCCTGGAAGGCTGCTACCAGGAGTACTGGGGACTTCCCGGAGGAGTCCTCCAGTGCATGGAATCATACTTCCAACACCGTTAACGGTGATGGAGTATGATTCCAATACGTTTGAAACCAAACCTGATCAGGTTCAGGACAGCCAGTATATAGTTAGCCATTGCGTAATGACCATAATAAGCATGGTGTATATATGTATCAAAATAGCTGACCGTACTTACAAAGCCTGGAGAATCAACTTCTGGTTTCTAGAGGGATATCCTGCTCATGTAGGGCACCCTCAGATTGAAAGGTCTGCCTTAGGGGTGACTTATAGGTTTTAAGTGTAGTGGCCTCAGATATACGAAAACATGTCTGTCGTAATTGGTGCTAGCACCAGCCCACACAGGCTGCAATGGCAGGACTGTAGTTACAGTTTGAGTAGTCTCTCATGGATGGCAGAATACATGCTGCAGCACATGGGGAACCCTGGTGTACATATGCCCTGGGTACCTTAGTACCATATACTAGGGACCTACATGGGTATGCCAGTAGACAATTGTGGAGGTACCAAAGTACTGACAAATTTAGGGAGGAAGCACAGTGGCTGGGGTCCTGATTTCAGGATCCCAGCCACACTAGTAAAAGACTGACACCAGCAAAAAGTTGGGGAACCATGAAAGCAGATCCTACTTTCCTACAGTCAGTCACACCGAAATCCAGGACTGAGGTCAAAACATCGGGATCATTGCCCGAATGTCCTGGACTCTCCCCTCTATAGGATAGGAATTACATTGCACCGTGTCCAGAATGGCCCTGATGAAAGGGAGCATCTAAAAAGAACTCAGGTGTTACTTCGGCATGTTGATAGTGAATCCCAGCGAAAGCAGAAGGTCCGCCATAGTTTGGAGGTGGGTGAAAACTATCTGAGTTAGCTTGTTTTCCTCAGCCAATCGTCAAGGTAGGGATAAGATTGGGACCCCTGACGATGTGCTGCTATCATAACCATCAGCTCCGGGAACACAGAGGAATACTAGTGAGATCAAAGGGAAGCACAGCGAATGGTAATGCACCTAGCACACTGTGAACCGCTGGGAACGCTCATTGGCCTGCAGGACAGGGATCTGAAAATATGCTTCCTGCAGGTCCAATACTACCATAAAGTCTCAAGGGCCTAAGGCAGACAGAACCTGGGTAAGTGTTAGCCTCATGGGACGTGGGTGGATAAAGCCGCATTTGGATATCATTTTTTGGGCCATATTTTACCGCATGCATACTTTGAGAGCGTCATAACGCTTTTCTTCGTAACAGATCCATGGAGACGCAGGTATGAGATACCGCGTGCATGGCTGAATACTGATTACAGCTTCTCGCGTGTGTACTTAACAACGTATTGTAGCCACCTTTGGGTCTTTAAAGAGAGATTGTTACCCCGCTGAAGAACGACCGGAGTAATTGCCCTGATATATATTAATGCGATAAGAGATATGCACTTAAATTACATGAATACTATTTTAATGAAAATCCTTCAACTCGCTGGACGAGACTACGTGAGAATATAAGGAGGCATAGACCCCAGGGTTGGAAAACATAGAAATATTTGGAAGAACTACTAGGGAAGACATTAGATGTATTCCTGATGAAGGTGGCTGTATTTTAATGTCCGCCGAAACGTGTCGATGCAAAAGGAGAAATAAACCTTACATTAATTGAGGATAATTCTGACTTCTGCTGGATTAATTTTCTGTTTGGTATCTCCTTTTTACTAATAGGAACTCCATTTTTCCTTGTTTTTTAAAAATGTCTGTGTCCCAATTTTAATTATGTTTCATTGTATGTTGATATGAATAAACTGTACAGGATAACCTTACTAGAGTATTTTTGCTCTTACATTGCTTCTTTAGTTTAATATTTTTTAATTATTGATTGGATGTCTATATGCCTGTGTGGACTTGGGTCCTTACATTAAGGTGCGCAAAGGGAATCTTTATATGACGAAAGTCAGTTGTGGAACCCTATCCCTTTGGTACTGGGGTCCCTCTCTCTTTTATTAGAGTTACCTTTCTGTTTACCAAGGATGGGGACCTTTTTGAGGATGATGGGTCATTTGCCTCACGTTTCAGGGAATTTTATGCCGACCTATATACGGCGCAGTATCTCCCTAGGGAGAACTCGGATCTTTATTTGCATCATGCGGATACTACTCACCTAACGGCTGATCAGGACTTAGGCCTCAAGACTCGAACAACCGATTGGAATCAAAGAGGTGGTATCTGCCATCTCGAAACAGAAGCTCTTGATATTCCATGGCCCTGATGGCTTCATGTCGTTGTTCTATAAGACTTTTTGCATCCGGTTAGCTCCCCTTCTCACTAGGGTTTTTAACTAATTTAGGGTCCTGCCACCATCACACCCTCGATGTTGGATGCTTCAGTTGTAGCCTGGTAAAGACGAGCAGCTCTGTGGGTCATATAAACAGATCTCCCTGCTTAATGTGAACACAAAGCTCTTCACAAGTATTTTGACGGCGCGTCTTTCTCCAGTGTTGCCTGGACTGGTGGACCCAGACCAGGAGAGGTTTATTCCCCACTGACAATGTGTAGACAAAATTAAAAGAATTCTACATCTCAAAGAAAAAGCCTATCGATCCCAGCGGGAGGCTATGCTCTTCTCCGTCGATGCAGAGAAGGCATTTGACAGAGGTGTAAAAACACTTTAGCTTGTGCCTCGTTGAGGGTTAATGGGAGAAGTTCGGCCCCTTTTCCAATTTGGCAAGACACGCAGCAGGGTTGCCCTTTGTCACCCCTGCTGTTTGCTCTCTATGTGGAGCCCTTTGCCCAGATGGTTAGAGACCACACTGGTATTACGAGGGTGCGCTATGGGGGTGACGAGCACGTCATTACCTTAAACGCGGATGACGTTTTGGTGGCCATCGATAATATGACTAAATCACGGGCCATGAGTATTTCGGTCCCGCCCGACTCTATGGCATCTATCGCCCAAAATTACTCAATATTTTGGTTGCCTTGCCCTCTTCCCTAACACAGCTTACAGCTGGCGCCCACCCTAAAAGTAATCAGGACTCTAAACTAGCGTACTCTTGATGGGCGGGTCCGAGTTGACTTGGGCCGATGATAGCTGTACCCTCTCTCAATACAGGGCCATATAGCCGCATTGAAGATGGCAGTACTCCCAAGAATTCTCTTCCTCTTCCAGGTTCACCCACTTCAACCATCTCGGATATGGATAAAATCCATACAAACTGCGTTACGATGCTTCGTTGGAGCTCACAGGCGGTCATGTATGCATTGGGAGTTGAGTTGGTGCCCCCAGAGGATGGGGGGATTGGGTATCCCGAGCACTATTATAATGTGTTGCAACTTTGATATTTGGTCGAATGGTCCTGGGTGGAATCTGAGAAGCCTTGGTTAAGCATGGATTGACCAGTGGAGGGCATCCCTCTGTGGATAATCCAGTTTTTGCCTCATATTCAACGCCCACTGTCTCTTTTATGTTTCTCCAATAACTAGGTAGCTCTTGAGAGTGTGGAATAACCAGGCGACTCTAAGGGGCTTCACATAATTTCCATCTCCCCTCACCCCGGTGGTGGGCAACCCAGATTTTTCACTGGGCCTCGAGGGGGTGGCATTCAGGGTGTGGGAGGAAGCAGGTTGTCGAGTGCACCATACCCATCCACAAGCTATGCCAGGATAATCCCATTTCTGAAATTGAGAGATTTCCCTATCTCAAGAAGCGGCATTGGCTTGTGCATCCCCTGGTAAGGGAGGCGGTACGAAGGCACCTCACAAGGTACGAAAAGTGGCTTCGTACTAAGGATACAGATAACCACTTGATCATGGATCTCTATACTATGCTGCTCGGCCTGGCCCCTGAAGATAAGACGGCAGCGCAGGCTAGATGGGAATCGGAACTAGGTAGACAGTTGTCCCTGAGGATTGGCAGGATATATACTATAGGGCAGGACATATGGCTAATAACAAATCCACCAAGGAAGCTTCCATCAAGATTGCCACATTTTGGTATTTGACCCCTGTCCGTCTACATATAGGTAACTCAGAGCGTAGTGCAGATTTTTGGAGGGGATATAGTACACTTGGGACTCTGTTGCATATTCTGGGGGAATGTCCCCGTCTAACCCGATTTTGGGAGGACATATCGAAAGACGTGGACACGTTCTTACAGACCCAAATGCCTAGGTTGGAATTTCCCAACCCACTAACATTTCCACTCAAATCCCGCAGGGGCAGACTAATAGGCCTTGCATTGGGGGCAGCACATCAGACTATCTTGGCAAATTGGGGTACTGAAAGAGTGCTGACTCGCCACGGTTGGCTTCACTGCTTGTGGCATCTGCTGGGGATGGAGAAGATTACCATGATGATATTAGCACAAGGGGAGTCTTATCTAGAGATTTGGGGGCCATTCATCTCACTCTTTTCTCACGAGTTCACGGAATTGACCTGCCCTACCTTCGATTACTTTGCCTAACTGACCCCACATCCACACCGTCGGGAATAGGCTCTTCTTGGTAAGCTGTTGTGCACATGTTGACATCAACATTTTTGATTATGTGTCCAGTGCCCATGGGGCGAAGGCGGAGCAAAGGAGTGAGGTGGGAGTTGGGGCGAGTGCAACCTTGTGCGGTCTCATCTATGTCACTGATTTGTACTATCTTTGATTGGCAACAATAAAAACAACTTTGAACAATGGACTGGTCCAGATGGAATGGAATTGCTAGTTTGGGTAGGAAAGCAGCTCTAATCTAAATGACAACTTGTCACGTAAAAAGCAAGTGAAAAGAGGTAGGACACTTAGTGCTTGCAACTCGCTCTCCCATCTTGCTGAAGTTATGGCACCAAGAAAACGGTTTGTAATGGTTAATGTTTGCAACTGGCAATTGTTAAGAGGCTGAAACAGTGAGCCTGTCAAAAAGATTAAGATCAAATTAAGACCCCCTTAAGGCATGATAAATGTACCAGGAGGAAACACAAGACAATGGACGACTTAAAGAGAGACGGCTGGTCTGGAAGGCAAAGGAAATTGAGAAGGCTGCTAGGTATCCCTACACAACACAGCCTTGCTGAGCTAGAGAAAGGGTAAATCTGAGGATGTCAGACAAATGGTTCTTCAAGGAATCCAGGTTATTCTCCGCTTACCAGGTGACAAACCTGTTTCACCTTCTGGCGCAAACAATCTAGGTGGAATGATGGGGGGCAGAGAGAACAACATTTATCCTGTGCAGATATCTGGAAAGAAGTCCGATGCCCTCGCTCAGGTTGTAGGAATGAAGGTAGAAGCTCTGATGGTTGGCTGCAAATATTGTCCCTCTGACTAACAGAGAAGGTCTGCTCTGAATGGTTGACAGATCAGGGGGCATAGGCAAAGGTGCAGAGGAGATGTACACCACATTCCTTTCAGTCAATCCGGTGCTACTAGAATGATTTGGGCCTGGTATTGGCAAATTATCCTCAGAACTCAAGGAATACACTGCATAGGAGGAAATGCATAATAAAGAAAAACACCCCACTTTAACCAAAAAGCGTTCTCAAGCATCCTTACAGTGGATACTGGAGGACACAGAACTGTTGGGAATTAGTGTTTCTGGTGGTAGCAAACAAACAAGTTTCTTATCTTAGGTAACAATGTTTCTAGTAGATACTCCATTTAACCCCCAATTTCTCCCTTGTAGAATATAGAATATACCCAGGGACTAATCCAAATCCAGACGATTCTTCAGCATAGCTCATGCCTGCTAGTAGGTGGCATCATTTCGTTCCACTTTGGCCCGATCAACCCCAGAAGTGACAACTGAAACCACATATAGGCACCACCCAAGTGCTGACGTCAGTTTCTTTCTGGACACTGTCAGTGCCATCCAACATGTAGCCCAAAAACAATTATGTGACCTAGTGTGCAGATCTCTCATTTGGGACCTTTTTATGTATAAACTTTGTTTATTGCGCTGCAAATTCAGTGTATCATACCAATATGCTTCACAGACTGGCGTGGCGTCAACATTCAGCCCAGCCAGCGTCAATACAGCTTTTAGTAACAGGTCAAAACAGGGAAAAGGGAGAGAAGGGTGCTTGGACATATGCGTGTTGCGGACCCTGTCCTGAAGCCCAAGTGCTAATAGAGTGTCTTCAAGGCACCATTGGTGGTGACCCGGAATAGTGGGGCACCACATAAAGGTAATGCACAAGTTACTACTTGTGTAACGATATATCTGTAAGAGACATTAGTTAGTGATCGATTCCTTACCTTAGAATATCCCCAGGCGTCAGACTGGATCCGGAAAGTTTTGCGTAGCAGTACCCTTGCGCGTCGGTAGGCGTCGTCTGCGGCTCCGCGTCCGTCGTCGGCGCCGTGATGACGTCGTCGGAGTACTTAGACGCCGCCTCCGCGTGCTGACGTCAGTTCTTAGCCACAGCTTTTCCGCGCCAGAAGCGCAGAGCCATGACAAAAACCGACACTGGTGCCAAGAAACTAGGGCCCTGAAAGGGGATGACCTTAACCCTAGATATCGGTTCGCAGAACGGGGAGGATGGGTGGGTCGGTAAGGAATCTATCACTAACTAATGTCTCTTACAGATATATCGTTACACAAGTAGTAACTTGTGCATCTGAAAGAGACACGTTAGTGATAGATTCCTTACCTTAGAATAGATACCCCAGCAATACCATCCCCGTGGTGGTGGGTCTGCAAACCAATATTCACACCAGAAAGTCCTGGAGAACGGAACGGCCGAAGTAGCCATCCCTCCGGACTTGACTGTCCAGGCAGTAGTGCCTCGCAAACGTGTGCAACGAAGCCCACGTAGCAGCCTGGCAAATGTCCTGCAAGGGCACACCTCGGCCCAAGGCAGTTGTAGTGGCCGTGGCTCGAGTGGAATGAGCCCGCAGCCCAACAGGTGGTTCCTTCTTTGCCAAGGAGTAACACGCCTGGATGCACATGATAATCCATCGAGAAATGGTCCTCTTGTGCACCGCTTTCCCTTTCTTAGCGCCCGCGTACCCAACAAAGAGTTGATCATCCACCCGGAACTGGCGTGTGCGATCCAGATAGAACGAGAGCGCACGTTTTGGGTCCAGACGGTGGAGCCTCTCCTCCTCTCTCGAGGGGTGCGGAGGCGGAAAGAAGGTGGGCAATGTGATGGACTGCCCAATGTGGAAGGCCGTGACCACCTTAGGCAAGAAGGAGGGCCTAGTCCTCAAAACAACCTTGTCCGGATGGACTGAAAGGAAAGGAGGCTTACAAGAGAGGGCCTGGAGCTCACTCACTCTCCTGGCAGAGGTGATGGCTACCAGGAAGGCAGTCTTCAAAGAAAGAAGGCGAAGTGGACAGTTATGAAGTGGCTCAAAGGGAGCGCACATCAGAAATGTTAGAACCAGGTTCAAGTCCCACTGAGGCATCACGAAAGGAACAGGAGGAAAGGTATGAGTGATGCCTTTCAGAAATCTGTTTACTATAGGGGACTTGAACAAAGAAGGTTGGTCAGGCAGCCTCAGAAAGGCTGAAAGAGCCGAAAGATAGCCCTTGATAGTGCCCAGAGCAGAGCCCTGCCGGGCAAGAGAAAGAAGGAAGAGAAGAATCTCAGAGAGAGGGGCATTGAGAGGATCCACAGCCTTTGCTGTGCACCATGCCACAAATCTGTTCCACCTGCAGGCGTATACCGTCTTCGTGGAGGGACGCCTGGCTGCCAGAATGATGTTGCAAACTTCAGGAGGCAAGTCAAATGGCCTCAACTGTCGCCGCTCAATCTCCATGCATGGAGGTGGAGACTGGACAGGTTCGGGTGGAGGACCGTCCCCTGCTGCTGCGACAGAAGGTCCTCCTGAAGAGGCAGACGAACCGGGGGATCGACTGACATACTGAGTAGCTCGGGATACCAGTACCTTCGTGCCCAG
The DNA here is from genome assembly GCF_964263255.1 of Lissotriton vulgaris. Lineage (NCBI taxonomy): Eukaryota > Metazoa > Chordata > Amphibia > Caudata > Salamandridae > Lissotriton > Lissotriton vulgaris. The sequence continues at coordinate 37,339 of NW_028246877.1, read as the reverse complement.
TCCGGAGCCACAAGGATGACTTGTGCCCGGTCGCGCTTGATCTTCTTCAGCACTCTGGGCAGAAGAGGTATAGGCGGAAAGGCGTACAACAGACCGCAGCTCCACTCGCAACGAAAAGCGTCTCCGAGCGAGCGCCGCCTTGGAAATTCCAACGCGCAGAACTGATGACATTGCGCGTTCTCTTCGGTGGCGAATAGATCTAACCAAGGCTCTCCCCATCGCAGAAAGAGGCCTTCCGCCACGTCCGAGTTCAGACGCCATTCGTGATCCATCGAGCACCGACGGCTGAGTTCGTCCGCCCTGGCGTTCAGAGAACCTGCCAGGTGTTGAACCACCAGAGTCACGCCCTGATGTTCCAGCCATTGCCAGAGGCGCAGAGCCTCCTGGCATAGGGTCCACGACCCCACCCCGCCCTGTTTGTTGCAGTACCACATGGCGGTGGTGTTGTCCGTGAACACCTGCACTGCACTCCCTCGGACAGACGGGAGGAATGCTTTCAGTGCCAGACGAATCGCCCGCAGCTCCAACAGATTGATATGGAGCCGGGAATCCGCCGGAGACCAGAGTCCTCTGATCTCCGCCTCTCCCAAGTGGCCACCCCAGCCCTGGAGGGACGCGTCCGTCACAACTACGTGCTCCGGTTGGGGGAGGGAGAGGGATCTGCCGCTGACCCAATCGCGGTCCGTGAGCCACCACTGCAGCTGTCTCGCAGTGCCCTCCGAGATCAGGACATGGTCGGACAGGTTGCCCCGGTGCTGGGCCCACTGAAACTTCAGGTCCCACTGCAGAGCCCGCATCCGCCACCGTGCGTGATGCACCAGAAGGATGCAGGAGGCCATCAGCCCCAGAAGCCGCAGCGTCAACCTGACCGAAACCCGGGATAACGGCCCGAAGATCGGAATCAGGGCCTGTATATCCCGAACCCGCTGTTCGGGCGGATAAACCCGAAACTGTGCCGAGTCGAGAACTGCTCCGATAAAAAGGAGCTTCTGAGAGGGGCACAGGTGTGACTTCGGCACATTGATGGAAAATCCCAGCCGGTGCAGGAGATCCGCCGTAGTCTGGAGGTGGTTGACGACTGCCTGGGGCGAGCCCGCCTTCAACAACCAGTCGTCTAGGTAGGGGAAGACTGAAACCCCTAACCTGCGCAGGTGAGCTGCGACCACCGCCATCACCTTCGTGAACACCCGTGGGGCGCTGGTAAGGCCGAAGGGGAGCACGGTAAACTGAAAGTGCTCGAGGCCTACCGTGAACCGCAGGTAACGCCGGTGGGCCGGCAGGACGGGGATGTGGAAATACGCATCCTGCAAGTCCAACGCTACCATCCAGTCTCCTGGGTCTAGGGCAGCCAAGACCTGAGCCAGTGTCAGCATTTTGAACTTCTCCTTCCGGAGGAAGCCGTTGACGTTCCTCAGATCCAAGATAGGGCGTAGGGCCCCTTTGCCCTTCTTGGGTACCAGGAAGTAGTGGGAGTAGCAACCACGACCTACTTCTGGCCCAGGAACGCGCTCGATGGCCCCCTTGGCCAAGAGGGCCGAAACTTCCTCCTGCAGGAGCCGCAAATGATCCCCCGATACGCGGTGGTGTTGCGGTGGCATGGCTTGAGGGGTCGTCTCGAAGGGGAGGGAGTAGCCCCTTCGGACGATCTGCAGCACCCACCTGTCCGAAGTGACTGTGCGCCAGTGAGAGTGGTGATGGCGAACCCTGCCCCCCACTGGCGTCACATGGGCCGAAAAGCACGGACTAGGAGGGTTTAGAGGCGGATGCTGCGGGGGCAGGTGTGGACTGGTACCGCTTGCCTCCCCGACCGCCTCCACGGCGGTTTCCACGGCCGCCGCCGCGCTGGACGACAGTTTGCGGCGAGTGGCTGGCGGCACGCGTGGGGACGCCCCTTCCTTGGCCACGAAAGGGGCGAAAGGCACCCACTTGCTGGCGCGGGGCCGAGAGGCCCAAGGACTTGGCCGTAGCCCTGGAGTCCTTAAAGCGCTCAAGCGCGTGGTCTGCCTTGTCGCCAAAGAGGCGACGGCCATCGAACGGCATGTGCATGAGTGTATTCTGGACATCAGCCGAGAAGTTTGCGGATCTGAGCCAGGCTTGGCGTCGAATCGCCACCGTCGTAGCCATCGCTCTGCCCAGCGAGTAAGTTGTATCCAGTCCGCACCTGATCGAATACTTCGCTGCGTCCCGGCCCTCCACTAGGGCTTGGCCGAGTTTGGCCCGTACCTCCAACGGACACTCTGGCAGCAACTCCGCCACCGTTTCCCATATAGAATGGGTGTAACGGCCCAAGAGGCATGCGGTGTTGGAAGACCGCAGTCCCAAGCTGAGGGACGAGAACACCTTTTTGCCATAGGCCTCGTACCTCTTGGATTCCCTGTCCGGCGGGGCCGTCGGGAAGGCGGTCTGGGAATTAGAGGCCTGGATAACCAGACTCTCGGGGGTGGGGTGGGTGGACAGGAAACATGGGTCGCCCGGGGCCGGGCGGTGGCGTCTGGCCACGTTCCTATCTACAGGCGAACCTGTAGCGGGCCTGGACCAAGTGCCCAAAAGAACGTCCGACAAGGCCTCATTAAACGGCAGCATAGGCTCCATGGAGCATGACTGCGGCTTAAGGACCTCAGTGAGGAGGTTAGTCCTCACTGCCGCGACGGGGAGCTCAAGGCCCAACGCCTGAGCAGCCCTCATCAACACCACACTATATGTCGCGCCCTCCTCCGAAGCCACGGAAGGAGGAGAGACGAATCCAGGGTCTGGAGAGGTGTCCAGGCCACTGGCCTCCCCAAGGTCTCCTGTCCAGTCCATGTTAGACTGACATTCCCTTGCCAGAGGGTCCTCAGACCCCTCCCAATCCTCCTCTTCCCCCATCTCCTGAGACTCAGGGTCGTAAGTGAATGAGGATGGGTCATAGGGATGGAATTCCCCGACCGGCGTCGAGATCGGCGCCGACAGGCTCCGTCCCGACGCCGGAACCCACAGAGAGGAGGCATTGGGGACGGCGTCGGCCGAGGCCGACGCCAGAGGGGACACCACACGGACCGACCCCGGGGGGGTCGTAAGGTCCACCGGGGACGATCCAACGCCCGACGAGGGCCGAACGGCACCCTGCGGTGTCGGGCCCGAAGGCACCGACGACGCCGGGACCGCTGAACCCTGCGGCGCCGAGCCCGAGGGCAGCGGCCGCGTCGGGATCGTGGAGCCCTGCGGCGCCAGCGCTGAAGACGCCGGCGGCGTCGGGGCCGAAGCACCCGACGGCGTCGGGGTCGCAGCCCCCGACCCACTAGGGCCCCCAGACGGGTTCGCTGGGCCCGAAGGCGCCGCGGAACCCGTCGGAGAAGAAAGGGACCTCATGGCCATGAGGAAGCGCTCTATCTCCTCCGGCGTCGCGTTCAGCCCAGGGACCGGGGGGTATGGAGCCGAACGCGGCGCCCGCGACTCCTGAGGAGCCGCGTGGACGGTGTCACCCGAACCCCCGGCCGCATCGCGCGAGCGTCGGGGGGAGTCGGAAGAGCGATGATGTCTCTTCGACTTCTTATGTCTCTTACCTGACGACTTGGACCCGGAGGAGTGGTGCCGACTCCCGGAGCTGTGACGGCTCCGCCCCCGCGACCTGTCCCTCGACATCCCGTGGGACCGGGACCGGGACCTCACACGGCGCGGGGCCGACTGGCGGATCTCGAGTCGCCTGCGGGACCGCTCCCGCCTGGCCTTCCTCGAGAGGGCCCGACAGTCGGAGCAGGCCTCGTCGTCATGGTCGACACCCAAACACATCAGGCACAGGCGGTGCGGATCCGTAATCGACATGAGGCGTTCGCACTCGTCGCAGTGCTTGAAGCCGGGCATCCCTAACGGCACCGTCGGAGTCGTGAAGACTTCGAAATAGATCAAAAGATCCAAAAAGTTAGTCAAAAAATGACTAGGGAACTGCTTTTTCCAGATCTGCGCTGGCTGGCGCGGAAAAAAGAAGAACTGACGTCAGCACGCGGAGGCGGCGTCTAAGTACTCCGACGACGTCATCACGGCGCCCACGACGCCGACGACGGACGTGGAGCCGCAGACGACGCCTACCGACGAGCAAGGGTACTGCTACGCAAAACTTTCCGGATCCAGTCTGACGCCTGGGGATATTCTAAGGTAAGGAATCTATCACTAACGTGTCTCTTTCAGATTGCTCCTGCAATCGGGTCCGCATCAAGGCAGTTTAGCAGTGTCCAAAAAAGGGAAAAAGAACCATAACCAAACGAAATGTCCCCATCCCCGCCACCCCCCAGCCTACCCACCCCCCACCCCTATTCCAGGTCCATTTTCCTACCTCGTAACAGTGGTCTCTCAGGCCTCCGTGTTTGTGGCAGCCGGCTGCGACAGCCGCAACAGGCGTAGGTATCTGGGGCAGGTCACTTCTCGAAATTCTGAAGCCAGAGGCGTTAAGAAGGGTTGCCATAATTCTGGATATTTGTCGCCCTCCCCCTTAGCAATCAGTGACAGTTTCTCCATCCCCAGGACGTACCAGAGACGGTGCAGCCAGCCCTGAAAAGTGGGAACATGTGTAGTGCGCCAATAAGTGAGGATATTTTGTCTCGCTGATCCCAAAGCTATAGCTATCAGCCTTTCTCTGTAGGAGCGCAGGGGGTAAGTGATGGGATTGGGAGAGCCTAGCAGCACATATGCGGGGAACCTCGGGATGGTGGTGTCTAAGTGCAGATCTATTTCGTCTAGCACCTGGTTCCAATAATCCTGCAGATGAGAACAGTCCCACAACAGGTGTACCAGTGTACCCCTCTCCCCGCAGCCCGGCCAGCAGAGCGCGTCTCGTGTGTGGTCCATCTCGTGAAGTTTTTCAGTTTTTAACTTGCCTTGCCATCTCTTAAGCACCTCGCACTTTCAGGGCACGGTAGAGCGGACCTAGCGCTCACGTGACCCCCTTGCACCGGCTGCCATCGCCGCTGGCCACGCCCACCCTGAGGCCACGCCCCCTTCCCGCCCTTCATAAGCGCTGACACGCTAGCGCTCGGCTGGGTTTAGTCTCCTGAGGCGAAAAGCCGGGAGCAGAAGCGAAATTGAATTGTTTGTCTTTTTAAAACTTACTTGCACTTTTAAAACTTGCCTTGCCATCTCTTAAGCACCTCGCACTTTCAGGGCACGGTAGAGCGGACCTAGCGCTCACGTGACCCCCTTGCACCGGCTGCCATCGCCGCTGGCCACGCCCACCCTGAGGCCACACCCCCTTCCCGCCCTTCATAAGCGCTGACACGCTAGCGCTCGGCTGGGTTTAGTCTCCTGAGGCGAAAAGCCGGGAGCAGAAGCGAAATTGAATTGTTTGTCTTTTTAAAACTTACTTGCACTTTTAAAACTTGCCTTGCCATCTCTTAAGCACCTTGCACTTTCAGGGCACGGTAGAGCGGACCTAGCGCTCACGTGACCCCCTTGCACCGGCTGCCATCGCCGCTGGCCACGCCCACCCTGAGGCCACGCCCCCTTCCCGCCCTTCATAAGCGCTGACACGCTAGCACTCGGCTGGGTTTAGTCTCCTGAGGCGAAAAGCCGGGAGCAGAAGCGAAATTGAATTGTTTGTCTTTTTAAAACTTACTTGCACTTTTAAAACTTGCCTGCCATCTCTTAAGCACCTCGCACTTTCAGGGCACGGTAGAGCGGACCTAGCGCTCACGTGACCCCCTTGCACCGGCTGCCATCGCCGCTGGCCACGCCCACCCTGAGGTCACGCCCCCTTCCCGCCCTTCATAAGCGCTGGCACGCTAGCGCTCGGCTGGGTTTAGTCTCCTGAGGCAAAAAGCCGTGAGCAGAAGCGAAATTGAATTGTTTGTCTTTTTAAAACTTACTTGCACTTTTAAAACTTGCCTTGCCATCTCTTAAGCACCTCGCACTTTCAGGGCACGGTAGAGCGGACCTAGCGCTCACGTGACCCCCTTGCACCGGCTGCCATCGCCGCTGGCCACGCCCACCCTGAGGCCACGCCCCCTTCCCGCCCTTCATAAGCGCTGACACGCTAGCGCTCGGCTGGGTTTAGTCTCTTGAGGCGAAAAGCCGGGAGCAGAAGCGAAATTGAATTGTTTGTCTTTTTAAAACTTACTTGCACTTTTAAAACTTGCCTTGCCATCTCTTAAGCACCTCGCACTTTCAGGGCACGGTAGAGCGGACCTAGCGCTCACGTGACCCCCTTGCACCGGCTGCCATCGCCGCTGGCCACGCCCACCCTGAGGCCACGCCCCCTTCCCGCCCTTCATAAGCCCTGACACGCTAGTGCTCGGCTGGGTTTAGTCTCCTGAGGCGAAAAGCCGGGAGCAGAAGCGAAATTGAATTGTTTGTCTTTTTAAAACTTACTTGCACTTTTAAAACTTGCCTTGCCATCTCTTAAGCACCTCGCACTTTCAGGGCACGGTAGAGCGGACCTAGCGCTCACGTGACCCCCTTGCACCGGCTGCCATCGCCGCTGGCCACGCCCACCCTGAGGCCACGCCCCCTTCCCGCCCTTGAGGCCTCCTATAACAATGTGCAACTTCAGAACGCGCAGCGGACGTGCGCAGCGGGCGCGCCGTTTGCGCGCCGAAGGCGCGTCTAAGGCAAGCCCGTCTGCGCCCGGACGGGGCTAGGGGCACGACTCCATGCCAAAATTACATCATACTCTTCTGAGGAGCTTACCACCCTCCAAGGCCACTGGCCACTCTCAGAAACCGTCCGTAGGCACATCGCCTCATTAGGGCTTGCCCCCCCTTCTATTCCAACATTGCCGCCTTCCCGGTCGGCCTCCCCGCCACGCTGCTTTTCCCCGCCTGATCCCTCCCCCCCTACTCCGTCATTATCTGTTCTTTTACTCAACACCAGGTCAGCGGTCAAGCACCATCACGAGCTGTTTGTCTTACTCGATACTGAGAAGTCTGACTTACTGCTCCTGACCGAGACCTGGTTCTGCGATTCTTCCCTCCCCGTCCTCTTGGCTACTCTCCCCCCTTCCTACGTTGCCTTACGTGCCGATCGCCCAGCGGGCAGGGTTGGCGGTGGTGTGGCGTTAATCGCTCGATCTGAACTGAACTTTCAAATCCTTCCCTCTTCCCCCATCCCCCTCACTGAATTCCTTATAGTCCGCTCCCTCTTCTTCTCCCCCCCTATTACTTGCCTTCTAATGTATCGCCCACCCCAGTCTTCATCTCTGTTCTTACCGGCATTTCAAGACCTGCTGGCCAACTTGGTGGTCAACTACGCTTCGGTCTTGGTGCTAGAGGATTTTAACTATTGGCCCTCGGACCCCTCTGAGTGCACTGCTTCGAAAGAGTTCACAGAATCCCTTCTTTCTCTGAACTTTGTCCCGCACATAACTGTCCCCACTCATTCTCACGGCCACATACTTGACCAGGTTTGGTCCCTCAACCTTCCAGTTTCCTCGGTGACTGTATCTCCTTGTCCCTGGTCCGACCATGCCCTCATCTCTTTCTCCATCTCTCTCAACCCTGTATCCAAAGCCCCACACGCCAAAAATACCTGGGCACGGAATTGGAACAGAGTTGATTTTCCTTCCTTGTCCTCCCTGCTTCGGAACTCCACTCCGACCCTTTCTGGTCTCTCATCCGACTCTCAAGCCAACGCTATTAATACCTGGCTGGCTGGAGGTTGTGACTCAGTGGCTCCCCTGCGTCGCATTTCCATCCGGCGACCCAAGGACTCCAACAGATGGTTTAATGACCACCTAAAAAAGCTAAAACTGACCGTCCGACAGGCAGAGAGGCAGTGGAGAAAAAATTCCTGCCCCTCACTAAAAATCCTCTATCTTACATCACTTGCCGAATACAAAACTGCAATCCTCTCCGCCAAAACCACTTATTTTTCAACAAAAATCATGTCAGCCGAAAACAAGCCCAGGGAAATCTTCGGTATAGTGAAGGACCTGGCCTATTCCGATAGAGCTTCACCCCAAATCCCTCCATCCCAGTCATTATGCGACCAACTTAACACTTACTTCTTGGATAAGATCGTTACAATCAAGGCCAACATCCCCCCCCCTCGTCCGCCTTTGTTGACCCCTCCCCTTCCACTGTTCAAAGTCATCTTACTTCTATTCCCCCCCCTCACTGAGGCAATATTCCAGGAGATACTCCCCAAAGTAAAGTCGGGTTCTCCGGCAGACATCTGTCCGGCACGTATCCTGCAACAAATCTACTCTTCTTGCCCTGAACCCCCCATTACTTTCCTCAACAGCTCTCTTGCGCAGGGAGTAGTGACCCCTGCACTCAAATCAGCCACCATAGTGCCTATTTTAAAGAAGCCTGGCGCTGACCCGTCCATCTCAGCCAATTATCGCCCCATTTCCCTGCTGCCTTATTTGGGCAAGGTGCTGGAACGCCATGTCACCGCGGTACTCAGCGCCCACGTAGAGGTTAATGGGGGACTGGCCTCTCGCCAGGCCGGCTTCCGCCCCAGGCACTCGACCGAATCAGTTGTGGTCTCGGTCTTGGACAACCTCAGGAAGGGTATGGATAATAACAAACACCAGGCGCTGGTACTCCTCGATCTCTCCGCCGCCTTTGACACGTTGGACCATACCATCTTACTGTCCCGTGTCAAGGCGGCTGGAATTGAGGGTTCAGCCCTGATTTGGCTTTCCTCCTTCCTGAGGGACCGCACCCAGGCGGTCCGGCTAGGAGACTTCACGACCACCCCACTCCCTGTCACCTGTGGTGTCCCCCAGGGTTCCTCTCTTTCCCCCTTACTATTCAATCTTTATATCTATCCTCTTATTTTCGCTCTTCAGCAGCTGGAGGTCACCGTGTATAATTATGCGGATGACCTCCAGCTCATCTTTGATCTATCCTCTTCTCCCCTCTCTGTCTCTAATTTTCAGTTCACCATGACATTCATCAGGGACTGGATGAACCACAACCATCTCAAATTGAACCCGGATAAAACCGAGTTGGTTCTCACCGGCGGTTCCTCCAGTCCCTGGAACCCTTTCTTCTGGCCCCCCACTCTTGGTCCCGCCCCCACTCCTTCAACCACGGTCAAAACACTGGGTGTTAAAATGAACAACCTGCTCACCCTCCATTCACAAATCAGCTCTGTAGTTTCTTCTTGCTTCCTCACCCTCCGAACCATCCGCACTGTCTCCCGTTTCTTTTCTCCCCAGGCACTTAAGTTGATCATGGCCGCACTGGTGATATCACGGCTGGACTACGCCAATGCCCTTTACAACGGCATTCCAGCATACAGCCTGCGGAGGCTTCAGATGGTCCAGAACCAGGCGGCCCGGTTGGTCTATGGTCTTTCACGTTATCATCACTCCACACCCCACCTCAGGGAGCTTCATTGGCTTCCTGTTAAGGAACGTTCCCTGTTTAAGATAGGCTGCATGGTCTTCCAGGCTCGCCAAGGCACTGCCCCCGCCTTCATTTCCTCGCTAATAAAAGATTACGTCCCCACCAGAGAGCTTCGCTCTTCTTCCAAGTCTCTCCTTCAAATCCCACGTTTCAAACGTAAAAAGTGGGGTGGAACCACCTTTTCTACCTTAGCTCCCACCTTCTGGAATTCCCTCCCCGATCACCTTCGTTCTGCCACTCATTATCTTTCTTTCCGTAAAGACCTAAAAACGTTTCTTTTCAAACAGGCCTTCCCCGTGTAACTTCCCTTCTCCTTTACGACAGGTTTTTATTTTTCAACTCAGTTGCCTAAACTCTCTACTAGCGCCAAGAAACCGTACGGTGCACGCTGCGCTCTATAAATGTTTTAAATTGGAAATTGGGGTATAATACCAGTATGTGGCCAGTTTAGTGAGAGTGTCTGTTAATCCCATGTGGTGCGCAGAATGACGGGCCCTGTAACAAATGCCTTCCCACTCTTTATTACTCAGTGTGCGCCCCAAGTCCCTTTCCCACCTCGCCCTTCCTGCATTGTGAATATGTGTGTATCTGCCCAATAGCATGCGGTAAAGATCCGATATCAAGCCGCGGTCATTTTTCCTAGAGAGCAGCCAGTATTCGTAGTTGCTGAGTCTGCGGTCAGCCCCCGCTCTAATGGTGGGGTGGAGCGCCCAGTGTCGCAACTGGAAGTAGCGAAGACGTTCCCCCTCCGGCAGAAGGCATCAAAGGGGATAGCTCCCTCCTTAGCATAGATGTGGGACAACACTTTGCAACCCGCAGGGCCCCATTTTGCAAAAGCCACCACGTCCATGCCGCGACCAAAGTCCGGGTTGGACACTAGAGGTGTCAGCGGGGATGGGAAGGACGTTAGCTCATGTGGTATGCTCACCTGATCCCACACCTCCAGAGGCGTCCTCGTAATGAAGGAAGCATAGAGATTCGGGGGTCGATGGCGCCACCGTAGGAAAGGTACCTCCTGCAGAGTGCGACCCACCACTGCCTGGTCTTGGAAGAGCCAGTGCTTCTCCGACTCCCATTTGCTCCACTCCACGAGCGTTCTTAACTGTGCCGCTTGGAAGTATAGTAACAGGTCCGGGAGGCCCAATCCTCCTTGTGCAGGAGGCAGCATTGCCAAGCGTAGTTTCATGCGCGGGCGCCGCCCATTCCATATGAAGTTGGCCAGTTCAGCTTGGGTTTGACGAATCCATCCCTCCGGCGGCCCCATAGAGGCAGCTCTGAATAAGTACAATATTTGCGGTAGAATCGTCATTTTAATCGCTGCCACCTTGCCAAGCCAAGACAGTGGAAGGTGTTTCCACCTGCCCAACTCCGATCGAATCGTGTGTCTAAGTTTCGCATAGTTTAGGCGGACCGTGCCCTGCAGAGTAGGTGCCAGTTGGACACCCAGGTATGGGACGGCCTCCGATGCCCATGGGAAGGGGAGAGGCCCTGTAAGAATGTCTTCGTGGACGCCTCCAAGGAGAGGTCAAGCGCCACAGATTTGCTAAGGTTAACCTTAAAACCAGCCACCTCCGCGAAGGTGTCAAGTACCGCCACACAGGCCGGGAGGGACTCACGAGGGGAGGAGAGGGACAACAGGACATCGTCCGCGTATAGGCTGATGGTATGTTCAAAGGCCCCCATCTTGATGCCACGAATCTCTGGGTTAAGTCGCACTACTTGTGCCAGGGGTTCCATATATAAGGCAAATAATAAGGGGGAGAGAGGACATCCCTGCCGCGTGCCACGTTCTATAGGGAAGCGGGGCGACGAGCACCCATTGACCCGTACTGTCGCCGAGGGCCTTGAATAGCAGTTGAGCACCCATGCGCGGAAACGGTCACCCAATCCGGCCCTCATCAGAACCCGCTCCAGGTACGGCCAATGGACGCGGTCGAAGGCCTTCTCTGCGTCGATGGACAGTAGCATATATTCCCCTTCCGTGTGCGTGGCCTTTTCTATAAGGTGTAGTGCCCTTTTGGTGTTATCGATGGTTTGGCGTTCCGAAATAAACCCTGTTTGGTCTGGGTCGATCAGTCTCGGCATCAGTGGGCCGAGTCTCGTGGCGAGGATACTCGTATAGAGCTTCAAGTCTATATTGAGAAGCGAGATGGGCCGATATGCTGCGCAGCTCGTTTTGTCCTTCCCCGGTTTAGATATCACGGAAATGGTGGCATCTAGCAAGTCTTCCGTGATCGCTCCTGGTTCAGAGAAATGATTGAATAGAGTGGTAAGTAGCGGCACCACCTGCACACAGAATTTTTTATAAAAGAGGGCCGTGAAGCCGTCCGGCCCTGGGGCTTTCCCCAGCCGGAGCCGGGAGATGGCCGATATTACCTCTTCGGGTCGTATGTCGCCTTCCAAGGCCGCCTCCAGGTCTGTGGTAAGCACCGGTAGTTGGGCAGAGTCTAGGAAGGTATCGCCCGCTGCCAGAAATCTGAACCCCCCCAGTGAGAAGTGGTAAGATAAGAGTCTCCCCTTGATTTCCGCTCCCTGTCTCAGAACCCGCCCCCGGAACCTTCTTGCCACTAGTATGGCAACCCCAGCTTTCTTGTGTGGTGCGGACGAAAAAAACTGGTGTGGAAAGTTGTGTGCTTTCATGCGTGTGCAATCGTTCTGCAATAAGTGCGTCTCTTGGAGGAGACAGATATCTGCTTGTGAGTGCTCGAGGCACGACAGTACTGCCCTACGTTTGATAGGGTTGTTGAGACCTCGCACGTTCAGCGAGAGGATGCGCACTTCAGTAGAGGCCATAAATCATTATCCGTACCTCCCTCCCCCGATCGCCATGCTGACCTTCAGTGCCCACAATCCCTCCCCGACCGGGCTCCTGGATCGTGCCGTGTCGCGTCCAGCTGCGGCCTGCCCCCTGCAACTTGGAATGCCCACTTTGCCTGTCACTTCGGAACCCCCTGGACCTGGAACCCCTCCCTCGCCAACCCACAACCAAAACTACCCTTACCCTACCCCCATGCACACCTCCAGTCACCCTCCACCCCCCCCCGGCCCCCCCCCCCCAACTTCCCCAAACTGAAAACCTTAAGTCAAAGTGCCAGAAAAGTACATCACTGTCCATCATCTCTCACAGACGACTGGAAAAGTACAAAGAACAGTCCTGTCCCTCATCCACAGTCGTAGATGAAGAATTAGGGTCACAATCGGGGAAATGTGTCGGAGTCCATAGCCGCCGCCGGCGTAAGTGGTCTCAGCCCCATCGTTCACATCAGAGCCTTAACTCCGCCATAATGGTGGTCATCCGCTGTCGGACTTCTCCAGTCCCTGCGCCACGGTTTCCACTGCTGCTCGTTGACCTTCCTCTATCTCCGTTGCTGCTGGGCGCCTCGGTTTGCGACGTCGCCGTTGCTGCTTCCATCGTCCGGGGGTTTCTGCGCCGGCAGCACCCTCCCCGGAGGGGACCTCATCCTCCGCCGGCTCCTCAAGGCCCAGCAGATTGCAAGCGTCCCTGAGAGAGCGCAATTGGTGAATTTTGTTGTCCAGCCTGAACACCAGGCGGAAGGGATGACCCCAGCTGTAGGAAATGTTGCGCTTCCGCAGTTCCGCCGTGACCGGCCTGAAGGTTCGTTGCTTCTCTAGTGTGATGGCAGCGAGGTCCTGGTACAGAGTCGGCGAGTGTGTTCCAAAGGAGACCGCCCCCAACTGGCGCGCCTTGCTAAGAATCTCTTCCTTCATTCTGAAGTCCTGCACACAGACCAGGATGCCTGCCGGGTGGGCCGCATTAGCTCTAGGCGGGCCCGTCCCGTGGGCCCTATCCAGCCGAAGAGGGGAGTCCGCAGGCCGGCCCAAAATGTGGTTAAACAGTCCCTGGGTAAATTGAAAGAGGTCTTCCGTGTCGAGGGACTGCTTCACTCCCCTAATCCTGATATTATGCCGCCGAGAGCGGTTCTCCAAATCCTCGGCATGAGTTTGGAGGTCCACCTGTTGGTCATGTATGCAAACTATCTCCTGTCGCAGCGCCTCTATCTCCACGTCTCGCTCATCGCTTTTGGTCTCCAAATACGCCACCCTTTCACCTATGGCGTCGGTGTCGTGGCGTACTTCCTTTATTTCCTCCTGCAGTTCTTTCTTTAAAGCGTGGATGTCCTCCCGTAGGCCAGTGAAGAGGGACTCCAAAAAGGACCGTGTGACGGGTCCCTCGAGGTCCGTCTTTCCCAAGGACGGGGAGTCTGAGGCCTTCTTCTCGGCGTCAACCCGTTGGCTGGATGTGGCAGCGTCTGTCCGCTTCCCCATCGTGTTAGGGGTGAAGAGCTCCTTGATGGTGCGGTCTTTCCGGAGCCTCCCCGAGGACATGTCCTTTCGAGCCCCTCCGAGCCCCTCCGACCCAGCCACCACCAGTGCTGCTAGCCAATGAGTTCTCCAACCACGAGCGTGCAGGGGGCCTGTTGGGCCAGACAATTACGCAGGGGGTACCACCAAGGCCCATCAGGGAACCCCCGAATCCCCCCTCGTTGTCCAGAAGATGCCTCTGTGCGTCTAACCGCCCCACTGGGTCCCTTCAGCCGGTCTGGGTCAGTAGCCGCCGGTGCCTCCTTGCTCCTGGCTCCGCTCGAGCCTCTAGCTGCTCCTGGCTCCGCTCAAGCCTATAGCTGCCCACTAAGGGCTGCACATCTGCGCTCTGTCTGTAGCGCCGGGGCTGAGCTGGTGCCCCCAGGACGCTACACAAGGGGCAGTCTGTCTGTTCAAAATGGCGGGCGCTCGCCCAATGGCGCCAAAGGCCGCACCGGACCCGTCAGCGCGAGCCCTGCAAAGTCCCGATGCGGCGCCACACCTGGCGCGCCGGTTCTGTCGGCCTCCGCCTACAAGTGCTTCCCTCGCGCTGCACCTCACCTCCGTTCGGGGGGACCTGGGGACCGTCCCCCGACCTCCGTGTTCCGCCAACGGGTCCACCACACTCGGCCGCCCGTGCGGCCGCTTCTAGACGTCCCGTCCTCAACCTCAGCCACAGCGATCGCCTGCTAGTGTATCCGCAGCAGCCCCCGGACCGATCTGCCCCAGGGGCCTCGCGCTGATAGTGCGCGGGCCGGATCCACTGCCAATCCGCCGGGCCTCGCGTAGTCTGTTGCCGCCCGAGGCACCTCCCAGCCGGACGTCTCTACTTGGGCTCTCGGCCACGCCCCGCGGCTCCGCTCTGCTAGGCCAAGCCCGGCCTCGTTCACGGCGCCTCTTCTGTCCCGGTTCCGGGCGTCCCTCGCGTCGCGCCGCCTGTATCACCGCAGGCTAACCCCTCCTGGCGGTAAGCGCTCTCAGCCGGGACCCACCGATGGGGGACCGGAGCGGTACAAGGTGCTTTAAAGACGGCCGGCGGCGGGAGCTCCTGGAGACGCGTCCACTCACACCGCCATCTTGGCCACGCCCCCCTGGGACCTTTTTAGAAGCATAAGAGTCCTTTCCACATAACAGGAAGTCAGACAGATGGCGAGAAATCTGTGACTGAATAGAGTAGTCATCAGAAAAATTGTTACCAAAGGTAAGGAACATGTTCTTCTGATGGGATACATCTAACTGCAGAGTCCTCCCCTTTAGAATAGACACCAACACCCAGACCAAAATGTCCTGCAGGACTGAACGGCCAAAATGTCCTTTCTGTCGGACCTGTCTGTCAGGAAATAATGCTTTGTGAACATGCACTGATAAACAAGTTACTTGCCTTTTATAATGCTTTAGTAGACTTTATTTAGCCATAGATTCCTCACTTTAGAATATTCTGCAGATGTTAAACTGGATCCAGAAGTTTCAAGCTGTGAGCAGGTAGGTTGCACCTTTCAGCTCAGAGTCAGCGATGTGGGCCAGAAATGATATGCACAGTACCTATATGTTGCAGCTTTTGAGGAACCTAGCCCCAACAGGTGGCTTGAACAAACAAGGGAGGTCCGGCAACCGCGAAAGAACCTCTGTGCCTAATCCAGAGCCACAAGAATAACTTGGGCCCAGTGTGATCTTCTTGAGAATTCTGGGCAGGAGGGGTACTGGCTGAAAGGCGTAAAGGAGGCTAGAGCACCAATCGAGACGGAATGCGCCTACAACCGATAGCCGCCTTGGAAACTCCAGCATGCAAATCTGCTGATATTGTGTGTTCTCGCGGGGGCAAACAGATCTAACCATGGCTCTCCCCACTCCTGAAAGAGATGCTGCACTACCTCTGGATGGAGACGCCATTCGTGATCCGCTAGGCATCTCCAGCTGAGGTTCAGAGAGCCGACGGGAAGGTACGACTCCAGGAACGGCTCCGGGACCTTCATTATTTATTTAAAGAAAGGGTAAACTCATCAGCTCACTGAACCTGGTACAGCAATCTGAATCTACAAATAAACTGGCAAACAACTGTAAGAATTGAATCCAAAAACTGTGACCCCATAAGGAAGTGTGGTACCATTAAGAAAAATATCTTAGAACAAAAGTTCTGCCATTAAAGACTCAACAAAAACAGGATTAAGACTCAGCCACTTTAAAAACCAAAAACAGAGCTTAATTGAATCAGGAAAAATCAGATAAAACTTAATTAGGAAAAACAAATGAAAGACCGCCTGTTTAGCAAATATGTTCAACATACCTCAAGGTACTTCAATCCACAAGGTGAGGAATCAAGAATTACCCTGCAGTGTGGCTGATGAAGATTAAGCCCGACTGTAGCACAAGGGAACTACTGCAAAATGTGGTGTTCCAATGAGTAAGGAGATCAGAAGCGGGCGGCTCACACGCCATTCTTTAGAACAAAATGGTTGTCTCATGGGTAAAAATTGAAGGACTAGCGTCTCATATCATAGGAGTAAAAAGTGAAGAAGGACTTGAAAAAAGGGGGTTGCAAAATAGAGAAAAGGATTGACAATTAAGTACAGTTTCCAAAACCGACTAGAAAAAAGAAGAAAATCCTGTCAATATGGTATAGTTAACAAAACCTTCTTGGAAAGGGGGAAATTATGACAGTTGGTTAAGAATTATCATATCAAAATAACTTTTTCATCTGATGGATACTTCTCCCTGCACATTTCTCACCTGTAGAGCAGATCACAGAGAAATACCCTGCCTAAGTAGGAGGGTTGATGGATGGTCAGACAACAAAATCCTGCAGAACCGACCAGGCAAAGTGTCCATCCCTACACACTTCAGAGTACAGGCAGTGGTGCTTAGCAAATGTGTGCAGGGATGTCCACATCACCACCTTGCATATATCTGCAATGGGAACACCTGTGGCCCCTTGACAGTGCCTACTGCATAACTATTCTGAGCAAGGGATAGTGCGTACTGCAGTACCTGTGACACCAAGCAACGAAGTTGCTCCAATTGCCTGAGTAAGCAGATTTGGTGGAAGGATGATGCACAATTGAAAATAGCCCAGATGTCACCGCTCAATCTCCAAGCATGTAAGTGGAGGCCTTGGAGATTGGGGTTAAGAACCATTCCCCCTCGACAAGGAGAGAAGGTGCAGCAAGAGTGGAAGTCTTAATAGGGGACATGTGTAGAAGCGCGGGAAGTCTGCATACCACACCTCCTCAGCCAATTTTGGGCAATTATTATGACTTTATCTCGGTTTCTGTGAAACGTCCTTAGAATCAAAGGTAGGAGGGGAAACCTGTAATACAGCTGAAATGTCCACCTCAACTAAATTTACTGAGTCTACCCTCGACGGATACTAGAGGACACAGAATTGCTGACAATGAGCATTTTCTGAAAAGGTGAACAAAACCAACTGAAAAGTGTCCCACTGAGCATAAGATGTCCAGGACTATCTTTCGTAGAAGACGCTACTAGTGATCAGTAAGATCAGGCTGACGTTGACGTTCAGAGACCCCCCTAGGTAATTGGAGGTAAGCCAGATCCCTTATTGGTGTCCCTAATACCACAGTCTCAATGCTTCCAGGCACAGGAGGCAAGAGCCTACTCCCCCTTGTTTGTTGACATACCACATTGAAGTTGTATTGTCCGTCAAGGTCTGGACGGACTGGCCTTAGATGGAGAAGGAGGTCTGTGGCGCCAGCCGAATCACCTGCATCTCTAACAGGTTGATGTGAAGAACCTGTTCCTCTGCAGGTGACACTTGGGCTCACTGACTGAAAAGCCCAGGCCGAACAGCAGAGATACTGGCGACCACAAATCCCAGAACACCACCCATGGCGAATTTGCTTTGATTAGCCAGAAGTCCAGATATGGAAAGATAGAGATGGCCAACCTTGTGAGATGTGCCGCCACCACTGCAATCACCTTTGTGAAGACTTGAGGTGTCAATGTCAAGCTAGAGGGTAGTACCGCAAATTGGTAGTGCGTAGTACCAGCCATAAATTGATAGTGCTGCTGATGCCACCTCAGGTTAGGGAAGTAAACATCTTATAGGCTAAGAAACACCGTCCAGCCTCCAAGCTCCAACGCCAG
The DNA here is from genome assembly GCF_964263255.1 of Lissotriton vulgaris. Taxonomy (NCBI): domain Eukaryota; kingdom Metazoa; phylum Chordata; class Amphibia; order Caudata; family Salamandridae; genus Lissotriton; species Lissotriton vulgaris. Next base: position 19,595 of record NW_028246877.1, on the reverse strand, counting down.
CAGAACTTGAGCTAGGATTAGCATCGTGACCTCCTTTTTGAGGAAGAGGTTCAGGCCTCTGTAGTCCAGGATCGGACGCAGACCGCCGTTCTTCTTGGGCACCTGTAAGTAACATGCATAACATCCCTGTGCCTTTTCCTATTCCAACACTAACTCCACAACTCCTTTCTTCAGACATGCTGCCCCCTCCTGTTAAAGAATGGCCAGGTGGTCTGAGGGGGTGGAGGAAAGAAGGCAGGGGGGCATAAGGGGTGAAGCCTAAAGAAAATGGAGGGTGTAACCACTTTACACGATCTGAAGGGCACACTGGTCAAATGAGATGGCCTTCTAGGCTGAGAGAAAAGAGGACACGCTCCCAGCTAAGTGATGGGCTTCCAGGCAGAGAGAAAGCAGGACACACTCTCAGCTACAGGTGGAGGTTGGGAAGTAAACGAGGTTTGCTTTCCTGAAGGTGCAGGGAAGGAGAAGGGTTGCTAAATGGAACCTTGGCCCCTTCCTCTGGATCTATGTCTGTACTGCCTAAGCAGTGGATTTTGCTACTGCTGGTCTTGAGGCCAATATTGTTGCCTGTTGCAAAAGGAAAAGCCCCTAGCGAAGCCACGAAAATGGTGAAATTGATGGTAATCCCTTGAGGTGAAACGTAGTTGTAAGAACATGGAAGGAGTGGTGGCCTTACTGGTCTTGAAGTGCTATAATGCAGAATTGGCTTTGCTGACAAGCGCACTCCATCAAGCTATCTGTACATCCACGAAGTTCAAGGTTCTTAGTCCGGCCTGCCTCCCGATCGAGACTGAGATACCCATCGCCAACGCAATTAAGTCCTGAACCACTCATTGAATATGCCGGAACATGTCTTCCGGCACATGGAGGAACTACCATTTGGCCCATATTCCACAGGGCATGGGGGAATCTTGCTTGTAGACACTTCGCATTTATGGATTTAGCGCCAAGCTGCCCACAGAGAAGGTCTTCTTTCCTCATGCTCTAGGTGCTTCAACTCTCTGTCATCGGGGGTGTATCGGAAGGTCTATCCCGATTGTCCAGAGCAGGAAGCCTGAATCAATGACCGGGAGCAAGGCGATACCAACAAGCAACCAGCCTGTTAACAGTCATGGCAGAGGAAGATATCTCACACACTGCCATGACTAGCTCTAAGAGGGCCTTGTTAAAGGGGAATAGGGGTTCCTTTGTAGTGATAATGGCAGGATCATCTTCGTGAGGACATTAGTCTTCGTCTCTGCAGTTGGAGTTGCAGATGTTGTGCATCTGCAGCCTTCACTATGATCTTATGAAGAAAATTCACCTCAGGTATTGGTGGTCCAGTGAGGAAGTCAATAGCCACTTCAGGACAGATGTCCAGGCTGCTTGCAGATAAGCCTTGAAATTCTCCTTGTGGATTTTGATCGAAGTGCATATTCAGGGTGTCTGAATCAGTGCCAAAGATTTCAAGCAGCCTTTCCCTGTATTGTTCCTCTGCAATGAGGCGCTTTGCCTCCCTATGAGATCGCATTTTGGGAGTGGCATTAGGCACCAGTGGTATTGTTTCCGAAGTCAGAGGTGGAGGCGGCACTGGTGGTAATAGCACTATCCATGGCATTGTGTATCGCTGTGTGAAAGAAATGCTGGGCCGGCACCAGGGCCAGCGGTGCTGCATCAGGGCCATAGGCATGAACAATGGTTATCAGTTTGGTGTGAAAGAACCCATACAGGTGCTGGTTGGCACTGACACCTAAAGGAAATACAGTGCATGGCATTGAGAACATCCGCAAAGACCCGACCCAGTAGTTAGTATCTTGGGGTATGCTGGAGTTGGTGCAGGGTAGACAGACAGCGCCGTTCCTGACGCAGATTAGTCCAATGGAGAAAGGGCCCAGTTTGGGTCCAGTGGAACCAAACCACTGGATCGAGGCCATTCAGAGGGTGATGACCAGCTCAATGTCAACTATCTCTGGCTTCGAGGATGAAGGTTCTTAGGGAGTGGACTTACCTGTTAAGTGCTTTAAGCTCTTTTTATGTTTCCTCGTCTTACCCCTGGAGGAAGAGGATGGAGACTTTGAACAGTGCCTGGAACTCTTCCAACTCAGATGGTCCTTCTTGGCCCGAGCCATCAAGAGCTTTCTTTGCTCTTCCTTTATGGCCTTTGGGGGCATGCTTCAACATGAAGCACTGGTCCTGGAGTCATGGTCCGACAATAGGTAACAGACACATGCCATGGGGGTCTGCGTTAGACATTTGTTCCGCGTAATGCCTACAGGGTTTAAACCATGGCTTCTTGGAAGGAAGTATAAGCTCCTGCTCTGGATCGAAAGGGCAGCAAAAAGGGAACTGACATTGCACGGGCGTGTGCTATATGGCTTTAGTTACCTCACATGACACCATTTCTGGCAGCGATCTGAAGCCACCATGTGAGAGCTTTGAAGTTCCCGGATCCAATGTGGCACCTGGATTTGTTCTAAAGCTGAAGAATCTGCAGGTAGACATATCCATAAGAAGCAGATATGAGGGATGAAAAATCTCAATGTAGTACGCTTCCACCTAAAGGGTCCCTTTCCCATACTATGATAAGGTAAAGGCATGTGCAGGTAGTGATGAAAGTGGGTGGGAATCACTAATGAGGATGGTGAGAATTCATTTCTTAAGCACAGTACTTTTGACATAGAAAGACTAACAAATTTGCAGAAGAAACCAAAGACCCAAAAAACAAAATAGGCGCTGAGCAAGGGCCGCTCTTCCTACAATGGCATGAGGAGCCACACAAGCATAAGCAAGAATCCCAAGTCTGAGGAATGTGACATACCGAGGAGAGACTAGAGTACCAAATTAGTTAGCTTAGGAACCAAGTTCTCTGTCTCCTCCATATCGACTCCCCAGCCCACTCAACCACAGGAAAAAGAGAAATAGATTTATATCCAGAGGGATGAGGATCTGTTGAATATGTTGTCCATGCGAACCAATGGGGCCAGGGGTTTCGCACCTGTGAGAATCCTGGCGACTAGAGCACAATGAAATAACATGCAAGAGAGCTCTGAGATACGACTGACAGAGAGGCGTGGACAACTAGAAAGGAGGCTAATTCCACTACTCAGCATCGGTCAAGGGCCTGTTTACAGTCCGTTCAGGGACACAAAGACCACTGAAAATGAAATCCTACTATTACCTTAGAAAGTTTTCGGCAGATTGCAGAACAATTGTCTAGAACGCATTTCTCTTCTCTCCACTCAAGTGATACTGATAGGGGTCCTCTCCTTCACAGAGTGGTTTCCCCCTCCTTCACAGATCTATTACAGTCGTCAACCAAGGCTTCCCCGCTGACCTCTCTGACAACTCTTACAGCTGTACATACAAACCACTCCAAGGCTACATGCCATTAATGTATCTCCCTTAAGTTTAGCTCCTGTCTCACACGTTAAGGTTTACTCGTTAGGACAATCCACAAGCAGGGTCATAGCTTCCTTTGCCTAAAACTGTACACCTATTTTATGTTCTCTTTTTTGCCTACACTGCCTTTATGTATATTTGGCACTGTGTTCTTTTAGTTTGTGCATATGTGGCAATTCGGTTTGCCCCTGTTTGAACTGTTATCTTTTTGGTTTCTACTAGTGGCTGCATCTCTGTATCGTATATAGAGGGAACACTAGAGTGATTCAGGGTAGAAGAAGTCAGTTTCTAAGGCATACCACTGGGATGTGTGTCAGTCTTCTGCCTTGGTTAGCCAATAAGCATCTGTGCCTGCAAATACATTTACTCTGTTCCTAAGCAATGGTGTCTGTGTTTTCTTTGCGCCACTCCGAGAAGGGCTAGAAAAGTTGTTCTATGACAATGTTTCTCTAAAGCAGACAAGGGTGGAATGGCTGCAAACACTAACAGTAAGCTTGCAGCTTTTGAGAAGATTTCCTTGGCAGATTCTAAAGCAAGCATTTAAAAAGCAAGTTCAGGCTCAACTTTGGATACTTGTCCTCCTAAGGTTCTAGTTTGTGCTGCTCCGCACATTAATGATCTGGTTAACACACTGTTTAACAAGTCTTTGGAACAAGGAATAGTGCCCACTGCCTGGAAAAAGAAGTTAGAGATGCCTTTACTTTTAAAAAAACAAATGCCTACCCACGCTGCTTGAGTAACTATAGACACATCTCTTTTCTTTCAGCACTTGCAAAAATGCTGGAAAAACGAGTTAATGGCCATATTAACAGGTTTACTGAGGGAAATTAATTTTCCTACCCTCTCAATATAGATTTCGCTCCGGGTCGGTACTGAAGTAGCGTTGTCATAGGTCACTGTACTCATTATAACAATTTCGACTGTGGGGAAAAAACAGGGCTGATTCTGCTTGACCTCTCGGCTGCATTTGAGACGGTGTCCCTCAAGATTTTCTTTAAGAGATTGGAAGAAGCAGGAATCGTAGATTAAGCTTGAAGGTGGTTCAAGTCCCTCCTATCTAATAGACTAATATGCAAATATCCTGTATTTGGGGGCACGGTGGAACTTCTGAATAAACTCCAACTGGTGCAGAAAGCTGGATCTTGTCTCACTCTGAATATCCCTAAAATCAGCCCATAGGGAATGGCCTTAAAGCACTGCCTTGGCTTTCTATCAGGCAACGAGTCAAATTTAAAGCGTTAATGATCACTCACAAAGCACAACACAAAAGAAGTCCTACTTTCCTTCAGGTAGGAGTTGAACTGTAAGTTCTGAATAGAGCACTCCGATCAGCCAACCAGAACCTTCTTTGCATTCTTAAAGTCCGAAAGGCCAGAATGGTGGCAGATCCTTTTGCTTATGGGGAGCCTGGCTATGGAATACCTTGCCAATGAAATTATGGGAGACTAAAATGGAATCAGCTTTTAAAACTGGCTTACAACCCTTCCTTTTAAGAGAAATGCAGTTGAATGTCAGTTCCTTAATTGGCTAAGCGCTGAGATGCTCCCTGCAGGAGGAGCTGTGCATGCCTATCAAATGGATTTTCATTCATTCATTCACTTGGTCATTGGGTTGGAGGGCAGAGCGGATTAAAAATGCTGTTTGCTATGACTAAACTTAAATAGGAGCTATAAGTCAACAGGCAAACACACAAATATATTGTAACCCATCAAGTAATGTTAGTAGCCTTTTGGGGTGACAGGAATGAGTATTCTGTATTTGGAATGAGACAGCTGAATTATAAGTACCATTGCCACTATTAAGAACATTAGCCATGGTTCTGTACTGTTTATGCTTTATCACTCACATGAAAAAACACAACAGTCAGTCAAAGGTAATGACAAACAAAACTACCAATGAAACCAAGTAAAACATTATGTTGAATCTATGATTCACTGTCATGCTAGCTAGAAGTCAAAGAAAGGTAAAAAAAATCCCAGCTCCAAAGTGCCATCTAAATGAAGAAACAAACCCTGAGACGGAAATGGCAACTGTTAATCTACTAGTTAAATATTCCAAAGCGAATTTAAAGTACTAGAAATCATTTGACAATTACATTTCTCAAATTCTCCACAGCTATGCTGCCTTAAAATCTGTTCAACAAAGCGGACACCCCATTGTAATTCTAGTGTAAGTGTGTACCTAAATATATTACAGGATACAGTGTAAAGTATGTAGCATCTAAAAGTGAATCAGGCTTTAGAATAAAAGCAGTCGCTCTTACCTTTTACCATGTACAACTACCCCTGGATCTTGTGACTTGGCTTCTAGCTCCTGCACTTCATCGACCAATGTCTTAAAACTGGTTCTCTTAACACTGCAATTGAAAATGTGGATTATGGAAAGAAAGGCTCAACATGGAAAACTAGCATCTAAGTTTTAGACTAAGTTCTATTTCTAAGACAAATTTAAACTATATAAACAAAGTACTTAATTCAACAAACATCGAATTAACATTGAGCTTTTTTTATTATCACAACTACTAAAAATGTTTTCTAATTTATCACGTTATCATATAATATACTACTGTTTACTATGGACCTAAGTAGTGACAGTAAAACCATCTTTGCATGCTATTCCACATGTACATAAATAAGAAGTGAGGTTCTTCTATGTCAATAAGGTAAAAGTAATTAGTTATATAATATTAGAATGTACTGTTTACTACAGACCAAAGGAGTGATAGTAATACCATCTTTGCATTTTATTCCACAGGTACATAAAAAAGAAGTTAGGTTTTTCTATGTGAATAAGGTAAAAAGTTTCAGGTACAACATGCTAATAAAAACATTGTTATTTACACTCACACTTTGTATACTACATCCAAAAGTAAAGAGGTCACCGGAATAAAAAGAAGACCCATCCAGAAAACGCCAGAGCTGAACATCATGTTAGCCTGAAAAACACAAATCAGGAGAATGTATGAGTATTTCTCATCTGTGGATGAAAACAGACCCTTTTATACTGTGCTGTTTCCAAATGTTAGCCAGAGAGGAAACCAAACTGTAGTACATTTTTATACAAAGCATTTAACAGAGAACCGAAAAAGCTATTTAATGCAGCCAATCTGATAAAAAATATGAACAAATTAGGATGTTTGCACTTTGTGCCGCATTTGTACATGTGACTTTGAAAGAACACAAAGCACGCAGCATCCAATTTACCGAAAAATTAGCGTTTCTTTCATCCTGTAAAACAGGGAAATATTTTTCGGAAAATTGTTGATGAAATGTTACACTGAGCCTTGTGCAGTTAACAAGACGCCAAGAGTGTAGGTTAACGCCGAAAAAAGACATTCTAAAAGCAGAAAAGAAACAGATGATTTGCTTCAAATTAAGTAGTATGTCAAATAAATATTAATGTATATTATTGGATTCTGCAACAACCGGAAAATATTACGTTCAAACGCTTTAAATTCCTTCAGTTGCACACCGGTTGCCAAATAGGAAACAAAAACAAAAGACATTTGTGAAGTAAAATAATAAGAGAAAATGAGCCATGGTCTGATTTTTTTGTACAACGCGCTAACCCCCTGCTACAGAGGTAAGTACTACTGCTGCACGAAAAAGCATTCTCTGATTAACAAATTACTGTCTGTCAGTTGGCAGCAATTACAATAGTACACATGCCTTGGCAAAGAAATTAGATGTCCAAGATTAAAAGCAGCATACCTGGGTCCTATACGCTAACAATTAGTTTGTTTCATTCCTTAGAGTATAATTAGCTCTCAAACATGGCTCCATGAGTCTGTCAAACAGAAAAAGTGAGGCATGTCAAATGCTGTCATTGTTCTTAGTTTGCAGCAAAATTTCTGGAATGCCGGTAGAAATTTTTTGCTATTATGAGTAAAAAAGAAGGCAGGTCCGCGTTGCAGCATTCTGCTTCTGTTGTATGAAATGAAAGCGCGATACTACCGTGGTGCGCGAGAGGCCTCGCGCCGTGCCAGCCTCGGCTTTGACGCTCATGCGTGTTACACGCACGCGGCATTGCGCGCGGACGTCGTTTTACACATGGCACTAAAGGAGAGACGGGCGGGAACGACTGAGTTTATAAGATTAACAAGAGATTCCTAAAACTGTGTAAAACAACGCGGTGAACATTTAGTTTTCAAGTACCGTAATTGTTCTCAGGATCTTTCAAAAAGAATAAACACAAAAAGCAAAAAAATAGGATCTCTTTCCCTGCACGGCAGTGATTTCTGAATGGCAGACCGAGCTATAGGCGTAAAATGAACCCGTGACAGACACGATGCGAAGAACGTTTATCATAACGCGACAACATGCTTGCCTTTCGCATTCGCCGTATATTGCTTGCCACACGTCTCTGCAAGTCTAAATTGCCCAAAAATGTGAAGGAAGGGGACACGTATCTTCTACTACTGTCTTTGCAGCTTCCGCTGGTGAAAGAGCAAAAAGTGATAATGTAGCTCTTGGGATGTTAATTCTAACCATTGTCATGCTAACTACGGCAGACGGGACGACTGGAGCTCACCATTCAGTGGACCCGGCCTTTGGCTTTACGAATGAACATCATGAGTTGGGAGAGACTTTTTTTGCGTCATATTTGAAAGCCCTACGGTTTTTTTGCTAAAGCAGTTAATCCAAACTTAAAAGATTTAAAGCTGACATTCGTATTAAATACAGAGTGCCTCTTTGTATATTTTGGAGGAAGAGAGGAAAATACATTCCTCCTTCCTTTCTACCCAATAAAGCGCCTCCCCTTTCTCTCAAGAACCATTCTTTCTTTCTAACTTTTCACATCTCTGTGCTCGCAGAGAAATCATTAGGGAAATGGTAAACCAGCCCTTCTTAGACAATGGTAGTAACGGGAGCAGACTGTTCCACATGGACTCTGGATGCCTCTGTTAGCGGTTTACAAATTGTTCTTAATGTGTGGGATTTACGATTTATGCCAAGTTTTGTTCGTCCAGGCCCTGTGAAACCAATGGAATCCTGCCTCAAAAGTAAGTGGCTCACAGGGAGAATGAATCTTGAATAGAAAGCATAATACTTTAGAAAACATAAAATCCCCTTCACCCTTCTACGGAAAGTAACTTTTAGCCCAGGCAGCACATCTTCTTATGCGGTATTTAAAAAATATGTAAAGGGTTTCTTTTTACTCCCTAATACTTGTAAATGGGATGAGCTTTAACATATTTCTTTTTTTTGTAATTGGCAGAGTACGGTACTGGTATCTTTTAAACAATAGCTCCAGTAAAAATGCTATGTTTTACCTGTCTTTCAATACTTGGCTAACAGATTCATTGAACTAAGATGTTGGAAAAATCATTCAGATAAATTGTTCAGGCCTGAAGAAGCGCAGTTTTTACAGTCCAATGTTATATCATTCTTTGCTTGTAAATATAATTTTCGACTTTCACGGAGATTGGTATTCTCCCAAAATTTATAATCGATCACTTTTTTCCTGAAAGTATAGATACGTTTTTGCTCATCTTTTTCTTGCTAGACTTCCTTAAGTCAACATACAAACTTTCTAAATTGTTCTTCCCATTTGAATGGAAGACATTTAAAAAGTAAACGAAAACATAAAGATCAGGACATTTGTTTGCATCTAGACGGTTGCTTTTTTGGAACGGAATATCAGATCATTGCAAACGGGTCTACAGCCACCAGTTAAGCAAATACGACTCTTAGGCACATGCCTCTCCATCCAGTAATTTTTTGGGCTGCATTTTTGACCTCGCACACCATTAATCGGTTAAAAACTTTCAGCTTCCTCAGATTATGTGCTGTGCAAGAAACCTTTGGTAAGATACCGAAAACCATATTTATCTCTGCACTGGATGGAAGTAGAGAATGATAAAAGATAGTAGAATGTCTGTCTGGTAAATGTGATACACAAATTACCTTCAGAAAAAAAAGTTTTATTTTGAGGATTACTCTCTTCAATAAACAGCAGTGTAAAGAAAATATGCGTTTAATGGTAGCTGATTACTAGTACGACACACAAAATGTATTAACGTCAATACAACCTTTGAAGAGAACGGTTTCAATGAACGCAAATACAGAGGCTGAAATAAATCATAGTGGTTAAAATAAACAAATATTGTATTTTCATAAGTCGAGTGGGTGAAAAGTATTATCCAGACTCTTGCAAAAAGTTCCTGTGCAAAGAAGATCAAAAAAGATACTTTCGAGGTCAAACTGTAAAAGTTACCAAGGACATTTAAATCAGCTGCATTTGTCTGAAGGCCTTGTGACAAATGCACTTAACTGAAAGACCGTCACCCATGCACTCATAACTAGCAGACTCGACTACAGCAAAGCCCTCTATGCCGCAATCAACAGAACTCTTCTACACAAACTCCAAACCATCCAGAACGCAGCAGCCAGACTCGTCCTCGGGACTCCTCATCACAAGCACATGACCCAACACCTTCGCGACCTCCACTGGCTCCCCATTGAGAAGAGGGTCACCTTCAAGCTCCTCACCCACGTATATAAAGCCCTCAACAACATCAGACCCAAATACCTCAACAAGTGAGTATCCTTCCACGTACCCAAGAGGAATCTCTGCTCTGCCGACCTCGCCATGGCAGAGGTCCCCCGCATCCGCAGAAACAAAACCGGAGGGAGAGCCTTCTCCCACATCGCAGCAAAGACCTGGAACAAGCTCCCCGTCAACATCAGATGCTCCCCGACCCTGCACACATTCAGGAAGGACCTCAAGACCTGACTTTTCGACTGACCCTCCTCAGCGCCTTGATACCCTCATGGGTGAGTAGCGTACTATACAAACCCCTGAATGATTGATTGATTGAAAGACCTGCATCAACAGAACTTCAGCCAGGAACCGCTTAAGATAGTCAGTTGTTTGCTCCCTCATTACAGAAACAAATACAAATAGCTGGTCAGTGCTTAAATCAAGGAATAATACTTTGATCAACCCTAACCCTATTTCAAGCAGGTAAAAATCACCTCCATAAATCAGACATTTTTTTTTTTGCAGAGGTTAATTTTTTTCCAGTAAGCAATAAATACCTCGTAGCTTGGATACCACTATGGACAGCATGGTGCAAAGCAAGCTTAGAGAGCTTTGTTTAGTAATAGCCACGACTAACACATTGGGATAGGTGAAATAAATAAAAAATCCAAGGTATTTTCAGACTTATAGTCAGAAAAGCAGCAAGAGCTGGAAATGTTTGTGAACAGGATGCAATCCCAAATTCCAGCTAAATCACCCCAACCTTTACATCCTAGAGAACCTCAGCATCTGGTTTGGTAACCAATTTCAAACTGCTTTCATAACATTTAACCGTCAGGCCCTCACCTGTGGCAGATTATATTGGGCCTACTCACTCCACCGGACCCACACTAAATGTCATTGGTTTCCCTCCTGGAAATGCCATGGTAATTCCCCATTAATATAGAGCGATCATCATGTCACTCCCTTCAGGTCAACCTTTTGGCAGATAGAACAAAGGAGCACAACAGCAAAAGCAAGTATAGACAGTAGAAGAAATCGGAGCTCCCTACAATAAGTGGCTACATTACTAAAACTACTACACTTTCAAAGTTTTCATCAACCCTCACTAAAAGAACACCTTCCGTATTTTCAACTATTACGAGCCAAAAGGATTTAGTCTTCTGACCAAGTGTACAATGAAAACATGCAGTGTACCATTGATAAATTTCGGGAGCGAGGTTATCCAACTGATATCCTCAATCGAGCAACCACCAAGGCATCAACCATACACAGATCGTCTTTGTTGAAAACCAAAGAAAAAATTAAGCAACAAGAAAGAACAGCATTTATATCCAAGTACTCTACAGAAAGCCATTGCATCAAAAAAATCATACTCAAACACTGGTCACTATTGGCACTAGAAGAAGACTTCAATGGTATTTTTTCACTCCACCTAGGTTTGCGTATCAGCGGACAAGAAATTTGAAAGAAATACTAAACAAAAGAAGTGAATTGAAACCATCTACATACAAAGGAATTTTACCATGCCACAACTGTGGGAACTGCAATGCCATTATCAAAGACAAAGAATTCCGAGATCCTAGCCAAGGAACGGTAATCAAATTGAAAGTGTCTGCCACTTGCGACAGTCGAAATGTAATTTACATGCTCAAATGCCCATGTGACCTGGCCTATGTCGGCAAAACTGAACGAAAAATAAAAACAAGGTTGAATGAACACAAAAGTAACATTCGAACGAAGAGCCTGAAATCACCACTGGCAGTACATTTCAACACCCATAATCATACCCCCAGTCAACTCAGATTTCTTGTTCTGGAGCAACCAAGTATTCTACCAGGAAGAGATAATAGTCAACATCTACTCAGACGCGAGGTCTTCTGGATCAACCGTCTGACCACGATCCAACCGAAAGGACTCAATGATTGGCTGGATCTGAATTGCTTTTTGTAAACAGACACCATATGCGAAGCTACTATCTTTTGATGTGATGACTTATATACATTGGCATACCAGTTTTTTAAAATTTATTTATTTTTCTAATTCAAATGGTCATTAACTTTGTAACAATGACAGTGGAATTGACCTGATTCTCAACCACAATCCATTTGTTTTACATAGGTATACATTCCTTGGACATGTTCACAAGGCTTATTGACTCTGTCTGATACCTTTTCGACCCACATATCCCTAGTCCGTATTTCCGACCGTAATTAGTAATAGGCGCACTCTTTGCACTTCGTATTTCATTGTTAATGCTGGTTTACTTTCACTTTTTCAAGTTTAGATTTCAGCACCACGTAGGTCAGAACGGTTCGTTTCTGCCTTTTACAGTCTGTTTTCGTCTCACGCTGGACGCGTGAAGTATTTCTTTACTGTTGAGCCACGTGACGTGGCCGGTCACGTAATTTTGATCACATACCGGTAGCTGCGATTTCCGCATTCCATCACGCTACTTGTAGCAGAACTCCGCGAAATCTTTTGTGAGTGGGCTGCACGCGACCAACTTGGTAAGTGACCTCGGTGGTCATGATACACGCACCCCCCAGGCAGGGCTGATATTATTGTGGCGAAGACCTTTTAAATCGCCTTCTGTTACATCGGGACCTTTTTTCTTTCAGACCTATCCTATTCAACATAGTGGAACTCCGTGTGACATACGCTGATAAGGTATGATACTCACGAGATTGTTGAAAATAAGGGGGATGGCACCTCGATTACGCACCTTCTGTGCTGTATCACGTTTTAGATTGATTGTACTTTTCCGCTTTTTAGGGCACCGTTGTTCCGACATGTGCGACTTTTCACTTTAACATAACAGGTCCAAAGGTAGGACGTGTACAATTTATTATTTATCATTTGTAATTCAGCCTTGACTCGTTTATGTCTTTAGGCCACGTTTCCTTTCACTTCTATGAATCACCAGTATTATGCACCACTTCATAAAACGCACTCACTACGTGCATGTTAATTAGTGCTTGAGCCTTTTTTTAAACGCATTGCAATGAGTGTAAAAGACACGAAAAAGTGTTCTAAATCATGTGGGATATAAGATGTACCATACAGGTCGTAAATGGTTTAAACAAAGTGAAGATGATGTTGGTATATATAACCATGATATGTTTTACAATGATCGTAATGAATTACTGCATGTATTAATGTTTGTGTACAATCCTTTGTTTGCAGCACATATAATCCCCTGATGAAGGGCCAAGTGCCCGAAATGCATTGGGCAACTGAAAATGAATTATGAATTTTGAAGTTTGATGAACAAAATGATGTGAATTTAACTTAAAAAATACAGAAACAAAAAAACTTTTTTCAATAAAACTTTATTGATACAAACTCATAACAACATTTTGGAACATTTTTCTCCTTGAGTGCATTTGGTGACGCTACCCACATTTGGGATAGCGCTACACAACGTACTGATTCATTCTTCAGCCCCGAAAGGAGTACCAAATATCACCTACAGACCTTATAAGCAAACTCTTACCCTCCATTTGAATCAGGAGTGCGATTGTTCTACCACCACACAATTTTCATAGTGATCTAGTTGCCCATTTAGGGGAACCCATGTATGAGCCCTCTTTATTTCACCACCCTAACTTTTCGTTCTGGGCATGTTTCAAAGTACGTTTCCTTTTATATTCATCATTCCCTAGATAAATCCTCTAGAAATAAAATCAGAATGTCCCCGGCCTTCCCTCCACAACAACATTGCTGCTATCTCTCTTCTCATCAATCCAAACATGCTGAACGTTTTTCACAAAAAAAAGGATCTGAAGAAAGGGGTGGACAGGAGCATGGTCCAACTGATAGGACAGGATTTTAGACATGGCTTGTCCTCTCACCAGAATGCGGGATCTGGCTGATGAGGCAAAAATTAAAGGCATTCTAATTGATCCGGATACCCTCTTTAACTGGGCCCAATGGGCTACATGCATTTTGGGCAAAGCATACTCTCACATTTCCCATGTCAGGGGCAAACACTTGTTAGTGAAGATAGATCCCAAATTTAGCAGTTTTTTTGCACCAAAGAAGAGGGTCAACAAGCTAACAGCCTCCTGTTTGGAGATTCCTTCATCAAGGAACAAGGCAAATATGTATTCACATTTGCCACCATGGATAAGGCCCCTCTCTCTCTAGAGGGAAATATTTTCTTCTCTGGTTTTTGGCAGGGCCATCAATGACATGAGTTGCTTTGCCGGCCGTTATACCGCAAGAGGACAATCCTATAACTAAGGCTTCTTCAAGCAAGATTCCCACCTGGAGGCATACTCGAATTACAAACCCCAATTCTATCCCCGCTGTTCCAGAGGTTTCCAGTTCAGGGGATAAAAGAATAAAGCAGACCAGTACTCAGGTCAGAATTTCCAATTCTGGCCTTCCTACCGTTGAAGGCAGATTGGCTCTCTGTGCTTGGGTTTCTCTCATCACAGATCCCTGGGTATTTCAAACAGTTCAAGGGTATTACATAGAGCTCTACTAGCCCCCTATGCAATTACAATTTCTCCCTATGCAATTACAATTGCCCCGTCCTCTACAATTTTCTCAGTATCAGTTTTCTCTGGTCCAGGACGAAATTTAGTCACTACTTCCAAAACAAGCTATCAAACAAACCAAGTTCGACCCCATGACTTCCTCAGTAACATCTTTCTGGTACAGAAAAGGAACAAACAATTTCGCCCTGTAATCAACTGCCCTCTTCTTACTTTAAAGGGCACAATCACAGAGACAGACTGGAGAACCCACGGGCAAGATTACGACAGCCGCAGGTTGCCAATTAAATTAATAGCTGCTTCCCCACATTTACCATACAACAGATCACTGGGGGTGTGCTGAGACAGATTGTGGTGGTGTGCCCTGCTGCCATTTTGAAAACGCCAGGTGTGTGGAGGTTTGGCTGGTGGGGCAGGGTCCTGTTGCCCTCATATTCCTTTCAAGTGTGCAACCACAGACACTGACTACGCAGCGCACACTGGCAAGATTATGACTGCCGCACCATGGCAATTAAATTAATAGCAGCTCCCCCATATTTATCATACAACAGATCGCTGGGGGTGCATTGTTCAGTGGCTCTGCAGGAGGGGATGTTGCATTGTGAATGCTCTCTTGCCAGTCTTCAGAAGGGGGAGAGCGGGTGCCCAGATGATTCGCCAGTAGCTTCACGATCCACCATAAACATTTCCCATTGCGCACATGCACAATGGTATGGCCAGCAAAGACCCTAAATGAAGGGTATTACCATTTGGCAAACTCACTGAAAAAGCACAGGAGACAGGCCCCAACATGGTGGAGGGAGGCCAAGACACAGGGCCCACGGGCGACCTGGCGTTCACTCAATCTTCCTTATTGCAAGAGCTTGGAGCCAGCTTCAGAGCACTATTCTAGAGAAAAGCCTGGAAAACCTGGGGGCCAACATTGACGTTCATGATAAACAGTTGGACACTGTGGAGGGGAGAATCTCGGATCTTGAGGACGGGGCAGCCTAATCTACCAAGCGATTTGAGAGCATGGAAAAAATCCTCAAGGATGTTGCAATCAAAAACGAGGATTTGGAAGCGTGCAGCAGGCGCAATAATCTTCGCATTCTTGGGGTCCAGGAATCAACCAACACGGGCGGAATTGATCTTTTTGTGGAATCCCTGCTCTCTGACCTCTTTGGGAAAGAAGCCTTCATGCCTGGTTTTGTCGTCGAGTGAGCGCATCGTTCTTTGGGCCCTCGCCCAAATCCTGGCTGCCCTACCAGGCCCATTATTGCATGCATCATGAATTTCCGGGACAGGGACACCGCTTTGCGTCTTGCTAGAGAAAGGGGTGAAACTACTTTGCATGGTTCAACAATTGCACTATAGTCGGACATTACAGCGATGGTGCAGGAGGCATGGCAAAAATATAACGGAGTGAAAGCTATTCTCAGGAACTTAAGTCTTAAATACGGCATGTTATATCCTGCACAACTAGGCGTGGACATCGAGGGCAGGTCCTGTATTTTTGATACACTTACTGCTGTCCAGGAATTTTGCGGAACTTACAAAAACAATATCGGCCAGTAGAAAGCCACAGGAACAGTCTACTCCCCTCATCACAATGGCTCGGTCAGCAGCGTTTAACTTTTTTCAACACAATGACCACGTTGTATAGTGCAGTAGCACTGTTTTTCAGTTTGGTGTGTTTATATTCATTGAGATAGTGCTAATAATTTTTTCAGGTCAATGTAACATTACACTGGACGTCGTCGGGCGTTGCCTGCCCCCAGTGTGTATATATCATGTTGAAGGTATCACTGATATGATGTAACTGACTATACATTTGTCTTTACAACTAGGATGTTTACAGGATACATTTGGGTATTGTTTGAAGGTGTTGGTTCCTTGCGTTGGAATACGCAAGGCTGTCTGAGGGTAGTGGGGGGGGTTTGGATATAGATTTCATCATAGTCACTTGTTTATCAATAAGCTCACTGTTGCACCAGAAATTTCTCTTTATGAAGCCACTATTGTTTTTGCAGAACGGCAGCTAAGATGGCCGCGATAGCTAAACTGCCTGGCCACTCGGGCCTGTCATTGATCAAGTGGAACGTTAGGGGCCTTAACAATAGTAGGAAGGGGAAACAGGTACGACACTATTTGCAGAGACACCAAATTGATGTGGCATTCTTACAGGAAACTCAACTCCCCAAATCAGAAGCCACCCATTTCGCATCAAGTTGGGGCCAGCATCGTTATTTTTCAAATTTCAGCACATACGCTAGGGGCACCGGGATATTGATCCACAAACGGCTCCCTTTCCACTTACATAAAGCCTGCTGTGACAGCGAAGGCCGCTACACAATTGTTGTCAGGGCCGGACTGGGAACCAAAACCGGCCCTGGAAAAGTGCTTGGCCGGCCCCCCTCCCTGGGGGACCGAGCTCTTTGCCAAGGCCGTTTTTCGGCCGTTTTTGTTACAGGGCCGCTGTAACAAAAACAGCCCCCAGGGGCCCAAAACCGCCCCCCCCACCCTTGCGGCGCACCGGGGGATTGCCCGGTGCCCGCAACAGCCAGTCCGGGCCTGATTGTGGTTGGAAAGCTGATGGGTCACAACGTGGCATTAGTGTGTTTGTATGCTCCCAACACTGACTGCCCTGAATATTTCCAGAATTTATACTCTCAAATCCTTTGGTTGGGTGAAGACCACACGATTATGGGTGGGGACTTTAATTTGCTACCAAAGCTCGCATTAGATTGCTCCTCCACCTCGCTGGACACAAAGCCGGGCACACGTCGCGTGCTGTTAGAACTATGCGTCTCCCTGATATTATTAGACCTATTGAGACGTCGCAACCCATCTGCCGCCACTTACACACACTTACGACACATGGGCCAGGTTAGATTACTGGCTGATTCCCCCAAGTCTATGACCATGGTATGAGGCCATCAACACACTCCCCAGAAAGTACTAAGATCACTCCCCAGTAGTAATTTAAGTTCGGGTCCCCAGAATAGAAGGATGCAAGCGGCAATGGAGATTCCCAGGCTGAGCCCTCAATGACGATATGTTCCACACCGAGATTAGAGAGGCAATAGAAGACTATTTTGTATTAAATACTGGTTCGGTTGATACTTGGGCCGTTCTTTGGGAGGCCTTTAAGTCATACATTCGGGGGGGGGGGTCTGTATTGCAAAGCACGCAAGAGTTTTTAAGGATCTAAGAGTGACCGTGGCCTCCATTGAGCAGCAATTGGTAGAACTGGACAGGGAATTGCTTCTCCACTCACGGCCAGACGGACTGCGGCAAAGCTTAACCCTGCTCACTGAATTTAGGGAAGCGGCGGAATGCGAAACCCACTTTCTAAGCAAGTATGTGACGGCCCACCGATACGGAGAGGGTGAAAGGCCAGGCCACACATTGTCGCAGCTGCTGCGACCTCCATATAGTAAATCTTATATAACTGAACTTAGATCCTCCTCCGGACAACTCCTTCCCAACACCAGAGATATGCAACAAGTTTATAACATACTATGATGCTCTTTATACATCTGGAGTCATGCATAACTCCACCGCACAGGAGGAATATCTTGAGGAAATAACCTTGGTATACTTCGAAACATTTATGCAAGACTTCCTGGCCGAACCCTTCTCCTCAAACGAGATCACCAGCGAGATTGAGGTACTGAATGGCCCCACTGTGCCGGGCCTTAGCGGTTTCACTCAGGACTTTTATAAATCTTATATAGACCTACTCGAGGTGTATAATGAAGCACTCAAGTGGAAAGAACTGCCCCCCTCCCTCAGGGAGGCAGTGATCATTTTGCTGCCCAAGCCGGGGAAAAACCCCCTGCTGTGCCGGTCGTACAGACCGCTTTCCCTGTTAGATTTAGATTACAAAATACTCGCAAAAATGATTGCCCTGAGGCTTGCCCTATTGCTGGATAGAATTATCTCCCCTGTCCAGTTGGGATTTTTGTCCCACAGATCCACCTCTCTAAACCTAAGAACTCTGTGTTCAGTGCTGCACAGAATAAATCTGGAAGTCCCAGCTGCTGCAGTACTACTGGACACAGAAAAAGCCTTTTGACTCCCTGGTGTGGCCTTTTTTTCTGTCAGTTGGATATGCCCAGGGGGTTAATTGATGTTACAGCGCTCCTATATAGCGGCCCAACTGCGAGACCACACCGTAATGGCATGCTATCCAGCTCATTTATTCTCTCGCGGGGCAGCAGGCAAGGCTACCCCGTCACTGCTATTATTTATACTAGTAATGGACCCACTGGTCAGATATTTTCAGGAGAAACATTTACAGAGAGGGCTCCAGTTTAACACGGGTCCCCTCCTCGTATCCCTGTACGCGGACAACGTTATTCTGTACGTTCGGAACCGACAAGTAAACCTTGAACCCCTGATTAGGGAAATTCTGAGGTTTGGTCGCTTTTTTGGCCTGGGAATCAATTGGCACAAGTCGGTAATATTTCCCCTTACCAACAACACTAAGCAGTGGGATTTTGAATTCCCGCTTGAATGGTGTGACAATTCGACTAAGTACTTAGGAATCCATATCCATATAAAAGCAGCTCAAATAATTGGATAGGCTGTTCACAAACTCGAGTCGCAGGTTGAGAGAGGGCTGGGTCTTCTCCTCTCGATTGCGGGTCGAGTGGCTCTTATAAAAATGGTAGTGCTTTCTAAAATCTTGTATCTCTTCAACAGTATCCCAATTCCACTCACGAACAGTTTCTTTTTAACATTGCATTCCCACCTCATTAGACTTACTTGGGGAGGCAAGAGGCCCAGGGTCAAATGGAAGGTTATGACCCTTCCTTACGAAAGAGGTGGCTTCAGCGTTCCAAATCTCCAGCTGTACTATTTAGTTGCACAATGTAGCTATGTGCACACCTGGTTTCACCCAGATGCCAGCATTCCGTACCCATGGCCAGAAGCGGAATTGGTACTGCCTAATACTCTAAGTGTTGTCCTACCTCGGGGGTTTCCCCGAGGAACATCCAAACGGTTTCTACCACCAGCTTTGAAAAAGCTGCTTAGAATCACTGGAGCCCTATGTTATATTCTTCGGCTCTTTCGATTATAAATAATTTATGGATTCCTATAATGGGTGAGAGACCGGTGCAGCGCACTCTTTCCAAATATGATATTAGTGATATTGGTTATTTGTTTCCGGGTGGGCGAGGAGAGATTCAGCGTGTGTCATTTATGGACAAGGTTGTCCTCAATCGAGTGCGTTCTGCGCTTAGG